>NC_059515.1:10037500-10352500 GCF_905147795.1 Pieris rapae | reverse complement strand
GACATGATTTTTATTAATGATCCCGCGTCGTATCTAACGCAAGATTTTTATAGCTACCATCCGACAATATTTCAGGCTCAACGCGACTGTTATTGAAAACTATCCGTATCTTGTTTGCCCCACAAAACAAGCAGCATTAACCGCTGAGGCATTAAGATATATGCGAGGCAATTAAGAGGCAGAAAAAGCTGTCGGGAGGGGGGACAAATGTCGCAAACTATCATCGCATGGGAGCTTTGGCTCAAAAATAACAACGCGGTGTAGCTAGTATTTGTATAGAGATGAACTAGTCAGAGAGTTATAATTAAATGTCCTTGTATTTCACTTTGTTTTTCCTTTCCTTCATATGTTTAACTATTCAGTAAAAAAAAAAATTTCGACTCAGTGAAATGGCCGGTGTTGTGGAAGACCCTGCTAGATATGGGCACACCGAAACATCTTGTGCACCTTTTAAGACGGCTCTATGAAGAAGGTACAGCTTCAGTTCGCACAGATGATGTTCTATCAGGTGATTTCCATCCCAGTGCCGGAGTACGCCAGGGGTGTATAATATCACCGCTCTTATTCAATGTGTACACAGAGCTAATAATGCGGATCACTTTGGAGGACTGGACAGACGGTGTAACAATTGGTGGATACAGGATTGCGAACTTGCGTTACGCGGATGATACGACTTTGTTTGCATCCAGTTCGCAATACTTGGAAGAGCTTTTGTTAAAGATGGAGCGAGTGAGTCGTGAATTTGGCCTCAGGATAAATCGTAGCAAAACCAAGGTGATGATTGTTGACCGTGCCGGAAATAATTCGCCTCAAGTGGCTCAAGTCGCGAAATGCAACGTGGTCCAATCGTACATTTATCTTGGGGCTCAGATTTCGAGCAATGGCGGCTGCATCGACGAGATCAAACGTCGGATGGGCATCACGAGAACGGCGATGGACAAGATGCAGAAAATATGGGGAAACAGAGATATAACAAAAGCCACGAAGACCAGGCTCGTGAAGGCACTCATATTCCCCATATTTCTGTACGCAGCCGAAACGTGGACCTTGCGAGATGTGGAAAGGCAGAAAATAGACGCTCTCGAAATGTGGTGCTGGAGAAGGATGCTTGGGGTATCGTGGACCGAGTTTCGTACAAACGTCTCGATACTTCAAGAACTCGGTGTTAAGCAGCGTCTATTTTCAACAGTACAATCTCGCATCCTTACATTCTTCGGTCACGTATCTCGGCGTGGCGATCAGTCCTTAGAACGCCTTGTCGTCCAGGGGAAGGTGGAAGGCGCTAGACCGCGCGGCAGGTCACCTACACGCTGGACTGATCAGATTAAGTCCGCCGTAGGAGAAACACTGAATCAGTGCAGCAGGATGACCTCCAATAGGCAGCGGTGGCGCAGCGTCGTGAAGCGCATTACATCTGCGCCTTCTACTTCTACTACATAGCGATCACGACCGCTCTGCCAAGAGCGAAACGAATGAGAAGAAGAAAAAAAAATAGATTTTTAATTTAACGTACGATATATATGTGTGCGTAGAGATATGGGGTCTGTCTTTTCTAGCGCATTTACAACGGAGTGTTCAAAGGAGTTGTTTGGATTAATACCTGCTGAGTTTCATCATTGGACGACGAAGTGAAACAGGTGGAAGTTCGTCGTTCCACAATCGAATGTTATTGAGGGCAGTATTTGCCACGCACCGCCACTATGTAAAACCTGCTGTTAACGGAAGTATTTCCGAACCAATTCGACTTATGGTCCTTCAAGAAAAGATCGTACCAATTTTTAAAAGGGAACGTAATTGTGCCCTCTGGCATTGTGGGTCTATGGGCGGCGGTATCACTATATATATAACAACAGATGAACCCCCTGTTACATAAAAAATAATGTTATTTTAGTATTATGAAAACTAAATAAAAACTTTGAATAAAAAACCAATATTTAAATACCAATGCGATAAGTACGTCGTTCACCAAATAATTCCTAATAAAATATTCCATCCTACGTACAAGCAGCTCTGTATAATTGTGTAGTGTTGTGGCGTGACATATCGACAAACAGATGGCCGGCGAGTAGCGCGGCGTCACAACATCGACTAATTTATGCCCTCCTTAACGCCCGTCCCACCTATTAGTTGCACACAGCATATTTCATGCGCGCCCGAGCTGTGACCATGATTCATGCTGACAAAGGAGCTGGATATTTCAGCGAAATTATTTCTGAACGATGGAGAATTCTTGATATAACCTAAAAGCATTTTGAATGGGCGCGTGACAAATTTTAAGACTTACTTTTACAACTTTTTCACATTTGGATATTATACACAAAGCTTAATTAGACTTTAATGATAGGCATTCTCGACGTGTCTTCGAGACTTTGCGACGGTTGGTAACCGTGGATTTTATCGCTATGTGCGTAATAACATGAATATGTTAAGAGTATGTATATACTGGAAGAAAACAGCAATTACATGGCAGAGAGAGGCACACTGCCGACGGTAATGGCGAACTTTGGAAGCGGCCTTTGGCATAACAGGGCACACTGTAAAAGTATCTGAAATAAAAAGCTATTATTATTATTAAGAGTACACACATTGCCGTAAAAAGCTGATAAGTTAGTTCTTACTTCTATCAGCATACTTAAAATATAGAACATGTATTTTTTTGCATACGGAATATGATCGTTATGTATCTATAAACTATACAGATGCATAGTCACCCGATCTTTCCCCAGCTGAGATATCAAATAAAGCTCCTTTTTATTTCTGGTGTGCACCGCGACTAACATCCCGACGGCTTTCATCTTGTAAATGTTATTAATCGACACGACTCCCGGACTTGTCGGAACCTCACTAGCCGCGACACAAAATACACCGCTAGACAGATTGCTATCCATTGCGCGCTCACTGCCAAATATATTAAACAGTGTCTATTAAAAATAGAATTGGATATCGAATAATAAATTGTATCGATATGAAATTTATAGGCGAGTGTTTATACTCGCTTTGTTCGTATGAATGTACAATCAGTCATGAACACAAAAAGATGGGCTTTTGTTACGATTTAACAATATGAATAATGCGCTCATAAAAGCAGATGATCTAGAATTAATACGAAGTTATGGTTACGTCGGGCTTATTCATTATGACATTTTTATTATAGGTGATATTTTGGGGCTGGCAAAAGTGGAACAAAACAGACTCCGAGACTTCTTTTATTACGTTAAGTATTTAATAAAACTCTTCTTTTACAAATTATACAAGTGTGAAAAGTATAATTATGTTTTTTAAAGAAAGAAGGCAAACGGATAGGCAGACCTGTTAAGGACCAATCCGATCGCCAAACTCCAAAAAAGTACATTGTTTCTTTCCATTTTTTGTCATCATTTCTTATAGTTGGGATAGTGGAAAAAATATATGGTAGAGTTAAAAGATCGATACACGACTTAAATAACTTCTCTAAATATAAAAAAATACCCAAAGACACTCTCAATGCCAAAGAGCTCGCATGGGAATGTGTCTTAAGAATTGGTACGCTCTTTGAAGGACCCTAAGCCACTTGGTTCCTTCAGTGGGCAGCTGGTTTCACAAAGTGGTGGTACAAATAATAAGGATAGGCTTCCAGAAAGTGTAATTAGTGCACACTTTGAACTCTTTTAAAAATAGGTTCTATAATTTCTTCAAATCCCCAAATAGCGCGTATTATAGTAATAACATATGGTTAAATAATAATAACATATGGTTTAATGTCTGTTATACTTTTCCCTTATGCGTTTAATGCCAAAAAATACACCTACCCGATTGTCCTGGGTTCGAGTCCGAATTGAATAATTTTGAATTTGTAGTCATATACGACCGAGCTTGTTTTAAAATATTATGTCCTTATTAGTAAATTAGGTTAGATTTAAATTACTTATTAGTCTTACGTCAGGCTAGATCATAATGTCCCACGATATCTCGGTAAAGACTCCTGTATTTGAAAAAAAATAGAGGAACTTTCTGCATCGGGGTCTGTCATCAGGGGTTACAGGACTTCAAACGCCAGATATTGGATTATTCTGTGCGTTTCAGGTTCGAGTGGAAATGCATTGAAAACCATTTTCCTTCGATCAGCATTGACATCATCTGGGCAGGACGCGAAGTGTCGCCGCTAATTGACAGTAATCAATTTGCACCGTTTTCAATAAACCTTCATCTAGGATTTTTCTCTTCGTTTTTACCGTTCCCATCTGAAATTTATCGCTCAATTAGTCTTGTTTAATAGCCGCCTGCCGCGCTGATGTCTGCTTCTCGCGCGTCACAGGGCTGTCGATTAAAAAGTAAAACCTCAATATTCTTCTGGAGCACGAATAAAAAGAAAATTATGTACCCAAAACCCTAGGATGCTACTATCAATTCATTCATTTCACCTTGATGGCGTCCAATGTTGGAATATAGGCCTCCAAAATTGCTAGAAAGGCCGGTCCTTGCTTCCAAGTCCTCCACCCTCAACAGGTCATCTGGTCACCTAGTGATAGGGTGTGTAACTCGTACTCCATTCCAGGTCTCTTTTGCCCCATCAGCCTGCCGTTCTTTGATCAATGTGCTCTAATAAGAATTCAGTTACGGATATTATGAAGAGATTAACAGGGTAGTAAACTATAACTAAACAAATTGTAACTAGTTTGAGAGTCATTAGGTTGTACAGTTATAAATAAATAAAAAAATATTTCTTAAAATGTGTTTCGAATCTCTAGAATAAAAAGCAGGCGGTGGCAACCATGACGGGTGGAAGACGTAGAGAAATGGGATTAAATTAATTGTCGCATCAGTCAGGGCGTCGGGGTGTTTTTTATTAGTCGAGTACTTCACCCCCGGTCCCGCGCGCCTCGCCCCTCTCGGAGTAAATCACGATGCACCCTAGATTTAGGAATCGTTCATGCAATATTTGATCCACAATATTATTGTTAAGGGTTTAATATGAATTAATTATATAGTAGAATTAAGTATAAATACTTTTTCATAGATTGAAGTTTTCCCATCTTATTATTAATTTTTAACTTGAACCGGGTATCTTGCGCTTGTCTAAAAAGTCCCACAGATACCAGTCCACGTTCCCCAACCACGACTTCTTACTTCTACTAGCCCGTTTCTTGCCTTGAATTCTGCCCATCATTTTAACCTGCAACAACTCGTATCAATGATGACGCAAAACGTGTCAAAAAAAGTTATCCCAAGATCCGTTGATCCCTTAAATCATATTTAGGACCAACGCATACCAAGACAAAATGTATTTCATTTACAAAGAATATGGCAACTTCCTTTTCACTTCATTGTATTTGAATACATATGAAAGATTTCTACGCTCAAACACTTTCCACACAAAAAAATATACTCATAAGAAATCAATTTAAGATTAAATTAGGTAACGTTACACATTCTTCATAACAGTACTAGTACAATTAATAAGCAGTGTTTAACTATCAAACCAACCAAAACATTGCCTCATCCGCAATTTATTAGTCGCAGTATTTCGTTCAAGCGATTTGTTCACGCTTTGATCTCGAAGTCGATTTATCGAGATTATTTTTAACGCCAATCGCCCCATCACCCGGATTAGATTCAACATTTTATTTAAACTATTACATACGTTTTACGCGGAACATCAATTAAATATTCCAAAAAAACTGTGCTGCTGATCATGAATCTATCAGACCTAAGGCTTTGAATCCCGTGAACCAATGGATATGTTCTAGCTTGTTTTAAGGCAGTATATCCCAACGTGGGCCCCACGTACACTCAGGCGCAATTTGATTGCTAATTATTTGAATTTCAGTTATTTGTTTTGAAGGTTTACAATTTCCTAGTAATTTTTTTAATTTTTAAAATAAAACTTTATATGGTTTAGATAGGGGAAGGGCATTCTTATTTTAGAAAGGCTAAAGTGGGCCACAAAAAAGGCTAGGAACCATTGCTTTAAGGTAAAGGAAGATAACGCAAGAAAACAACAACCTATACGTAAAATTCGACGGCGTATGTCAGGCACAGAAGGCTAATTATCTATAAAACCTACAAAATTATTATGACAATCGTTTTTTATAAACATATGGATGCTTATTAATGAACTGTCAGTCTCAAATACACTTAGCTGCTAATATGATAGAGTATATTATAGTCAAATTCAAAATCGTTTAAGTATTCATATAGGTAACACAATGTACACTTATGAACGTCACGAAACACATATTTAAAGCTTCTGATTTTATATTTACTGCTAGTTCTCAAATCAAGGGCGTAAAACGGAAGAGAAGAACTGGCAATAAACTCTCCGCCACTCTTTTTAATTGCTAAGTTTTTCTTTTACACAGTGTTTTCCAGGAGTTGCAAGATTTGTCCTCTATAGGCATGGTGAAATAGAAGCACGCACTTACATTCTCTGGAACAACACGTAAATCATAGTCGATAGAAAATTATAATATTATGCTAATAATATGAAGTTATCAGTTATTATTATAGTTAATACAGCCGTTGCTACTAAAAACACTATTCTTCAGCTCTTGTAGCACTTATAATGTTCTATTATAAATTCTCAGTGTGGTTTTTATTCATTATACTCTCCAATACAAAATCAAGTATAAAGCAAAACAACGTTAAATTGTTTTTTATCAACAATTGTAATGCCATATGTGTGTGGTCCTCGAGAACGTATCAGACGAAAGTTTTCCTCTTACGCAATAAAAAACGTAAACAATCGAATGGAATCTTGTGGCAATGAAACAAAACGCAGTCCGAATAAAGATATCGATTAATGATCGATAAATGGCAATTTGTATCGACCGTAACTCCGTACTCCCCATAAAACAAAACAAATTACGATTTCATGATCTGCATTTTGATACGAAACATTTGATGGTGCCTTCATCAATCTCTGTCTGGGCTTTAGGATTTCGATATTCACAACCAACCGTTTTATTATACTTAGTTACTATTAATAAATATTCCTAGTTACTATTAAGAAAGACACACACTGTCTAATTCACGTTGAATATTTCATTCCTATATTGCTTTTTATTTTAATTTTACTCTATATTTGCTACTTTAGTAGATAGTAAATAACCAAAGTCTGTTTATATATACAAAAATATAAAATTAGTACAGTTATATTCAACCGGATTTCCGAAATAATTACGGCTGTGATTGTAATTAACTGACGTGCAACCTGAAAAGAAAAATGTTTTTAACACTTTCTTGGTGTGAGTAAACTTTGACCAAACCAAAAGGTTGATTTAGAAGCCTGAAACCTAACCTATAGTAGTCCAACTAACGGACTAAAAACCTCCTTTTTATAATAAATTATTCGATAGCCAAATATAGAAATACATTATGAAACAAATAAGTATGTCTGTCACATAACAAGAAGTACTTTAAATAAAGTACGTGAACAGTGTTCGCATATAAAGGATCACTGATTCGAGTCCCGGCTAATGAACTATTTGAATGTAGGCTTTATTGGCCGGGGAAATAACGAGACCTGCAACTTAATATATCAATTAAACTTTCGGGCTTTTTAGTTTAAAATTTAAATACTATTGTTTTTCTCAAGGGTCTATAGTCGAATTATAATTTCTGCTTTTCACTTGCAAGGTATGATTTTTGCACGAAAAAGTGATGTAACTTTCACAGTAAAAATGTGTAGGTGTTTTTTTTGTAGTTTTCCTCCGAAGATATTATATTATATTAATAAATCTTAATATGAATATTCTTCAAAATGATTGATAATATGAATGGAAAAGTTATTTTATCGTTTCGTTTCACGTCACCGTTTCACGTTTCAGTGAATCACTCTTTATTTAAATACTTGTGTGATGTTTCGGAGTAAAATGTTAAAATACATAATATAAGGAAATTACGTTTTTGTGAATGCATTGCGTATTTAATTATTCAATTATTTCGGGCATTAATTTTGAAAAAGATATAAAAAAGAACATGGGAAGACCAAAAAAGCCATGGCCTGACGTCATTATAAAGATTTATGAGGAGAAATGGATGAAGGAAGCAAAGAAAGATGCAAAAGGAAAGTTCAGGACGAGGACTTTGCCAAAATATACTCTCTATGTACTATCACATTCTGCAGAACACGAACTAACGTAGACTAAGTGAATATATGGAATTAAAGCGGGTTATTTATTCTTATTTTTACACCAGCTACATTTATGAATTTAAAAAAAATATTCCGTATTTTATCTGCACATAAAATATATTCAGTGTTTTAATACAAATTCTTAATGCAAATAAAATACACTTATCTATTAGCCAGAATAATTTGCATTGTTTATAGACACTGCACACAATATAATTTTATCACTTCGAATGAAGTCTAGGCAATAAATTGTGTCATGTATCGAGAAACGTTTGATTGAATGGAAAAATTATTCATACAACATTGTTCCGTGGCATTGATAGAATAACACGTTTCTCGAAGTAAAATATTTATTTTTTATAGGTTTTGTTCTCATAGCTTGTTTTAAAGTACCTAACCACAGAACCTGAGTAATTTGTCTATAAATGTCTTGCTTCGTTCAAGTATATTTTAACTTCGGTAAGAGTATATTAAATTCGGCTCTGTGTATTCTGAGATATGGCTATGCAAGTATTCTTGGGCTTTAATAATGGAAGTAATATTGACAGGTGTGATAAATTTTAGATAAAGACTATGCCACGCCATGCATTAATCACGTGGTTTAATATTAATATATAAAGTTTTGTATTTATCGTTTGTTCCACATATAAACACCAACTATGCAAAAAACTCAGATTTGTATCGCGAAGCCCGGACATACAGTGACCAATATACATAATAATTTATGTAAGCTGCAGGATTGCGAAATAAATAATTATATAGAAATGACTTCAACGAAACGAATGTTTCGTTATTGAATCCATTCATTAATGTTGCTTCAAAATACACAGCGGACTCATAAATTACAGTTTAAGATGTAATAAAATAAATTATCACCGATTCGAGTGACGGTTCACTGTAAATGCAGTCTGTGCTTATTTTCGATCCAGATTTAGATAATATGACGTATCTAGGACGTATTCATATATCACTGTATATATTTATTATTTTGTTTAGTTGGGTAAGAGCACTCTTAAGGTAAATGGGCTAATCGCATGAAATAATTATTGTGAATAACAGGAAGTTATAAATGGAATTTTTTTCTTAATGATAAATAGTTTGGAAGTTAGCCAAGTAAAATAAACCCATTTACAGAGGAAAAACTAAGGTATACAGTATGAGTGATCTTAGGATAAGTGGAGACTGATTCATGTAAATTTAAACATTTTCTTATTTACCACATATAATATCCAATATACATACATATACAATACCAAATATACTAATATATACGGGGTATGAAGACATTATCACGTAGTAAGCCTAAGCTTAAATTCCGGAAAATTAAATAATGTGTAGTGTTAGTAAAACACTGTACTGGTATTATTAACGATGTCTCGATTAAAATATTAACTGTTGAAAGAAAACGAATCTTATTCCAACTAAACAAAAAACAACCGAAGCAATTAACGATGCCATTACTAAAAACAATAAAGAATATCTTAAAATTAATGTACAAGCATTAGACACAGTTTCATAACGAGCTAATTAGAAACAAAATGAAACAATGAAACAGTAGGCGTATTTTAAATTAATATCTGAATCCCAATTTGTCAGCCAAGATTAAGAGGGCTCTCGGAAAAAAAGCGAAGAAATATTCCCCTTAATAGCTTAACTTTTCATCTGCTAACGAATAAACAACTGGCCCTTAACGGAACAGAGATTAATTACTGACATTAATTTAGGGAATTTCCGTTTTTAAAAACGTGTTGAATTACTATGCATTTGTCAGTTGTATCGTTGTTTTGACATATAGTAACGTAATGTAGCATTTAATTCATAAAATATCTATGTACCTACATAGATTTCAATTGGTAATAGATCAACGGAATGGATTTCATGTTTTGACATATAAAATATATGTAAGTGGATAAATATAGTTCTTAGATATAAGTACTTATTTTATACATACAGCAATTCATGCGTGACTTACATAAAAACCAGTGGCGTTACGCCTAAGTCTAACCTATCCCTAGTCCTAAGATTTCAGCATATGTTTCTTGATCGTTTGATTTTCCTAGTAGGTGTAAGGCGTGCCGATTTCATTACGATGTATTTATTACAAATACAGAAAAATCCAGATTATCAGACGACTCAAAGTCACACACTAAAGCCCACGTGCTTCTAATAAATTAAATCAAATCGTTTATTTGCTAGAATAGTGATACAATTACAAAATTATCAAATGCGCACGATCAGCCACATATAAATAGGCACGCAAATGTCATCATTATATCTTATATAATACAAACAATAATAAGCAAGTTAAGTTAGGTATCTAAAATCTGTGTCAAACTTATAATCTAGATATTCGAGCCCGCTATAAAAACACTATGCCTTTAAAATTTTATTTTACAACAGGTGTAAACACAAAGTAAGTATTATTTGAACAAAAACTACTTGGCCTATTTCAAATGACGATTCTCGGTCCACCATTACAATGCAATCGTAAACTTTATTTATTTTTAAATTATTTTAAATTTAAATGTACAGTTGAGCGAAGCAGGCAGGTTGCTAGTTTGCCTTATATGTAGTACCTTCGATAATCGATAACAAGTATAGTAAGATAACACCGAGCTATCGTTTTAATATGATAAATAATGTGAGATTAACTTGCAATGGAACATCTTGTCACGAACACTTAACTGTTATTACAGCAGTTAAATTTAACTGCCAGTGTCGAAGACAGATGCCGATAAAAACTTTAGTATACTCTATCAACGATGAATAATTTATTAATTTTTATATCTCACATTATACTTATTTGTAAACTTAATACAATGAATTATTTATAAGGACAACTTAAGTTCACAATATTAACGCGTATATGAACATATTGTACTTCTTAATATTACTGCTTTTTAGAATAAGATTATATCTTAAAGAACCTAGGTATTTCTGAAAGAATGTGATCAAAAGATCTAATTCAATTGTATACTCTTTTATAAGTAAACATCTGAACATCGTACTTCCTCTGACTGACTTGTAGGTTCACGTCTCTTGCCTATTCGCTTAGCTCCTTCTCTATCTTCCTTCAAACATCCACTGTACAAACATTACCTTGTCTATGTATCCTACCTACCTATCTAACATTATCGTGATTCTTGTGCACTTTTTATTTTTCATCAATCCTTTTTTTAATATTGTTCTGTTCACTGTTAAGAAATATGTTTTATTTGCTTTCTTTTGCTTTATAATTTGTCTAATTTACTATATCTTACGGATTTTTTGCAGTCCTTGCTTACCTTATTCAATAATTTCTGTGAAGAAATTGCCAGGCGGTGAGACCTGGAAGAGAACGCTCGAAAGCGATAAAGCCGCCAGTTTCCATTCCTTTCCATTAAAATTAATAAATTTTAGTAAAGTTCCGTATGTAATAAATGAATAATAATTATGAGGTTTACAAATTATGGTGAAGAGCTGTCAAATGCTTTATTATAAAACAATTAGATGCCGACAGATACTTTATCCGTTTTTCGTGTATTTTTGGTCAGATTTATTTAACCTCTGTGATATCCGTTTTATTTCAGTCAATTTGCATAAAAGGACTACGAATTATACACCTATTTATTTACACTTTCACTATGTATTGGTAAAAGTAGTACAGTGTATTTTCATATTACAGACGCAACCGGAGGACATTTTATAATATATGACAATGTATTTATTCCTTGTTTAAATAGAAACGGGGCGTTAAATAATACAATTCTCATTGTCAATATGTCAAGCTAAATACAAGCTGTTACCACAAAATAAGAAAAAGTAAGTTTTAATACAATAACGATGAACATTTCGAACAAAAAGTACTTGTACTTATAATATTATTCCAATGAAGATGTTGTACGGACTAATATGACATTCTACATGTGTCAATGTTAATTTAAAAACATTGTGTTATTTGTGGTAAAACATTACTTATTATCAATTAATGTAAACACCTTTATCTAATTATTTTACAGAATAAACGGACAGGATGCTTACCTAATGTTAACATCACTTAAGTGATACCGCCGCCCATGGACACTCAATGCCAGACGGCTCGCGAGTACGTTACCGGCCTTTACCCTTAAATGGACTGATATAAAAATGAATTCACCTTACCAAAGAGCATATGATTAATTATTTTGTTTAAAAAGCGGAAACAGTTTGACTTTATTTGCCAGTAGTACAAATATTGTTGTTATTTAATATGAGTAAGTACATATTACCAATTAAGTTTTTTGAATGTTTAATTTTAGTTTTCTATTTGTATCTACTAATATACTACTTTTTGAGTTTTATATATTTTGTCTAACAATGTAATCTGTTAGCTTTGAATAGTAAATAGTGTTTTCTTTTATATAAATTAATATATGAATATTAGAATCCGGCGTTATTTTTGAGTTACATAAATTTATTTCAAAATATTAATAAACTAAAGTTGTACAGCCGTGCGAAACTTTTTGTCCCTTATCTTTCTTATGAAGCTTTTAGTTCTTTTCATGATGGGCTATTGAATTTTGGTCACATGACACATACAAATAAAGTCTGTATTAACGTTTCTACTATAAATGTAAGCCATAATTACTTGTAAAACTTTTCCCAACACATACTGATTATTTGCTCAAAGTTTGTATTTTCTTTAAATGAATGAAAATCATATTCCCATTTGACCTTTTACTCTAAAATAAGATCAGCTACTGAATGTTGAAAGTTTAAGAGTTTATGTCGGCGTGCGCAAAGATGCCACGTCAGCAGTATTTATGACATCCGTCGCGGCCGCCATTTATAAAGCTCAATTACTTGCCGACACTCTCCTAATAATGATAATTGATGACTAAATTTGCGAGCTTTTTGCGATCTTTCCTGCTATTTTTCTTCTAAATGCGTTTCCATTGTAAATACAATAGCAAGTTACAACAAGATAATTATAATAAATTGAATACGGAATATGAATTTAACGAACAAAAATAATATGGAATGTGATTTTTTTTTTTGCGTAATTTTAAAAATTTGAAATCTTATTATTTATAAATATATTTTTATGAAATTGAATCTAGTAGTTTAATATAAAATAACTTTTATTTCTTTTATTTAAAATTAAAACTATCAATATCGATTGATATGAATCATATCAAAAACTTTCAGCTTTCGAAAAAGAAACTCTGCTGACACGTCTTACATGGTTTCCACATTTTAAATCCACAAGGTGCCACACACTTACAGCTTACTACAGTATGTTCTGTGTGAATAGTGTAAGTTGTATTTGAGATGCCTTTTTATAGCAATAAATCAGATTTGCAAATTGCTACATCTTATTCATTTCTTGCTTCTTATCAAAATGGCGAACGCTCTTTTAAATCCTTAATTATCGTGGTAAACCTGTCCGATAAATTTGAGAAATCTCACCACCTTGAACCTCTGATCCTGCAGACAGACATTCCGCAATTTATACATTCACTATTTATTTTTAGGGTACATCTTATGCTTTGCTAGATCCCACTCTCTCATAAATTAAGCTTCCAATAAATCCATATATACTACATACATGGATTTATTGGTATACATGTATAATACATACATACTCATAATACATATTCTATACAGATACATCTGACATTTTTTATCCTATAAATATACATATAAATACACAGTGCACTGGCTGGCAACCTGTAAACAGTTCTTTAACTAAACAACAAATAACAATGGACACAAACCCTACATCCCGCAATATTTCTTCATAACACGGCCCCTGTTTAATTTATAAATCACTTTCGGACTGATTAAAAACTCTTTTGAAAAATTTATTTGTCGTCGGGAAGCCCGTCACTCGCATTTGGTATTGGACGAAATTAAAAATATATAAAGTGGATCCGAGATTAGATCTTTGTTGTGCGACTTGAGACAGCTCTTGAGATGGCATTTTAATTACGACATCTCTGAAGAATCGTTAACATATTTATGTTTGTAGGTACACAGATTTTTATTTAAATATTTGTCGATGCAGGACATTTATATACCTAATAACTAACCTTAAAATCTAATAATTAAAAAATATTATTAAAAGCAGTCCCTTTAGGCAAGGTTCCGAAGATACTGGCAGCGTTCCCCCTTTGAATAGCTAGACTAATTCTTTGTGCGAGGTAGCTGCCAGCTCTTCGTTCTCCTGTGATGTCGACTACCCTTTTTGAAAATTCCCAAAAGTCTTAATTTTATTTCTCCGTTTGACTGGATATTAATTATATTTCGTATTAAAACTTATGGCAGAGAGAAAGTCTCACGTTGATCACGTTATGTAAAGCTTTCAATATGCATTAAAATTTCATTTAAATGTATCATTATTATGTAATAATAATATATACATAATCCCACGGTAGTTTCTGTCCTATGTGCGCATTATCTTTTAAAATACAAGTTATGAAGTACGTGCAACAAAAAACATAAGTTTTCTTGATTGAGAGGATTGTAAAGTGCTGCAAATTACAGCTTACTGACGTGTGATTACATGCTGTCTGTCTTGTGCTTTAACGAGCCTCTAGAGGAGCTTTTTCATGGACGACACGACTCGTGTCTAAGTGTTTTAAATATATCGTAAAGATTTTTAGCAGGGGGCGATTGGTCAGGAGGCTTATCTGATATAGAGTAGTATTTCAAATTTTGTTTTAAAACAATAAATCAGATTCAATATTGCATTGTCTTATTAATTACTCGCTTTCTCTCAAAAGCCTCCTTTAAGCCGTCTATTATGCTGGAGAGTCTACCCGATAGGATTGAGAAAATCTCACCACCCTAGATGTCGTGGTACACTCATCCCGTTATTTATATATACTATCACACTCACACTGGCAGACGACTCCCAAATGCGTTGCGTTTTAGGAATAGCATCTTTATATTGAAGGACCCATTCTGAACTGATTCCAGGACCATAAGTGAAATAATATAATATTTGATATTTGTATGTGTTCTAAATGAATGTCATGTTTATCCCTAAGTGCTTGTCACATTAAAAAAATGTATTTTGTGTTTGTTTTTACCAATGTATCAGTGTGCCGAGCGTTGGCAAACTTTATCAATAAAAAAAAATACAACTGTAATGTTTACTACACTTTTATTCTATTAGTAAGATTTCAAACTTTATTTACTTAAACTATACTTCTTCATCATAATTGTTCTTATTTCGTCGTTCATTGCATTCGTTTTCCTTACATTTGGAGTCACACACTTGGCAGGTAACTGATGGAAACTACCAGCATGATCAGCTTTTTAATTCAGCAGCAATCGATATCTAGAACTATTTTTATAGACGTTTTATATATAAATTGTGGAAGTGTGTGTCTTGTGCAAGAGGGCGTCCACAGTGAGAATCCATCGCGTTCCGTCTTGAGTCTCGTATTCACCTCGCTCCAAGTCATTCCGGCTCTCTCTGCTTCATCTGCCGTCAGTACTTCTCTTCCGTTCTACACTCTTGATTTAAGAACTGGCAGTAAATGTAAAATAAGAAACATTTCATATATATTTCTGTTTTTGGCGTTCATAAGTGTAGATTGAGTTAACTACATAAATAAATTAATTTGAATTTGAAGATTATTTAGGTTTAATCAAATTAAACAGAGTTCGACTATATCTATGATAGGTATATTGTGGAGAGCTTAACAAGCTGTAATAAATCGTTTTATATAAAGGGACGAGAGAAAATTATTGGGTGCTACAAAATGAGACGAAATTACAAATGACTCTCGCATTAAGTCGAACCGAGTTGGGTTTGGTCTGTCATTAATAAACCACTCCGCGGTTCGCCTTTACACATAGCGATAACTTACACAACTACTTATTGTAAATCACGGAATCTCGATTGGGATAAAATATTTTTTGAGAAACGGTTCGATTTTTTGTCTAACCACTGGGCTTAAGGTCGTATTCTTAAATGTCCAATTAATGTTTAAAATTGTAGTTTAGTTACTACTTTTATGTTGTTTTTCTAATATATGACATATTATTTCCAACACAAAAAAATATATACATACATATAGTTTGTATACGTACTTACTCTTAACCAATATAGGAATAGTTATAATAATTAAGATTTTTATAAAAAAATAAAACAAATTTAAATTTCGTTAGTGAATGTTTAATAATTATGAAGTCACTTATATCTTATATTATTTCATTTTTATATAGCTAATTACTCGTATAATATATTCTAGTTAGCTATATAACAAAAACACCCTAACAATAGATACAATTATATATAATTAAAACTAAGGTACAACAAATTAAATTATATAAATGAAACCTTATTCTATTTCTATCACAAAGGCCAAGGACTATAAGTCTCTTTTTAATTTTATTAACTAGATTTGATTTATTAACTAGTAAAATTCGAGAACATGTTACTATGTAAATCGTTGTTTCTCCTTCTATAATTTTCTTCACATAGAGCTCGAAAGACTTTCTGATACAGCAGATAGTAAAAGCATTTCTCTATTTATTTTTATTACATGAGAAGCACTATCTTATTAATAGCTAGAACAGTGTAACCATTAACATAATCATCAGTTGACCTGCCAACTAATGGCCCATACATTATCTCTAGTACGTCCGCTTATCAAAGAAATATTGAGCCGATAAGATATCTACAAGCGATGAATGTAGCGACTAATTTACGATAATATTCATGTTAATTTATTTCCTTGATCTCGCGACCTTCCACACTTTACTTGTTATTGCTTGTAGTTCTATAATTGGAGTTGTCACATGAACGATAGAAATATTGTGTTAATTTAGATATAAATTATTGGAATGATAACTTTATCGGTCCCATGTAGTTCTATACTTGAAGAGCTATGTCCGTGTTTTTGTTTGCCCTATTAGGGTTAGCTTCAAAGCTAGGAGCTATATTATATTTGTGGCTATGATCGTACCATACATTTATTTTAATTGGATTTGATTTTATCATTGTCTTTGGTTAAGCAGACTCAAGCTCGACGCTCAAGCCTTGGCCTTAAGGTTTAGATAAGGCCATAAACTCCAAAAAAACGCTAGGCACTCTGAAACAATGTTACAATAAACATGGAATACAAATTTAATGCGACAACCAATAGGAAAAAAATAACATACATAGAGAGCTAATGAAAAATATAAAAATATTTTATACGTATAAGTATAGAAATAATAAACATAAAAACTATGTAAATAATATGGAAAAATACACTGCCACGGAGACCAAACTTTATAAACTTGTTTAATATTCATTTTTAATATTTTTGTTTTTAGGTTAAGATAAGTAGATACTGTAAACTTGATTGTAATCATGCTAATTGCGTTTATTTCCGTTTAAAAATGATATATTTTAAATTCCATAATTTTCTATGAAAAATGTTGTAAGTACATTTAAAGTAAATTAAAAAGTTTGTAAATACTGTAAACGTGATTGTAATCATACTAAATAAAAAAATCGCGTTTATTTCCGTTTAAATGATACATTTTAAATTCCATAATTTTCTATGAAAAATGTCGTAGGTACTTCAATTTTAAAAAACCATCACTTCCTGTTACAATTTTAAATTTACGCATTTTATTTTGAAATCGAGTGCCATTCGTCAACTCTAAAACAGTAACAAATATGCACAGCTCGTAACAATTGGAAATGGTATGAGTAGTGTCGGACACAATAAACCCGTCAATCGAGCTGGTCACGGCGGGCGGCAGTAAAAATTCACGAAACGTCAGGCGAACGATGGCCCTACACTATTGGTCTCTTCGACCCGAATCCTAACTGTTTGATTATCGACTTGGGAAAGTTTGTCCGATGTAATTGCGTGGTCGGTTCGGGATTAAATAGACCAATTTACCTTAACAGGGTTTCGGATCGTGAGATTTGACGGTAGACACTTAACTTGGATTGTTACACGTATGAGCTTTGCAAACAAGGATTTTCTTTAAGCTTTTGATATGACACTTTACAAACACAAGATAAGTAGCGTTATATTGGAGCTTTTAGTTAATAGTGGTAGGTATACTGTTTATGTTAAATGTACGTCCTGTCTTCGTCTTATAATAACCACATTAAAATAATAATAAACATCTCTTTCCTCGATTGTGTTCCCTTTAGAGGAGAGACTCTTTGGCCTTGGGGTTCAAGTGTCTGATTAAAGATTTAATTTGGTGGTAGATAGTACCAGTTACCCCAGAAATGCTGACAGCCTTAAAGATACACTGACATTGATATCAAACGAGCTCAGTCTTTAAATTTATTTAAAAATCTTCTTTTTAATCATTTTTTTCTTCTTCGTAATTAGCTACTACTGATACATTAATTGTGACTCAATTATAGATTAGCTTCTACATTTTTGTTTATACATAATATTATTATTTTTAGTTTTTCTTTAGATTTTATTTTATTTTAGTCATAGTTACACGTTATTTTCAGTTATTTTTTTGGATAATTATCTATGCACTTCTGGTACTATTCCCTCTGTTGTTTCATTTTTTATTGTTCCATATTACAGTTGCCTAGAAGAAATGTTAGTGAAAGGCTGCCATGTAACCTGATTTTTAATATGTATGTTTTTGTAAAAGGTATGTAAATAAATAAAATACATTAAGAAAATTGTAAATGCTGTGTATTACTTGATAAGAAATAATTATAGTAATTATTTTTTTCTTATATGGATTTATTGGGTTTAAAAAAATATGAGAAAGTATAAGAAACAAACAACTGAAAGCGTTAACGCTATATATGCAAATAAACTTTTTAGTAAATACTATTACGATTTATAAGACTATAAGTAAGTTCAACAACCCATATCAATAACCATTGTACTCGTGATCATATAGCAATTCATTAACGATGTATTTGTTTAATCACGTATGTACAGACCGACAAACATCCTTCGAAATGACCTGAATAACAATAGCTTAGACCACCGACGACGGGTGCTATTCAGAATCCTAATTATCGTTGCATCGAGGTGGTGGAATCTTCGTCAAAAAATTGCATGATTTTAAAACGTGCGCTGAAATAGGAATTAAGGTTTGGCAAGAGATACGTGCTAGGTATTCTGCTCAAGAATGTACTGTAGTGTTCCCAGGGTTTTTATTTGGAATGCTTGCTGGAAATCGGTCGGTCTGGTTGGTAATACAACATGGTATTTGTTATAAAAATGTGTGTAAGGTTGTACCACAGTAAAGTATAACCTTTAAATTATACTTGTATTCGATTTTTACTTTTACATTTTACCTATAAATAAAATTCGACGCAGAGCAGATTAGCGATTATTCAACCCTCACTTAGATAAAGGGAGATGTAATGTAATGAATGTAATGATAATTTCTAGAATTGACCTTGCCATATTAAGAAAGCCTCTAAGAAATAAATTAAGCAAATATGTAAATAAGAAAATATGATCCATGCCTCAGTCGTTAACTTACCATATTACCGAGGTAATGGCACAGAAATATAAATTCATTACTGTATTTCCACAATTAGAGACACGATTTTAAAATTAGTTTTAAAAATAAATACATCCTTTTAGAAGCGGAGATTTAATATACATATAGTAATAAAACATAAACAGACACAACATTTGGACAATTTGAATAAATAAAATATGAAACCAATATACTAAATGCAATTATAAATTTTATAGTCACTTATTAATATTGGCACGTCCCAAACAAGACTAGTCGCCCGCCCCGACCGCACACGTCGTGATACGAATCAGGCGTCGCGGGAGTGCATTGTCTACGTGATGATGCCGATGATAAGACACTCATTGTGCGATCCTTCCGGCGCGTGTTCATTTGTTTAAGGGGAAAACATACGGGCTTTTTATTTGCGAGTTCAAAGATACTTTTTACTTGTTAGTTGCCTAATTAGTGTCAAAACGAAATAAAACTCCCTAATAATTATTTATATGGTCTCAAGTTTCTCAATCCATTCAATTGTTTCAGATATCCTTAAAAGGGAACTCACTGTTGATATAAGTTAAGAATTTTCCGAATTCCTTTAATTACTAAAAAACTCTACGGTAAATCAGTATTAGCACCAATAAAATTGTATTAACAATCGGTCTTGTTACTTACGTTAAGTAACTAAGTCATAGGTCGCTAAACAGTATTCTTATCATAAATTACTCCCTTGCAGCATTTCAATTGAAATTATTGACCATCAAAGTGCCGACCTCAGGGGGTGAAGGATAGAGGGGCTAAGAGGGACATCGAGGGGCAATCCAATGATCGTGTCAATGAGATAACAAGTCGGCGCGTTTGCATACAATCGTTCCTATCATACGCTTCCTTTTCTACTTGTCGATTTTCGTTAACGTTTTGCAACCAGCTGGCGAGAAAGTTTATCGTTGAATATAGCATTTATTTCTCATGAGAAATTATATAATTATTCTCTCTACTTTATAAACATAGTTGCAAATATAACTTTTAAATAATTCCTTAATTTTATATCTTCCAGCCATTTTGGAGCCAACTGGCATTGCTAAAGACGGTGACATGCAGCCGAATGTGATGTTACTTGAGTGGACACGTTAGCCCAAGCACAAAAGGTAGCGCAGCCGAAGAGTAGGAATATAAAAAAACTGGTCAAATATAACAGTCTTTCTTCCAACGTTGCTTTTGTTCTTGAGACTCTTGGGCCGATAGTTTCAAGTGTTCAGGCGCTAATTAAAGATTCCTAGTAGATAGTACCTGTAACCCAGAGCTTTAGTTTTCTCGGTCAAGGAATAAGTATTACAATACAACGAGGAAATGCTCCCATTATTTAAACTGCCGCGAGAAATAAACTTTATAAATTGGTTTTAATTTTCGATTTGTCAATTTTTCATTATTATTATAATTACTATATAGGTTAAGAATATTGTAAGCACTTCATGTTTGTGTTGGGAATAAATAGTAGCTCCTTGTTTAAACAAATTATTATTACTACTCCAATATCATTTATGATTGTCACTTACACATTGAGTCCTTACAGCGATAAGAACCTGCAACTCGGTTGAAAACCCTCCACCTCTATTACTCTTTTCGACATCAGCTCGCACTATGTCACAGATCTTCATGATATACTTCTTTGAAAAGCGGTATTTTGTTTTGAAATCGTCATCCGACAGTCATTACGGATTGCACCGAGTTTGGTATGTTTTGACTTTCCTAGGAGGCGACAAATCGTATGTATTAGGTGCATATAAATATTATCTAAATCCTCCATTTGATCCATAAAATAATTTTTCAAAAAACACAATTACCTACTACCTTAAAACTTCCCTTGAACTGAACAGTAAAAAATGCTGTCAAACGCGAAATCAGATAAAATGATGCAATTATTGTCTTATACACCCGTTAAACTAGGTCGCGTTATAAAAGCAATGTACAAGTCTTCATACAAACAAAACATTTATTATAACAGTCTTTATTTTGTGTTCGTCATTACAAATATCTCAATCGAATATTGTTACATATTAATAGGCCATATACACAAAATAAAAGAAGACTTTGTGTATGTATATTATTTTCCAATTTTCCTTTTAAGCTTTTGTTTACTTTGATGTAACTTAGTAGTAGATGACGTGAAAAGATATTTAATGTACCCCAGTTATGAAATCAACTTGAAAGTTACTAGGCACATAATAGTTAAGGCTGGGCGGGCGGCGTCCCCATTAGTCACGGTTAATGGTCCGTTTGGGACGATATTCCGAATTTACGACCGCAGATGATACACCGCGAACAGATAGACACAATTTCTTTTACTTAGCCATGTTTATGGCAGTTTTTTTTAAACGTATATGGACAAAAGTTAACAATTTATTATAGAAGTTTCAATTTTTAAATTAAATAAAACAATTTAAACTAAAGATAAACATATCGTTATATATATACAGATAGCGTTGTTTAATAAATATATCCTGACATCAGGAAACTTATATCCGGCACCGAGAACAACATACATTTTAATTTCACACAACATTTTAGCTTAGCGTAAACAAATGACGTAGGAAACGAGAACGCTAAATCACGTGGAACCCTAACTTTTATGAAAGCTGTCTCCCACCACAGTATTTCACGTTAAATGGCCTAGCTTTTTGTCGTTAAATTTGTAACTTATCGCCTGCAAACTCGGGTGACAATACATCACGGCTTTCCACAAAACGAGGAGAGCGCGTTCGAAATTGTTGTTACTTTTTAGGTGTCGATACAGCCTAACTTTAAAATTCAAACTAGTATTATTTTCAAACTGAGTTTAAATGTTCCGCAAAAACACTTTATCGCTATCGCTATTCTTCTTTTCCAAGACTCTCTCCTTATAGCCAGCACCGGATTACTTGGAGTTAGCACATGGAAAGACTAGGCTAAATCAGCCTAAAAGAAGCTTGGTGTGCTAAGCAAGGCACAACGATATTTCACTCCGGACCATCGCTTCAACTGTATTATATATTATAAAAAAATCATATACTGGTTAGCTTCCACCTAGGTAAGAACAGTACTCCATGTGGGGCCGAATTTGCTCCACATGGAGTACTGTTAATCAGTTTATGAATTTTTTTATTGACATGTGTAAATTAGGACTTACAAATATCAGAGATTATGAGTTTATTTACTATCTTCCATCTTATCAAAATCAAAGTGTAAGTAACATTTAATATAAGTCGAAACGGCATAAAAATAATAAATAAATACAAATCTACTCAAATAATAAATATTATGGTGACTGTACTCTGTACCGAGTAACTAATATTTTTCAACGACAATATAGTTTGCTTCGCTTGTATTAACCGGAAATTATGTGTCTTTGATATTTGTTAGAATGAGAAAGATAACATACTTTTAGTAAGAGCATACTTGCTTTAATATTAATAGTAGCTGTTTATGCAATAAAAAATAATTTAATATCTAAATTTTAGGCCAGAATTTGATGAATGATTACTGATATACGCAGCAAATATATTCCAACAATAAATTTGTTATGTTAAATTAATGATTTGATCAAACTAATGAATCGACTATTGTATTGTTTTTAGTCTGACAACATTTACATCATTATTCAATAGGCACTTGCTGTTGAAAGTTAAACAAAAGCACGTCTCGATTAATTGGTGAAGTGCGGTGAAACAATTTGCAACAAAAACAAGCCAGTTATGCGTATAGTTAATTAAAACGCTAATTGGTGACCCCGCACTAGATGAATAGGGCTGTATTGTTTTATCGATATGTCGGAGAAATAAATCGTCACCCTACTCGAGACATTTGTTCGGCTCTGATTGGTTGACAATATTCGAGGATCCATTTTGATTTTCGGCATAATTTCCACAAGTGTTATAAATAAAAATAAATTTGTGGTAATTATTAACAATCATATATTTGCACTTAAGTTTGTGATACGTTTAGGTTATAATGATTAGTTTAAGGTAACAACAATTTTAAGAAACCTTATATTAGGAATAGGTACCCCAACTATGGAATACTATAAACACTATCAAAAATTAACATTAACTTCCAAGTGACTCTTTGGATCTTTAGTATAATATAGAAATGTACCCAAAAATATTTACAAAAATTAAAAATCCAGGTATCAAACTCTGGCCCAGCACAATCATTAAGACCAGAAGACAAATAAAAAACTTGATCCATTGATCCATGTTTCTTCATGACTATCATTCGAATAAAGCACACCACAGAAAATACACTCCGAATCTGCAGTCTGGAACTGTATATCCTATCAAGGCATCGGGTTCACTGTCTGTATCAAATAGCATCACCTCCTCATCATCTAAATTTGACTAAGGTTTTGTTTACTCTTTTAGTTTTCAGCTGCGGCTTCGTCTGGAGAAAAATCATTTTTCTGAATATATGCTCTGAATCCATTCTATTCGCTATCTTTTCGAGTTGACGCCCGCTGAAAATTGATTTTTTAATTTATTAAAATTATTAAAATAATTATTATATATTCATACATATTAACTTAATCATAATTCGCCATAAAAAGTTTTGGTTTCCGGCAATTACTTTGTATCCATTATTTTAGCATTCAGTGTTTAAAAGAGTGGCGAAGAGTTCCTTGCCAGTTCTTTTTTCCGGGGCTATGCCCTTGACTTGCGAACTGGTATGTAGTAAATGTAAATTTAGAATCAATTTAAGATCTGTTCATATTCCTGTGCGTATATTTTAGTAATATAAAAACGTTGTTTTAGTAAAAATATCGACACAAGAGCATCACTAAAGCTTTCAGCTTTGCATAATAAACGATAGGTATTTGCATAAAATCAGCCG
This sequence comes from Pieris rapae, assembly GCF_905147795.1. Taxonomy (NCBI): domain Eukaryota; kingdom Metazoa; phylum Arthropoda; class Insecta; order Lepidoptera; family Pieridae; genus Pieris; species Pieris rapae. Next base: position 10,328,100 of record NC_059515.1, on the reverse strand, counting down.
ACAACTCGACCGGAGACAGCTCACCTATTTTGACTTGCAAAAACCCTCGCCCCGAGCAAACCAATAAACGAGTTCAATTAGTTTTGATTGGGAATCAATTTCTCAACAATTCTTCGCTGAATTTTCAAAGCACTTCAATTTTCATTTGTATGGTTTCTGTAAACAAGTAAGCTTACCAATTTTAGTATGAATTACGAATACAACAGAATAAACACAACTTATCCAGAGCTAGATTTAGTGGATTTCGGCCCACTAGGGCTGATTTAAAAATCACACAAGTGGCTATCTTATAGTAATTTTCTTTAGTAAATAACTAAAATTGGAAGTGATTATTTTTATTGTTTGTAAAAAGTACGTTCACTATTGTCACGTATTTTAGAATACTTAACTTGTAATATATACTGAAGAAAAAGCATTATGATGTACTCGTAAACTGTTTAATAATAACTGCAGATGATAAGTAAAGCCAAGAGCCGTAACTAGGCGAGTATAAAGCGATCAAACTGGATGGCACACTATAATCTAAACATCCCAAAATATAGTGTTATTATTTATAAATGCTAACATTAAGTATAATTAAACCGAGTTCAAATAACACGGTGGGGCCAAATCGTCAGTTTTAACCGTAATTTGTGGTTACTTGTTAGAACTGCCAATTATTATAACTCGCTTCTAGTTAAAACCAAATTGATCTGTAATTTTGATAAATTTGATCAAAAATAATAAATTTAAAGTCGGGGTTTATAGTCGGATTGGATAAAAAATCTGCCGGCCATGAGGACAATTATATGAAAGAGAAGCCAAAGTTATGGTCCTGTGCCCTCCTGAGAGTTGAAAGAGTTGCTGAGAGTATATATGTACTTAGAATATCAATCTTGTCCACGCTTTTTGTAGATTTAGACAAAACGTTAAAAATCTTATAAACGTGCGTTATATTGATTAAATATATTTATATTTTGAGAGCAGTATTAGCCTACGGACTTTTCCTTGAGTTCGTCAGTTCGATTACCAGCTGTGCGCCAATGGTTTGGATGTCAATGTGCATGTTTAACTGAAGGAAAACATCGTCAGGAAATCGGCTTGCCTTAGACCCTAAAAATCGACGGCATGTGTCAGGCACAGGAGGCCGATCACTTACTTGCCTATTAGATTGACAAATGATCATGAAATAGATACAGAAATTATAGACCCAGACATAAAAACATTGTGGTTCTAATAATATATTTATTTTAAATATCATTGATATATCATAAAAAGAAGATTTGGGTTTGTTTATTGCTTCTAAGAATAATCCTGCACTTTGAAAAATGAATTCCTATCATATTCTTTATCTTATTTTCAAGTACGATATACTCCGCCGTCAAAGGCCGGCAACGGGCCCACTAAAAATGGATGACCATGGACGATGACTGCCCTTTTTCTGCGTCCATTTACTAAAAAAACAAACATGATTACTTTAATCAAAAACTCCAATGCTTTTTTAATTTTATTCCCGATTAAAAAGAGTGGCGGGGGTTCTTTTCTTCCGTTCTACGCCCTTGATTTGAGAACTGGCAGTAAATGTAAAATAAGAAGCATTTCATGTACATTTCTTTTTTTAAACGTTCATAAGTGCACATTAAATTACCTATATGAATAAATTATTTTTAATTTAAAATTATCCATTAATCGTAAGTATATTATAAATTGTATGTGTAAGTGTTTTTAATTTATTACAGAATAAACATGAAGTCCATTATTCACGGGCAGAAGGCAGATGTTAATAATAATTGTCATCAGACACTATCAGCATGTGGTAAACACAAACATGTCATGTATTGAAACGTGTATCGGATTTCTTTTGTCAGAAATGTTGGCATTGAGATTACATCAACGCCCTCAAACATCCGGCCACAACTTTTTTCATCATTTAGAAATTCGCAAGTATTACTTGTACTTGTAGGTGTGTGATTATTGGTGAAGGTGATATTTGATTACATTATTAATGATGATGTTGATAAGCCCCTTAAAGATTAAAATGTAGTGTTAGCATAAGTTGTCTAAAACTCTAAAAAAGACACCAAATTAAGCAAGCAATGATAACCGAAAAGAATTTTCGTATACATAATTTCAATTAAATACTTAAGGTAAATGTTTAATTTACCTATCACCTACCACTGATGTCATAGATTTTTCATAGTAACTATCTTTTGTTATTTTCTGTGACTAATATTAATTAAAGGTAAAAAAATTACCAACAAAACCACCACGCCATTAGAAATTGAATAACAATTTATTTTAATAATAAATTTAAATGTACTCTGATTCTTGAAAAACAAGACAAGGCCTTTGAAAGAACATCCATCCATTGATAAAGGAAGACATCTTTTATTAATTATTTCTCGTTTGATCTTTTAAAATGTTGCCAAAAATTATAAGTATTGATATATAATAAAAAATTGTTGGATTTCTCCAACAAATTTTTACTACCAATTTTATTTTAATAATACTAGATCCAGATCCCTGTATCAGAAAGTATTTGGTATTCTCCAGTACATCTAGAGAAAAATGTATAAATTTTAGATAAATATATATATTTATATAAAGGATAAATAAACCATTGAAATCAACAATTTATCAGAAACATCACCGTACAAATCTGTGCAACGGTATTGTATTCATTTGCTTTTAATCCGGTAGGCATTGTACATTGTAATAAAATCGTGTTAAGTTTTGACATAGGATCCTGTCATTCGACTCTGTGGGGCGTACAAATAAGCCGTATTTGTCGCTAAATCTGATGCAATTGTGAAAGGGTCTCATATGACCACTGAGGCGAAATAATAGACTGTTACATATGGCAGTCTATATTTTTTGCGGTATAACATTCGCCAAATTGACATTTTAAAATCCTCATTGCAAATGTCAAATATAAGTGACATGACAGTTTTACCCGTAGACATTTGTTTTGATTTGAAGTTTGAATGTATTGCATTTGCCTAATAAATTATTATACAACAATAGTACGCGCTTACAACAAAAGACATTAGTATTCCTTAGAAAGTATTATATTATTAAATTCTTAATTACAATAGCCACAAGAATTTTAAAGTCTTAATTCACAGTCCCATAAATCAACATCAAGCATGTAATTTAATCATTTACTTATCGAAGTGATCACACAACATACAACGTTTCCTTCAATAACTAGTTAGAAATAAGCCAAGATTATAAAATGATTAAAATATAGATAACCATCTATTATCCGCCTATTTTCTTTAATAGGGCACAATAGAAATAAAACCTTATAGTATAGAAATAAGATTCTGTTTAGTGTTGAGTGAAAGAAGGATATGTTTTTGGCAGTTGTAATGACAAATCCCTTGGGAGCCGTCAAAAGGCGCCTATTCACGCGCGTAATTAGCACTCGACACAACAATACGACATCGTCAACACACAACAATGGAATTCGTATTCGATCCCTTTTAATCCATCTTTTATGGAAGCGTATTAAATTTTTGAATTACCAGTAAGATACTCCTTTGTTGTCTTATATTCACATATAATTTAAATAACAATACTGTGCGTAGTTCGCAGGTATGAGAACCTAAGAATAGTTATAACAAATATAATTTATTTTATCAGCTAATATAATTGTATTATAATTGTACTTATTGAAAACAACACTTGATTAACTTTGTGTTATTTTTTACTGTACCTTTGGTTTCAACGTTAATATAGTCTGCAGTAAAATGTTTGAAATTTAAATTTACTCAAATTAAGTATATTTTTTATGGCAATAGTACTAACTTTATGCGGAATTAAGTACAACCAAACTAGTTTGATAAAATTAATGTAAAACCTTTTTGATCAAAATGTAATTCGAGTCTACGTACACACGTGTCAATTCAACAATTTCCCGCCCATTCACTGTCCGGTGACATGTCGCTGTCAATTTGACAATGGGATAACAAGCTCGCCTTTCAAATACAGATAAAAAGCAGATTATGGAATTTGAGCCCTAAATAGCTTGTGCTCTCGATTGAATACATCTGATAGTCATTGTTAATAATGTATGACCTAGAAAATATTTTATCGTGAAATTAATATAATTAACAATTATAGTTTTTATAAGAACTTCATGATAATTTATTTATATGATATGACTTGATGATAAACTAGACTTTATAATAAGCGATTTATTAACACTGTATAGTACGGCAATAAGTTATTGAAGGATACAGGAATTTGTTAATTAATAAAATAGATCACCATAGTTTTTCTTGGGTGGTATAAAGATCATTATAATAATTATTATAGTTCAATGTGGCATCGTTCTTTGATTACTAACAATTCAACAACTACTATACTTGTTTGTGTATAAGGAATTTTTAAATAACTGAATTTTGAATGAACGTAAATAAAAAATCTTTGATAATTAGTTCAAATGGACAAAACACTTTATAAAACAAGTACAAGTATACTTTTGCTGTCAATAATAATCCAGCAATCATACGAAACTCAAAGTAGAATTAAATACAATTAGGCTCTATTATATATCAATTATAAGTTCGCCTATATTTTCTTGTATAATTATTTATCATTAAATTGATTGCTTTTCGGTATAACAAGTAACAAACTATGCTCTAGGTGTCTTCTATTGAAGGCCTCGTGGCGGTTACATAATTAAAAGAGTCGCTTAGATTAGATTCCCAGTAGTCTCCTACTCAGTAGGTTCTCACCTAACCTAAAATTATAATTAAATTTACGACGTAATTTTTCTCGATCACTGGTAAAGATTCCACTGAATGATCATTTGTCGAAGGTTAACTGATAGGAATATAACAGTCTTGGTGTGTTAAAGCGCCCTCTGAGACCCTTACATATGCAAGCCTAAAACATTGTTTTCTTATCGAACTAGAATGACACATCGGTACACTATATTTAACCCTCTTAGGGGAAAATCTTTGTGAGTTAGTTAAGTAATGTAAAAAAACTACTTTTAATGATATCCACATATATGTACATATGTCATTCCTAAATGACATTGCCATATGATTGATATTAATTGTCTGTGGTCCAATTTCAGCGCTGATATTCACGCCCCGTGATAGCTGCAAGGATCAAACCATAATTATAAAAAAATACTTTTTGTAGGAATTTTCATACAACCGTTCTCAACAATCATAAAAATATTTCAAGAAATGCTTCGTCTATGACCTGTTTTAATAAGTAATCAATAACATAATGACAGAGCGTTGTCGGCCTTGTCATAACTGCCGTATAATTTTGTCATTAAAAGCGAATATAAATAATTCTCTTGCAATAACTATATTAACTGTCGGCCTGTCGTGGCCCGTTTTGCGAACGCCACGTCAGCGCTTCGGTGTGGCATGTCCATAGAAACTATAATTACCAACTGACAGCATAATGCTAGCGTGGGAAAACAGTGTCGTAAAGAAAACCAATGTAATGATTAAATATTTATAAACGCCTGGCAAACAACACTGTACACAGCGATTGCTATATTTTATTGTAAGGCGTTAACTTTAGTAGTTCCATTGTTCTGTATTGTTTCAATCAATACTTTGTAAGTTAAGTTTTTATTTGCGTTTCCTTTGTGCATGTTTTAAATCAATATTTATAAAATTAACAACTATGTATACTCTGATATGATATTAAACTTCCTGGGTTCGTACTTAAATGTTTTTACTTCAATATCGAGATTCTAAATATACATTATCATAGTACCTATTGTCTTTTATAAACATAACTTTTACATATTTAAAGATACACTTTTTAATGGATGGAAGCTATGTATCATTATAAACTGGTCACCGTGACAAAGCACGCTGTAAAGCACGCGAAACGTCGGAAAAATTATAATGATGTAAAATAATTATAAGTTTATAATAATATAGCTTCAATCTTTTAAAAAAGTATATATTGTCATTCTTGGAGTTTCCAGACAATGTGGTTGGAAAGTCTGCGTCGGTTTATTTTAAACGTAAGAGATAAAATTTTGCATTACAAGGTTCGTTGTCTGTACTAATTTTTATTTAAAAAAACAATTAAATATGATTACTTTTTCAACAAAATCAGACTCAAATTAACCACAATCTTCTTGACCTTCATTCATAAAAAAGGTGGAAAAAAGAGAAAAGAGTAGAAACAAGTTTCTTTATCAGTTCGCGGAGTTTACGGGCGCATAAATTTGGTTTATCTTTATGAATATTCAGTGGAGTGTTGTTAACTGCACTTTATATTTATCCGAATGTATAAACGATTTTATTTCACTGCTACTACTTACTGAGTTACGAGGAAATTCAGTGCATGTCATTTATTTTATATAGGAACTGAGTTTGCTATGGAAATAAACAAATAATGTTTGAATTGTCTTTGGCTAGAACAAATTTTTTAGAATAAATATAATACTTATACGCATAAATAGCTATTAATATATAAAGAAATATAAACCAATTACAAACATATTAGGGGATGAAACATAATATAAACCTCTCATTGTCACTTTGAAAATACATATATATGAGTGCGGCTTTACACTAATTACAATCTAGCCTGTGCAATAATTATGGCTGTTAAGTAATATTATATTGACTTAATTTTATATTTTTAATATACCATGATGCATTGGCAATGTCCCGAACCACTTTGTTCTAGACCCGTTGAAAATATGTAAACATGAAAAACTTAACAATGAGGGTGAGTTTTTCTACATAATTCATTTAAAGTGGAACAATATCACAACATGGCAAGTCAATGTTAGAGTAATCCTTGTTCAGTGATGTATGGCGTGCCCTCACCCGCCCGACCTCACCCCATAACTCACTGCACTCACCCCCAATGTTTTATTACCTGATGAAAACGATCTTTCCCTTTTCCCTTACCATTTACCTAAACAGTTTCTTAAGCGTATGATCTAAATATTTTCAGGTATTTTCTTTTCAATGCCTGATCTAAACGAGACCTGTAATGGACTGAAATATGGAGCGATGACCTACGTGACAAATTTAAGTAAAATAAAATAATACATCTTTTAAATAAAAACGTAATGAACATTAAAAGATAATGCCATCGAAAATTTGCACGAATACATATACATATATAATAATAATAATAATAAAAGCCTTTATTCAGATACTTACATATTTTATATACATTTAAACAAATTTTCATATTAATCTAAATCTGGTGCATCTGTGTGCCCTTTTTTGGCAAAGGCCTCCTCCAAATCCCGCCATTTCTCTCTACACTGTGCCACTCTCTGCCATGTACCACCTGCCGTTTCTTTAATGTGGTCAATCCACCTTCTCAGTTGTCTCCCTCTTTTGCGCTTGCTGTACCTTGGGCACCAGTTAAGCAGGGGGAGAAGACGAGACCCATAATCTTCACACTAGCAACGATGGGATTGAAAATAAAAATCCTTAAACAAAGGAAAAATTTTGAGTCATCACCCTATTACATTAAAGAAGATTTTACTCCAGAAATTATTAACAAACGCAAGGAGTTGCAAATAATATACATATATATATATATTTAATTTTTGATGCTCAGATATTATTCTATTAGTAAAATAATTTATGAGGTCCAGTAATTATTCAGCTTATTTGTCAAAACACTCAAAAAACCTTCCCTCTGTATTATTTTATACTTTATTTAAAAAACATTGAGATTTAAGATTTAACCAGTTTTCCTTGCAGCTTAAGTAGTATTATTATCTGTACTATGATAAGAATAAACGTTCACAGATTAAAAAAACACAGAAGCAAAAATAAAGCTATTTTTTCGTTATCTAACGAATAAAAGAGAATGGTTAAATTTCATTATATTTGTGATTGTCATTCTGTCACAAACACTTCTAAAACAAATACTTCTAAATGACGAATTTATTTTATTTTAAAATGTATTAAGTATTCGTATAAAAAAGCCTTCTCCTTGTCGTCGCAGCTATGATATATGAGGTGGTGTGCAGCCGGACGGCAACTCTGACAAATTCATTTCTCTCCCGACGCCTTCCGTCACGCAGACCCTTCGTCCCGTGGTTAATCTGATAAGCACTCTTATATCCACTAAGACATAATCATTTCCGGAAGTGAAATTAAATACTAAGGAAATGCTAAGAAACATGTTGAATGTTATATTAATTGCCAATTATTGCTTTAAAATAGTTTTTGCTTCTGTTACTTTAAATGATACAAGAAAATCTAGTTTCTTCTGTACCTTACCTATCTTCAGTTGTTTGATTTGATTTCCTTAGTTAAGTACATAGAAAAATAAGCATAAAACAGACAACACGCAAAACATCAGGGTCGAGATTAGCCACAAGATTAATGATAAACTATGCTAGCTAATTTAATCTCTACTAAGAAAATTGTAATTAATACAATTATAAAATGTGCAAACGAATGGTACATTTCAACAATGTATGGACCCACTTTTAATACTTTTTTTTACTTTTAAAATAAATCGGAGAATGTACAATCTAAAAATCTCTGAAACACCGTAACTTATTCATGTAAAGACGATGAAACTGTCCTTGTAAATCTAAAGGTTTCGCTTTGCGTCAATCCTCCCACATAAAATATAGACGGACTGTGAGGTCGAATCTCTGAGGAATTACTTGCTACATAAATCTAGGTAGCTCTTTCACTTTGATAAATGTTTAAAATATAGAACAAGGTTTACGTACGTTTGGACTTTTCAAACTATATCGTCAACGATCAAATATTAATACAGTTTTAGGATGGAACTCTCAACCTAAAGGATGTGTATTCAATACCCGGTTTGTTTTACTTTATATTTAATGAATATCCGCTAATAAATATGGGGTAACGTGTCCAGACGTCCCATATTTAACGGGACTGTCCCTTTTTCCAATTACGAGTACTGGTGTCCCCGAAATGAATTCTGAGACGCAAAATTGTCCCGTTTTCAGAAACCGCGCGAAAATTGGAGCAGCAGAATATTAAAAAAAAGTGCCAAAAGTTTTATTCTCATTTGAAATCGTCACCATTTGAAACTACCACCACTATGAAAAAAAATTGTTCTTCTGATGAATATAAATATAACTAAACATTTTGGGTACCTATATTTTGTGATTCGTAACATTCAAGCCAACTAACGTTTTCATAATGAATAATAACAAAAAGTGTAGTTTTTCATTGATTGACCAAAATTAAATCAATGTCCGGTTGGAGTCACAAAATAAATAACTGTACATAGGTTAAGCTAATCCATTAACCTGATAGTAAATAAAATAAAAACTTATTAAAGAAACATGCTTTTTCTAAGTGATATAAACGTTAAGTATAAATATTATAAATATTTTAAAGTGGGCATTGCGATTTATATATATGCATATTGTGCATTTTTCAATAACTGTACGCTTATTTAAAATAGTTTTCAAAGAACAATACTGTCTGATTAGAATAGCCTGCTTTACCCAGGAAGCCGCAGAATAAAAAGTGTTCTCATAAATATCGGAGGCACATTGTCCGTGGAGAGGGAACACATATTTCAGTCAGAACACCTGACTTCTACCGAACTGATTTATTACTCTCGCAAGCCGACCCACTGCGGGATATTTCATTTTAACTGCAAGTAATCATTTCCTGCTTGCGCAAAACCTATTTCACTGTCATTAATTTTAAATGTTTCAAATTGTCAGAAACTAAAAAGATTTTGAGATTGATGTAAGATTTCAGTTCAGAACTCGTCTGCTTTTCTGCTCTATTTTCAAATTAATTGTTTTTTAATGTTGTAGTATTTAAAATTAAATGATAATAACTTTGCGTCCTTTCACTTCTATAGACTTTTCTTACAATGACAATCTATGGAATAACGTACACAATTTCAGTAACCTGAAATGGACATTTCTGTATCTGTTTCAATTTTTTTCTGTGTTATACATCGTAGATTATTTATCTAAGACATATCTATTACTTTAGACAATTGACTTCGCACGGCAAACCGTACAGTCTGTAATAGATAACTAATGTATAAAAAAAGAAATCTCAAATTCATGAGGACCACAGCGATTAGGATGAAACATATTAAATATAATAATATTATAAATTAATAAATATAATAATAATAACTTATAGAGAATTATAATTAAAAATAAATAACTACCCAAAGCGCCATCTATTAGCATTAATATTATATGTAAAATAAGTGTTCATGTGCCAAATTAAGTCTAATCGAGTAGGTTGCGTAGAACGTGTTTGATTATGTATAAAACAAAACACGACAGCACATGTTCCAGAGAAAGTCAAAAATGTACATTTCTCCATTTAAAGTAACAAGATTCTTTAACCTTGCCGTTCACGAATTAGTTCCACAAATCCGCAACTCCTATTGTTTACCGCTGCTCCAAGCCGTGGGTTAATCTCTCGGCCCGGCGGACATATTTCACCTCCGGAGGACATTTTTACGAGCTCTTAATCAAGAAATATACGATCGTAGCAGACGATTAAGAGGCAAAATTTACAGGCGGGCTAATGCAGTTCCCGATGATGGGTAGCCTTTGTCTGTTTATGTGCTGGCCTTATTGACGTGCGCTTCATGTATTGTACACAAAGGCTTTATCAAGGTTATATGCGTTGCGTATATGCGATTACATACGTAGGTAGGCTATTGTTTTATCGACACAAAAGCTAAGTGTATTCTTGTCTTTTAAAATACATATTTCTTTCTTTGGTTTTATGTTACAAATCGCTAAACTTATATGTATGTTATAATTTTTCGTGTATAATAAATACAAAATCTCTAATTTCGATAAACGAGGCTTCTGAATTTTTATGAATTGTTCTTATTGCTTGTTTTTATTATTATTCACCCACATGTATTAAATATCTAAAGGAATTATTTTGTTTAAAAAACTTTTTTTATTCACACTTCATAATTATAAATAACATAATATATACAGGTTAGAAGGAATGCAACGGGCAGCCTTATCGTTAACAAGCAATCTTCTCCAGCCAACCCTAGTAAGGTAAAAAACTAAAAAAAAATATTTCAGACCTTTATAAAATTTAATTCTGACAACGACGTAATATTTTTAAATATACTCCGATCTTCACGGTATGTTGTATGGTACACACATCCTTCCTTCATCGTCAGGTAAGTTTACGATTCACATAAAAGATAGAAGGCGATAATTCATAGCGCGGTAAAGTATATCTCGACGCGCTATCAGCCAAATGTGCCATTCGGACGTGGTAAGTGCTGCAATTTACATACGAACCTACACCGTGACGGCACCAGCCATAGGCCCCAGCGATTTTGTAAATATTGTATTACCCAGATGTTGACAGGTCACGGTGGCTTCTTCTCGTATCTTTACAGATCCAGGATTAGAGAAAGTGCTGCCTGTTGTTGTGGCGATACAGCTGAGGAGACGGTGTTACATGTTCTGACCAAATGTGGAATGTATGGATACGATAGCTATAACACTGACCAAGCTATGGGCATAAAACTAATGGATACGAATTTAAAGGAAATAATGTTCAACATTAAATTAAGAGGCATCTTTATGGGATTTGCTGTAAAGGTCATACAAAAAGTAGTTAAAAGAAATAGGTAGTAATGTTTTATCATCCGGGTTGCCAATATACGTAAGCTATACAATACCTCTGACGACTACATAGTCAGGAAATTAAACAACATTAAACAAAAATGGTATTAGGGTATAGCTAGCGTAGAGATAGCGGTATTCAGCTATTCGTAGAGCAGTGTTACGTAGATGCTGTAGCATCGTAGTACTCTAGTAACGAATAGTTTCCAAGCGTTCTCCGCTCCGCAGGAGTCAGTGCGTTAAGAAAAAGATGATCCATCTCTGCAAGTCCTGGACCCGATCTCCCCTAGCTATTACTATAAGCAAATAGCCCGGTATGGCAAGTGTACTTGTCGTGTCAAGTATCTTCACAAACTAACTCCCGCACTTAGCAGTCGCAATGCATTTCCCCAAGTACAGAAAACTACAAAGCTTAACTAATTTTATACAATGGTCGCACCTCGCGTGAAAATGTAATTATTTTATATTGATAAAAATCATTTTATTTGTATTTGTACAACTAAGAAGTATTTTGTGCATAAATTATATTAAATTCAATAAAAAAGATATCGAATTTAAAGCTTATTTATATTATCCGGAAACTATGTTTGTATTTCTTAAGATCGCGTTTTACTTGCACCTCATTATTAGTAACAATATTTCACTACGGGTGGACATTTTTATAGGTATTTAGCGAAAACGTCGCCTCCGCGGGCCAATTTGAAAGTTGTTTGCGTGCCCAATTTACGACCAAAGTTAATTTGGAATGGCGTGTCTTCGCGTTGTTTATTACAATTATACTATCTCTAATAATACTTTGTTTTAGCAAAACTACAATCGAATTACTCTTGTTTTTAATTTCTTTGTGTTCTGTTATGAGTTTTAAATAATGAACACAAATCTTAATTATTTAGGTGATTAGTTGTAACGCACGCAATACGTGTCAACAATTTTGTAGACATGTTTTGATTTTAATATACTTATTTGACTGAGACTGTTATATTTAACCTTCACATTCTTTGGTACAAACGATGACGAAATATTAGTTATTCTTTGAATTTCCGTTTAATCTTAACATTGTCAGGCAATTTGGCTTCGAAATATCGTAATAATAATCATTTTTCCTGCAAAACCCTAAGCAATATACTTCTTGCGATATCAGTAAACTTCTTATAGGTGAATTATTGCTTTATATTTTAAGTAAAAATCACAATAAACGTGTTTTCAATTTGTGACATCTCCTGAATAACATGTAACCCTCGATACTGCCTCAATATTGAATATAAAATAGTTTATTTTTCATCCCTCGAGGGCGTATCGAATTTTTATGAGATCTCTTATGAGAGTTTTTGATGTATTCCATTAGCGTGTCGATTACCTATCCTTTGAGAGTTGTTAATATTTTTCAATTCACTTTATGCTTGAAGAACCTATCTCAAAACATATTTCTAAATGTTTTGTAAAAACAAAGACCATTTTTATGCAACAATTCTAAATTACTATTACCTCGGGTTTGTCAGCGAGCAGAGAAATATCTCCAAATATTATTTTTAAAAATAAAACACGCAACAAAATTACCAAAGTTTAGTGAATGTAATACTGGAGAGACATTCTAATTCAATTTTATGATATCTCCCGAAAAGGTAATTTCAAATATTCTTTTTAAAAACATAATGAACACCGACGTTACGTAGAGGTCGCTACGGAAGGCTTTACTACTTCCGGTGGCAAGATGGCGGGCATTGAGCGCGACAGGAAGCTACAACGAATGCAACGCGATACGACACGACCCAGAAATTTGATATATGCTTCTGACACACGTTTGTAAATTGTTTAGAAAAATATTTCAGAAAATTGAAACATTTTTACCTTTTATTGAAATGTCCTAATAATCGCCGTTAAAAAAAAATATATACAATTAAATATAATAATGATATTAAATATATATACAGACTATTTTAAAATAACACAGGCGCCCCACTCAATTATTACATTAAGTTTACATAGGGCAGTATTACTTTTTTAGTAACAGATTATATCATGAATGGAAAATTGTAATTGTACTACAAGAGAAACAGGCAAAGCGATCCTTGTAGCGTGTTCAAAACATTTAATTTAGTAAACAAGTTCATATTTTACATAACAAAGTTTGTTTTGCATCTGTACATTTAAAAACCGAAAGATATAAAAAGATTATCTCACATATCGCGTGTTTCATTTTCAACTTTGAGCCTTTGTGATAAAGTTGTAAATAATATAATTGTTTATTGGTAGTTGTGTAATATAAAATGAGTTGAAAAGATGAAAGGACGTCGCCGTCAAGTGCGATCGCTTATTTCCCTCATCGGGTATGATGTAGGGGTTTCCGTTTCAGGCGATAACACGTAATGGTGATCGTTTGCCCTTTGCTCCCACTAAATGTCACTGTTAACCACCTCATTCAGATATTACAATATTTTTCTTGGTTAAACTCTTCTTCTAATAAAACTTCTAATAAAACTGTATTGTTAATCCTAGTGTTACATTTAAAACCCAGCATGCACCGATTTTTCTTCTAGATGGAGTGCGATACCATACTTGCCAGTATGGTGTAGAAATTTATGAATCGTGCATTTTATAACGGGACTGATGTGAAGATAAGATATGAAAAGAATATTTAAAAAACTAAAACAGTCTTATTGAAGCTATAATTCAATTGTTTTGTATATAAATCGGATTCGTTTTTCTAAAACACTGATAAGATAATTCTAATAAACACATTTTTCACAAATCTTTTTTTCGATGTAATAGCCCTATACCTACTTAAATCATGACCACTGAGATTGAACAAACTCCAAGTTAACAAAATAATTTTTCACTTATAAAAAATCCAAAATGTCTAGTGATTACTATTTCCAACAGTGGCAAAAAGCTATTCAGAAGTTAGAACGAACAATCATTGTAGATTTGGATTATCAGGTTATTTTTAAACCATTTAATAACAATAAGGCGAGATGGTAGTGGAGCAATTCCTGTTCATATGCACTAATGGAAGTATTATTTATTACAGGAACATAAAGCACACGACAAAGAGTTGTGTGATGCTGTCCTTAGAATTTCTGGAGTACTGGGGAGCTACATGTCTTGCTACAATGATGCATTGGACTGTCTACAACATAATCTGCAGGTCCAGAAGATAGTGTATATGCAAAAGATTATAAAATCCATTGTATCCAGGTACTGTCAATAGTTTGAGGGTGACACATAATCTTTATTAAATGAAACGTAATTATTAATCTAAAGAATCCATTTCTCAGTACTATAGAACTTAACGGTACACAATTGAATTTTACGAGGCCCATTTTGTATTATTATGCTATGATTTTATTTTTGCGGCGTCTATATGATAAACTCAGGTATACTTTTCCCACATGAATTTTCACATGAGACGATACAACTAAATGCGAATACATCATATGATTGACTCTCTAACTTCGGTCCCAATAAATTTGGATTAAACATTTATGATAAAATTTTACTCCTCAGGATTTTAGAACTCAAAGAACAACTTCGTAAACTTGATGGCAGCTATTATGAGTACCTTTGTGGAGGTTTAATTAAACATAAACTCACAACATTTGATGCGGAATTAAAATGCTTGCCCTCCAAATATAATAGGCCTGAAAACATTCAACGCATTATCAGTGAAGCATTTCAGAAAGCCCGATATAAAAGTGAAGAAGGTATTCTTAAAATCACATTTAAAGAAATACTGGCGATATTAGATAGTAAAATGAGAGCATTAACTATAATATATAATAACAATCAATGGCGCTACAACGTTTTCAGGTCTTGGCCTCAGATTTCTGTATCTGTTTCAGGATCATTTGTTAATCTAATGGGCAGGTAATCGGCCTTCTATGCCTGACGCTCGCCCTTGACTTTTTAAGTCTAAGGCAAGCCGGTACCCTCACGATGATTTCCTTTTGAGTTGTCTGCTGAATTATATTCTGTATAACTATAATTTAATCTCTGTAAATATTAATTCATTTGCGTTTTACACAAGTTTAATTAAAGTTAAAATTAAAATTAAAGAAAAAATTACTTTCAACGTAGCGTATGGCTATTATCGCGGGGACTAGATTTGATAACCGGCGAAACAATACTTGTTTCCACAGATGCCTTATATCCTGATTGATTGTGGTAAAATATCAAGCAGAAATGTGTGGACCTGCCCCATTGTGATTGACACTCAGTGTAGTAATTAATTGTTTGTTTTATTAGAAGATCCAGAAGAGAATTTTGACGAGACACCCAGTGAACCCAAAATTGATAATTGGTGGGATCAGCCTGACGATGCTAAAGAAATAACAAAACCAAAGGGAATAAATATTACAGCAATTTATGAAGTTGAAGAGAAAATATCAGAAGAGACACTAACAAGAAAGAAATTGTTATCTCTCATACAAGCACATGAAAAGACACGGTAAAGTTTTATACAACACTTTTTATCGTAGTGATAGTTTCATTTTAAGACGTAAAAGTTTGAGTTTTTTTTAATTTCCAGTAAGTTAGTTTTTTTAAGTTCAGTAATTGTATAGCTTTATTTTCAGTTACGTATTATATATTTTAATTTAGTTATGTACTTTCTGCAAATTATCCTTAGTATATTTTTTTTCATTTCCCTGCGTAGGGTTGACTTGAAGATATCGTTTCTTAGCGATAAGACTAGCAGTTAACCTTATATAAAAAATTATTTAGAAATAAAACGCATTTCAGCTATATAGAATATTATTCAGACTATAGTAATATTATTCAGACTTTCTATTTTTTCAAAAAGTCGTGAGTCTAAAAAAATCAGTGGCGCTACAACATCTTTAGGTCTTGGCCTCATATTTCTGAATCTGTTTCATGATCATTTTTAAATCTAATATGCAAGTAGGTGATCAGCCTCCAGTGATATGATACTCCAATGATACACGTCGATGTTTTCCTTCACCGTTCGAGCAAATGTTAAATGCGCACATAGATAGTCGGTTGGTGCACAGCCCGGGATCGACCTACGACCTTAGGTATGAGAGTCGCACGCTGAAGCCACTAGGCCAATACTGCTTCTTCGTGGGTGTACTTATTGAATTAAAAACGATTATTCGACAATTAGGAGCGAATGTCGCAAATTTCAGAAACAAAATGTAATTATCAAATATTTCTTAGACAAATCACACAACGAAACATACTGAGACAACAAAGACGAATACTTTGGGAAAAAGAACTAAGTGGGACGTTAAAGCCACCAGCAAGTTTGGAGATCAGGGAAAGAGGGGCTAAAATTATTCAAAAAGTGATAAGGTATACGTTTATTTGGTAAAAGTGTATGAGTAACAAAAATCGCTATTAAATTCTATTATAGGTATTTCTATATGTTGTACCAACATTTTGTTAATTTTATCCAATATCCAGACCTCAAATCAAACGTATAAGCCAAAAAACATAACATTGAAAAGAAAATTAGTGATTTGTTTCAGGAAGTATTTTGAACTGAAGCGAATAAGAATAAAACATTGTAAAATTCAAGAACTATTAGGCATGAACGTTTGTAGACACATAAATCACAACAGTTTTCAAGACAGGGAAAGGCAGGTACTTATTTTTGATAGTAATTCAATGTTTTATTTTTTAATAACAAGGATAACGGGCAGGAGGCTCATCTGATGTTACCCATGTCAGTCACATTGCCAGAGGGCTCGCAAGTGCGTTGTCTACCTTTTAAGAATTGCCAGGCTCTTTTTTTGAAGGACTTTATTAATACAAACAACTCCGCTGAACACTCTCCATTGTAAATGTGGTAGAAGATGAAGACTTAGCAAAATTTACTCGCTTAATTGATAAGAATACAAGTTTCTTTTTTTCAGCTTTATTTGGGACGATGTAAGCTCATCGACGAATTGAATGAGAAATGGAAAAACGACTACATTAATAAGAAAAATATTTTCTTAAAACAAAGGAAAGATTCAGTTGCTGATGATTATCGCGATTATATTCGAGATTGGTTTAAGCGATGGTAATTAACACAGTTCGTTTCATGTCAAAATGTTGAAAATCATTCATCGGTTAATTATTATATTATTACTATTATTAAAACCTAAACATAACTATCAAAATAAAGTACTTATTTACAATTTTCTTAACCTAAATAGACATAATAAAAATAATTAAAAATTAATAAAATATAAACAAATTTAAAATAGTTTGGTCCCTGTGGCACCTTTAACGCTGGGAGCATTTCCTTGCTGTATTGCGATTCTTATTTGTTGAGAAAAGCAAATCTTTAATCAAAGACTCATATATCAGAGCCGTTTAAAATTATCCGCGTGGTCTAATTTATAATTTTAAATTTTCTTGCTCAGTGTAATATTATTATTGTAATAGTAATAATAGTATGTTCAGCATAACGGAAATTTATTAACCAATTTATTTTCGACCGTCACACACAAGTCACAACCATGTTGTAGTTTTTAATATATTTAATGTAGGCTATCTCGCTCTTACAACTTCATTACTTGAACGCTGATGAAAATATTGATGTGTTTTACAACAGTCTACCAACATTCCGTAACTTTGTTTTGCAGGATCTTAAATCTTAATGTGGTTTAAGTTTTGAATTTTTGTTTGTTTTTTACTGCCATTTTATCTTTTTAGTTTAGTATAATTAATAGTTTATTTTGTTAGTTAATATTAGTAATTATTTTGTTTATTTTGTGGCCGTTTCTTTAGTTTTTCTTTTGATATAGCTTAAGTTCTAATGTAATTGATTTGTATGTGTAAGTGTGTTAAATTTGTGATGTCATATTTCCTTGGCATACACATTGTTTTAGAATGTATACATAAATAAATAAAATAAGATAAAATTAATGAGCATTCTTCCAATGCACAGGTTCGATGAAGTACAGTTTTTCCATGTGATACCCAAAGAGAGTCGAGGTGGACTGGTAAATATAATAAAAGAAGAATTACCGACACCGTCTGAGTGGTTAGAATTGTACAAGACATATGTGGAACAAAAGAAAGCTAAAAAGAATAAAACAGCAGCTGAGGTAGTTTCTTTCGTTTACAACTAGGCTGAACTGGGAGCTTAGTTTCGTTTTTATATTAACGATGTTTCGCCGTTTCAATAAAAATGTTTTTCTTGTAGTTTCCACACGTAGTTGAAGTTGATAAATTATAAAGAACTCTCTCAGTAATTAATTAATAATTTATTAAACCTTACCATCTCGGGAAGCAACAATTCCTTCTTTTTGATAATTTCTTTTTCAGCTCGTTATTATTACATATATCGTTTCTAATGAGTCAGAATCGATAGTATATCAATTATGACTAATTAACCCTAATATTGGCTTTAACAAATTTATTATACTTACTTTATTTTAAATTTTATTTTAGTTTTAGTTATTATTAATTTTTATATGTAACAAAGTGTAAATAAATAAAAATCTAATAAATTAGCTAGCTATTCAATGAAATATATCTTTACCGCCTTGTTAGCTTAAATATGAGAAAATGGAAGCTAAAAGAGAAGAGTTGATAATAAAAAAGGAGGAAATAAGAAAAAAGAAGCTGGAAGCAGAGTTGTTGAAGAAAATCATGAAAAATCCAAATATGCATCCAGGATACAATTTCCCAGCTTCAAAGAAAATTATTCCTTTAATAGAGGTATAGTTACGTAAAGTTGTCATTTTTACGTGTTTTAAACAAGAACTTTAGCTATTACTAATAAAATTTTGATATAGAATAATATTACTACATATTATTTTTAAATATATTTTTTATTTGTTATGCTTTAAGAAACATACATATTAAATTACCACACCGGCAAGTAATATTATTTAGGATAATGTTTATAATATGGAATATTAAATAAGTACCTTCCAACCAACTCTACAATTGGATTCGTTAATGAGAGTTAATTATAATTGAAAACTTTAAGCTTAATAACTTTCAGTCTATCGAAGATTATAAAACTCATTGGTCAGACTGGGATAAATTGAATATTTTAGAAGTTAAAAAAGGATTTATAAACGAAATAGATATACAAAATATATATTGTGAGGCTAATGAAGAAATTTTACTATCAATTGATGAAGATATAAGGTTATCTATTAATTTTAAACATTGTTATCACTTAATCATTAAAAATATGGGTTTTATGTTATTAACGAAACGTATTTTTAACGAATAATTATGTAATAATCACATTAACAGAGGGCAGGCCATTTTCAACTACATACTGATACTTTATATAGATATAGACAGATAAAATTACATATGGCCCTTGCAGTCATCACATATTTATGTAATAGGCTAAACAAACTTGCATGTTAAATCAATTTATACCCGAAAATTTAAACAGCCAAACGGAATAATTATATATTTCTAGAAGGGAATATCAGATGCTAATGGCAGCTTTAAAAGAAGACTATAAAATAAATGAGGTAGAAATGCCAGAATATATAAAGGAAAGTTCGCAACGAGTCAAAAAGAAACGAAAACCTAAAATAGTGCAAAAGGACGTTTTATTTGATAAATTGTGTGTTAGTATCTTACATTATTTATGGTGTTAGTGACATTTAATACCAGGTATATCAATCAGGAATATAGCAGTGTTGGCCTAGTGGCTTTGCTACTCTCATCCCAGACTTCCTGAGTCGTCTTTGAACTTCTGTGCTTTCTTTCTATGTGCGCATTTAACATTCGCTCGAAAGGTGAAGGAAAACATTGTGAGGAAACCGGCTTGACTTAGCGCCAACTTGTGTGAAGCACAGAAGGCTGATCACCTACTTGCCTTATAGATTGACAAATGATCATGAAACAGATACAGAAATCTGAGGCCAAGACTAAAAAGGTTGTAACGCCACTTATTTTATATCGATCAGAAATGTTGTAACTAAGAATATTTATACTAAATATTGGACTTATATATGGCATTAACAATTTTCATCAATTTTAGGATGTTTTTAATTTGAAATACTCAATTAGCTAATGCAATATTTCGATAAAATGCAAATTTCATTATGATTTTATCAATATTACGGATTTAGATAAGGTTTAAGCAACAAAACTTATAAAATTAATATTGCGAGTCAACTTTTTAGGAATTAGCTGTGAAAGGCATCCTCGTTGAATATCCTACAACAGAGATTGAAGATTTTTTGGGCGATTACAACTATGCAGGCGACAAACTAAAATGTGACTTAAAGTATGATTAATTTTTGCTAAGTAACATTTGATATAATAAAACGAAAATTAATGCATTGCTTTTCTACTCAATTTCCAAAATTTATTAATTTAACTAAATTAAATATCAGTTTAAGTATGATAAGAAATGATAAAAATTGAGTATCATAAGTAAGAGTTTTCTTGGTTATGGGGTTGAGCTATGCAACCCCACAGACTTACAAATATTAAACTTAGTAAACATACAGTACTAACGAAGATATTTTTGCGTCTAGATCGATTTAAAATGCAAATAGGGGATCGGTTCTTTGCCTACTAGTCTTAAATAATTATTTACGACCAGAGTAAATATTATTTCTTATTAAAAGACATTATTCTTGTTTTTTTTTTTGTTGTAATATATACAGAGATACACGTCGCCATCACGCAGCCGACTTGATTTTAGTCTACTAGTCTCATTCTGATACGTATCTGCTGTCCTTTTAAATTGGATAAACACGCTAATAGTACGAATTTTAGACTGTACCTTATAACGCGCCATATCTGCTTACCGCTTAGCAAAATATTTACTCGTATGCAGCTACTAAAAAAAAAAAAAAGTAGAAAAGTGTTTCTTAATTAAAATCTTACGGAAAGAGGGAATGTTGGGAATGGAACCTATACTGTCTGAACCGTTTGGCATTTTGCAGACTAGTCCACCCGTTTGGTGGTGAAACCCGTAGTGTATGGTGGGAGAGATGTCGTGAAGTGATCCATGGGTTTAGAAGGATTCTCCTCATCGGACCGAGGGGGAGCGGCAAAACTGTTTTAGTTCACACAATGGCAACTATTAATGGTATGAATTTTAATTTTCTTTTTATTTAATTATTTACCAGAATTCAAACAAAACTGAGAGCGAGAGAGCTCGCTAGTGCGTTGTATAAGTTTTTATTATCTGCTTAACGTTCTTATTATTCTGGAGATTAAAGTTTCCAACGTGTTGCATATTAGTTGTTGAACTAGTTGGAATTCTAAATTTATTAAGATGCAAAAATGTAATAACAACCCTTTTCAGATGTCTCTATTTTTGTCTTGATTCTGCCTGTCTTTTCATGCTATTTATATTATTATACTAAATGAATCTATCTAATTGTACCACTATAGTAGTATATAAACGATTTTATTTCATATCATTTTAAGAAAAAACATTTTCTTACTGAGGATCATAAATAATGCTCCCCATTTAAACAACCCGTAGAGTTTATCGATTATAATAGTAGAGGATAATAATAAAAAGATTTTTTAAATATATTTTATTAGAGATGCAGAGATACATTTTGCACAATTACCAAAAAAACTTTTTAGATAATTATTATGAAAGAAAACAACAAGTATATAACAAAGTGTCTATTACCATCGCAAACTTCTACTTTTGTCTTTGCGTATGAACCCTTTAACTTTGTTCTGATCGTCTGAACGTAGGACACAATGAATATGATTTACAGATGCAACTCTATATGACTTGAACCTACTGGAATTTCAAAACAAATCAAGAGACGAAATAAAAAGTTTGGTAGCCGATCTGCTGCTCTGTGCTCACGCTACGCAACCTTCAATTATCTATATTAGACATGTCAACAGATTGTACACGAGAACGGTACCTATACTTTTTTATGATTTAAATTTATTCCTTGCCACCGACTATCTCTTTTTACTGATAGACTACATATTAAATTATATTTAGGTGTAGTTATTTATTTATTTCCTATTTTTATTGTAACTTAATACTACTACAATAGAAAACAAATATAAAAATTAAACTCAAAATATAATAAAACAAAAACTTAACCTATTTATAGCTAATAATTAATAAACCTGTCATTGAGAATTTAGCCAGTGTGTAACTAAATATATCTGTCTCATATGCAATAATATTCAGGATGCGCATATCTCACATTGATTTGGTTTGGTTAATGAATCAGTTTTGTTATCTTTTATTTACACATCGCCAATTGTTAGCCCTATTACTGTGCGGCAAGTAGGTATAAATTGAGACACGAAAAAAATTTTATTAGTCCACCGCCAGTGTTCAAACTTAAAACCTCTGGAAAATAATTAAAAAATACTTAAAATCTTAGTAGTATTTCGTTGGGTAGAAATATATATTTTTTCTTTTAAAGGCTCCAGTTGGCGAAGCAACAAATTTCACTGCACTGAGGAAGCTGTTAGTGAAACGGTTAACGAGAAAGATTCAACAAACAGACAAAATTTCTCTTATAGGTATATTTATATCAATCCACCGACTTAGTGTCCATCTTCAGTGATTATCTATGAATTATGTACCTTCTATAAATAATTAAAAACATGTAATTACTATATGTTTACAGGAACGTGTGTTGTTCCTTGGTTAACCAAAAGCACACAGATCACCAAACATTTTCCGACTGTGGTACTTATGCCGCCCACTGTGTATTCAACTACGCAGCTTATATTAAGGAATTGGGTTTCAAGGTAGTTTTTTCTAAAGCATTCAAACATACATAAAGCTTCTAGAAAAAAGTATTTTATTGACAATTAAGTAATAACGAAACAAGTCAAAGATTTTTTGGTTTATTAGCCTTGTAAAGATTATTAGGTATATTTTTCAACCGAAGACAAGATCAATATTGTGCGACCATGGTTACTGAAAAGCACTCGAACCGTGTGGTTATAATAAATAATTAAGCCCCATTTATTCCTTCAAATAATTATATCCGTACAAAAGATACAATTAAAAATTTATACCAAAATAATTTTATTTTTTTCAAGGACCTCTCTGTCTACGTAAGAATTTGGCTCCTAATACATTCCCTTCTTTCTTATAACTTGTTTGAGCTCATCAGCCCACTGTGGAAGATGGCAATATAAGCATTTAAAAGTTTTATGTAGTTTAGTAGTAATATCGACTATTTCAAGATCATACATGTACAATTAGTATCCAAGTATTTGAGTAAATAATTTTACCAATTGGTTTGGAGCGCGCAAAGAATGAAGAATTTTCATACATACTTATTTTAGAAACCAACGTAACGAATAGAAAGTGTGAGTTTGAGTTGTAAAATAAAAACATCAACAATTATTTCCCAAACTATATAATACGTGCAAATCGTACAATGCAAGGAATCCTTGATTGATTTAAAATAACGGACACACCAACATGATAATCTACATATTATTCTCTTTGTTTCATTTATTTTAGCAACAGAATATTACCGCCTTCATTGGACATACAGAGCCTCGCACATCAATTGCAGGGACATTCTGTAGGATATCTCAAGAGAAAGCTAGAAGCATTCATAACTGCGAATCGAAGCATCAAGTATGTATATTTTAACTCAAATCTAAGAAAAACAATTCTGTGGAAAAGTGTTTCGATGTAGTCGATCTGGAAACACTTATAAAAATATCTAAGTGATTGTATAGGTACTGCTGAACGCACGTAGGAAAAAAGTTTACGAAAAAATACATATATATTTAACGTAATGTTTAATAATGTTTATACAATTACAGAATAGCGGCCAGTGGATTGTCCCCTGAAGAAGTCTACGATTATTTTTTACAAGACGACGAAGAACCAGAGGTTAGTAGCATTGATTTCCTGCTACCTGGGATATTAAGGATGCGTAGTAGACCAGGTAGATTAACGGGTGTATACCTACTCAGTACTCATGTTATAGAATTGTGTAGGATCTCATACGATTGGCTGAAGTGGAGTTGTACGGACTTTTGTAGGTTCAACAGTGTGCATAATTAACTTTCACCTCAGTTAAATAAAAATACTTTCATAAATACAAAAACTATAACCTTTTCCTAATCGCTTACAAGCTGCAATAATAAAAAAATATCCGTAACAAAAAATATCACAGATTTATACAGAAACCAAAGGCCTAAGATCAAGGGTAGCTCCAAAGTTTTGGTTTTGAAACTAAGTGCGCAAAATGAAACTTCCTTTTATCTATAGGTAGCTCAGATCTGAATTTACTATAAGTTTTTACTTTTTAGAAAAATACATAGATACTCATACATACATACTCAATACAGTGACCAAATCGTAGTATTTATATTTAAAAATTTTAAACCTATTTTGGTATGTAAGGAATAAAGCAATATTTTACAGGACCATGAGAAGTACCACAAATGGTACATTGAGAAAACTCACTGGGGAAATATAGAAAAGAAACATATCGAAGACCAAATTGAATTCAGAATCAACGTTGAACGTTGGGAGGAAAAAATGGAAAAGAAAAAGAATAAAATAATTATTTGAAGTATACTTTTTTGTTCCGCATTCATTTAAAATTAATTAAATATACTGTGTTTAATTGATTTAATCTGTAAAACATTAATATAAGAGAGAGAATTCTCTTATACATACATAGGTAAGGATACATTATTCGGAGGTAAACCATGTTCCAGGCGAACGAAGTCCGGACAGTGGCGAGTATTAAATATATGCCAAAAATAATCCTGGCAAAAGTTATTACCATAAAAAAGTGTTAGCAAATATTTTTATAAAACAAATTTAGTCTGTTGTAGGGCGATAAGCCGTTGTAATGGCACTCGGCAAATAAACCCGTATGGAGTGTCAATTTAACCTGAATGGAGGGATTTTGCGATTTTTATCTATCTCAATGGGACCGTGTTTGCTGAACTGCTGATGCGGCCATTTCGCTTCTTTATTGCGACCAAATGCGAGCCCTTTCAACTGTAGGGTCAACATGAATTTTGTATTTTTTTAAATATTGTAGAGTGTTATCGGATGCAGTCTAAAGCCTTTAATCAAAACATACTTGGGTAGAATTACCTATTAAAAAGAAAAATCTTTTTCAGTATTACTTTAAGAATAAAGTGAAAAAAAAGTTTATCGATTCAGTCTCATGGTATGTTTAACGTTTAAGAAATAAGATCGAAACGGAAACTATTTGTTATGTTAGTCATATTTGAAATTTCGGATAATATTTTTTATTAAACATTTCTGCATACGGGCTGTCATTAAGTGTTACCACCGCTTATGGACACTCAATGCCAGAGGGCCGGAGGCGTCCGGCCGGCCTTTTAAGATTTGGTACGCTCTATTCTTGAATCGGAAACTTGGAGGGCAGCTAGTTCTATATAATGCTGGTAGGTACCTACATGGCAAAAACTCCCTAAAAAAGCTCAGTTGCGAAACCGCAGACGTCGAGGTGATACGGGTGGAATTCCGTATTCTGCCTCGGCATCCGTTGATAATTATTCTGTATTTACAACTTAGAATATATTATGTATTTGGGAAATCTATGCTATAATCGGCGATTATCTGACATCATTGTCATCCTACACTTACCCTTTTTAATATCCAATGCTTTACCTGATATTAATTTTATTTGCACATCGTATATTGTAAAAATAGACATAGATGGTCGCCTGTCTAATAAAAGTGGAAAATGTCATGTTTATATGGATAAAAGTAATTTTTTTTATATTTTTCGTCGTTAGTTTACGTAGGTATGCAAACTTATATCCGAAAATTAATAGATTTTTAATTCTCCTACATTCGAAAGCATAAATTAATAAGTTTATTAGGTAGGTACTTATTGTCACACCAAAGCTCACGATCGTATTAGGTGATAGGCAGTGTCCCGTTTCCGTCTTCCTTCTCGGAAGATCCTGGACTTATCTGGTGTCGAGAATGTGTTCAGGGAAGAATGCACTACGATTCATAGTCTCATCGTTCTATTAGCAGCAGTAGTTTATAGTTAACGATATAATCTTTTTGTTTGGGTGCAATTTAACATTCTTACCACCACATTAGTTAAATAATGATTCAATCGCATGTAGTCCTGTGCAGCGACCTATATTACCACCAGTATTAATTCAAATTCAAAATTTATTTATTCATGTAGGTAACAATGTACACTTATGAACGTCAAAAAAGAAATATTAAATGAATTTAATTTTACATTTACTGCCAGTTCTCAAATCAAGGGCGTAGAACGGAAGAGAAGAACTGGCAATAAACTCTCCGCCACTCTTTTTAATCGTTTTTTTTTTACACAATGCTTGTAAGGAGCTGCAACCACTACACCATGTTCCATATGAAATATTGAGTAATAAAGAATAAAAAATAATAAAAAATTAAAAACAAAGATTTGTCCTCTATCAGCAGGAGGCATGGTGAAATAGGAGCACGCACTTACGTACTCGTGAGAACAACACGCAAAGACGTAGTATAAACAACTAATATCACCGCAAACACGAATTCAAGTACGACCAGTCACCACAATGGATGGAGCCCCTTTCAAGGGTTACACAAGATTTACTGTTTCTTTACATATCTCTACTTATCAAAAATGATTTTAGTACATATAAGCAAGATAGGTAGAAATCTTCAAAAAACTTTCAAACAAAAAGAAAAATTGGTAATAATTGTGATAATATTGTTGATCAGACCCCCCCTATCGTGCTTATGTTAATACTTGAACAGCCTATGCTCTTGGGGCTTCCCCCAAGCCTTAATAGATACAGCTCGCTCTTTAATGGTAGGTTTACACGCTTGCCAATCCTTGGCAAGCATCGTCAATCGCAAGCATGTAAACAGGGCGTTTGGCTTGGTTTGCGTGGGCTTGTGCCGGCTTGCTTCCGATCCAGTCGAGTGTCGGTTTTTTAACGCAGATCAAAGGGCGTTTGCGGCAAGCGCTTGCGATGCATTTACATGTTGGTCCGCGTTTAGAAGCCATTGTGATCTATGTATTTTATTTTATTTTTAATGAGGAGAGTCTTTCGTTTCTGGAACATTACCAAATGGAACCATGCATCTGGAATCCGATGTAAAAAAAGATCATCATATCATATCATGTTATGGTTTGATGATGTTTAAAAGTACGTTAAACCAAATGTAATAGCCGTCACAAGTGCGGTGTCTGCCATGCTTGGATGTATATTGCAGACTGACGCATTCACAAGCGTGTAAACGCCATCCAAACGCCAAACGAGATTTGTGGCGGCTTGGCACAGTTTGCAGTGTGCCAAGGCTTGGCAAGCGTGTAAACCTACCATAAGAATAATGTCGACTACATGATTCAACCCAACGCCTTGACGTATGCAGTAATAATACCAAGCGCATCAAATTTTTCGCTTTGAAAGATAGCTTACCTTTCAGACAGCCACAACTTAACTGGCACAGCAACCTTTCAGTTTCCAATTGTAATCATAAAACTATTTCAATATTGCGCTATATCGGGAAGAAATAATATAATTAATATCAGAAATGACGGGCATCATAAAATAAAAAACATTTATTTTTAATATTTACTTTTCACATCAAAGCATATAAGCTTGATAATAATGAGTATATTACCATAGTAAAGGCAAAATTCAAAAATGCAAATCCGAAATGCTAAGCTTTCCTAATGCTCAAAATGTTTACATTGCTTTGAACATTTGATTAATATTCCTCCGTCTCTATATTTTCTAATCCAAGTGATTTTATTCAGTCAATAATACAGATACAGAACCACTCGAGTCTCGTCTTTCCTACAACCAGTACAAATTTATTGTTGATTTTGAAGTACAATTATCATCGACTTTGAAAGCAAAAACACAAAAAACATCGTGACATCGATGTTAACAGATTTATTAAAATCTTGGACGTGTATTCATTCACTGCGCACCGGTCATTCCCTTCGTTCGTTCTTCGTAGTCTCGCTCTTTCGCTCTTACACTACTCACTATTTTTTATCAACATAAAGACTTTTTTCACTTTTCATTCAGTCAATTGATAAAAAATATTGAAATATGTAACAATTGGTTGTTTCTCAATAAATTTCGAACCATTTTACTGTATTGTATATCTTTGTCAATAATTATTATAATAAAAATCATGGATGTTTTTCCAATATAGATCATCCCTGGAAAGAATTTACTTTCAATGCGCTATTAGTTATTACATATTAGTAGGACGCTCAGTCGAAACTCGCAAGGTTCGTTTTGGATTCTGTCAATGTCAGATGTTGCATTGTCTTCAGAGCGTGACAGCTGACTGGAAGGCTCACTCGGTTTAGAATACGGAATGTCAGAATACAACGCCATCTACCGGATGTAATTGTTAATCTGAGTTGGAGAGAATTTTAAGTGATGAATACATTACATGTGCAAAATACATAACGTAACTAATGCTAAGTTAATAAAAATAGCAGGCTTTATATCTTTATGAGATTTTGTTTGCAGTCTTCAAGCTCGGGCACCTAGCCTTAACCACCTGAAAAAAGTATATTGTTTGTTATTTGTACAGTTCTACAGGAATAAAAAAAGATAAATATATTAAAGCGAAAATGTGGCATTGTTCACACTGAATTAATTATAATTTTGAGATAGATAAGAGTTTTAATTCTTTAAAGTTAAAAATAATAATACTGGTTTAAATAGTTATCATCAGTAATCGTTGCTGTTTAGCGGTACACGAATTAAAAGAACCACTGAGAAATTATTTTGAGTTTATTGGAGAACCAATCAATCAATTCAATCTCTTCTTACCCTACATGGCGTCTTGTTCCTTCTGCTTCTGCCTGCGAACCGCGTTGTCCGCGATCTGCTGTCTCAAGTCTGCGAAGTACTGGTCGTCCCTTTCTTTCTTCCTGCGAGCTCTCTCTTCCTCCCTCTCGTCTTCCAGTTCCATCAGGGCATTGGCCTACAAATCAATCAATTACAGCTTTTAACAGACATCAACCAGACCAAAAACAGTAATTATAATGTAAACAAACAATTTAACACAACAGTCTCTGAAACCACTTTGTGAACAATAATGTGTGTATGTTACAGACATAATTTGAGTGAAAATATCAGTTTGTTGTGTATCTACTTCCATTTTAGGTCAAGTTTTATAGTAAATCTCGATTGCAATTAATTCATATAATAATTAATACGTTTATTTTGGAACAGAAGATCATCATGGTATCAATTGGCCAATCACCTTTCCAGTCAAAAACCAAACGATTATCAAACCTTAAGAGTATTAAAATCAAATTAAATTAAATTCTGTTTTTCTGTTTATTGTTATTGTTTTGTTTAACACTAAAATTTTTTGAAATGTTTAGGTACCTTCTTCTTATATATATTCATTTAAATTAAACTATTTGTGAAGATTTATAATTGGCCCATGTTGCTATGTATATATTCATCTATTTTTGTATTGTGCTGTGAATCTTCTTATGAATAAATATATAAATAAATTATTTAAAAATGTTTATCTTATTTATCGTAAGCCATATTACACAAGATGACGAAATTCGGAATACCCACACGCCGTCTATTTATGAATATCAAATCAGCTTAAACGTGAACACTAAAATGACGATGGCTAATACTACTATGATAAGATACAAGGTGACGTCACCCACGCATTTCCCACGTACAATGTCCTTAGAGGGTGACGCCCTTGCATACCTACTGTTCAACTTATATTATAATGTAGCTACAACCTTTTATTACTGGCATTCGATTTCTGTATCTGTTGTATGATCATTTGTCAATCTAACAGGCATACGCCGACGGGTTTCTGGGCCCAAGGCAAGCCGGTTCCTCATATTGGTTCCCTTCACTGAACAAGCGAGTATTAAATGTGCACATAGGAATAGAGCTCTTTGGTGCACAGACGACCTACGAGCCTACGACTCGATGGATGAGATCACTAGGTCAACACTGTTCACTCCAACTATTGGAGAAATGCCAAACTGATGTACTATATCTCATAAGTCCACCCAATTACCTGCAGACAACCTGGATCTAGTCACAGAAAACAAAAATTCTGTGGAATGTTTTAAAAGCCTCCGAGAAACAGCCAGTTCAATAATCTATATATAGGACGACAACAGTATTGGCAGCGAAAAACCCCTTTGACGTGGAAAACGTAAGTTTTGTAAAATGTGGCTTTGTTCAACAGGGCAAAAAATAAAAAATCTCAGCCGTGGGATCAGCGTTATATTTACTAATGTGCAACATTAGTAAATATAACGCGAGTTCCTCACTGAACTCAAAAGCTGTTGAGCAGACAAAACCCAGTAGACCGGCTGCTTTGGTAGGATTGAATTGTCAATCACTTCATAGCATGAAACAATTGTGGGCACAAAGGGCTGGATGGCCATTGATGAAGATGATGAAATGGTCTTTGGTACCTATCACTCATTTCGGACAGACCCTTTAATTCTTAAAGCAAAATTATAAAATAAATATGAATTATTCACCCGATCACTAAAATTGAGTTCCCTCTGCTTTTCGTCCCGCACCGACTGCTTGTTCTCCTCTATTTGTGTAAGAAGACCGTCATTCAGTTCTCTTTTATCCTCTTGTTTCTTCTCGTAAACCATCTCGTCCTCTCGGCGTAACTTCTCACGATCTTCATCCTCGTGCCTGACGGTTATGACATCTTCGCGATTTTGGCGTTCCACCTGGAGAACATTAAGGAATGATTCAGCGATGTCCATTAATTATTATCTAATATAATTTTATTGTATTATTAGTATGTAATAAAACAATAAAATTAAGCATCAGCAACAACTATATAGCTATTGATCAAAATTTACAATTCTTTTATATACAAGGAAATAGAGCTTATAAATTGTAAAAAAATAAAATAATAATCAGTCAAAAGTAGTGCACTACTTAATAAACATTCAGTAATTTGTTAAATAATACAAAATATGGACTCACCTCATGAGCCACCATACGAGTGCACATTCTGGTGTTCAATTCGTCCTTGTCTTTAAGTTTTCTTTCCCTCTCGTGTTCTCTGTAATAAGTGTTCTCTGAGAGTTATGTTCCATTCATTATGTTATGTTATATTCAAGAGCTATGTTAAATTGGTCTGTTTAATCTAAAGGTGTATTGTTTAGCAACTGGTGTAATTTAATTAAATCAATTAGTGCTTCATGCAGGTAAAACACTCCAAATCTTTGCATAACACAGATCTCAAAACACATAACTATTTTATGGAACTTAATGTCCCATAACAATAAAAACTCTTTTTGAGAAGAGATTGTTTTATTCAAAGACACAAATGTCAGAGCTGAGGTAATTAGTATTGATATAAAACCATGATTTGACTTATTTTGATTACCAATATTAGTTTTACATCAATTAAAATATTAAGGATTTCAAGCGGTGAAATTATGTTTTGTGAGCAATGACACTTTAAACCTCTGAAATGATTATTTATATATAAAATCAATTCAGGATTGAGCACAAAGCAAGACAAGACACTATGACCTTACACCACTAAACTCCTGTCAGAGATTTCGTGACTCTGTCTGTCAATTCTGTCTTCCTCTAAATTAATCAATGCTGTTTGCAATTCCCTAAAATTGACACAGTCTTTCTTAAAACTCTCTATATCATCATGTAGTTTTACTGAATCATCATGTCTTTGTTGAAGATCTCTGAAATTGTTCAAGACTTTAAAGTGTAGTCCTGTATCACCGTTGCTTAATATTGAGGATAAATCTCCAACCTAATTGCATACATTTCTAAGTTTAATTTTATCTATTACTATTTAATGCAATTGCAAAAACAATTAACATTTTCTTAGACTAATATTCTAAATACAACTTTAAATAAACTACTTGATGCAATATCACCAAATGTGATAGAATTTATTAAAATAGAATTATACATTTCTTGCAAAAAAAATAACTTACTGGTGATACTGTTCTGACGTATAGTTCCCAGCCTGTTGGATTCTTGATGCCTCAGCATGTGACTCCTCATAATCATACTGCGCCCTCTTAAAGTTATCCTCACACTGCTCTTTTAGATCATGACGATATTGTATATCTTTATCCACTTGAGTTTGCTCCTTACCTTTGTAGGCATCATCATTGAAGGAGTCATCCAGGTTTTTCATATGAGCATGAAGATTAGACTGTAAAGTACATTATTCATATAATAAATAAAAGCAAATCCAGTACAAAATGTTCTATGTAATCTTCTGTGTTCATACAATAATGGTAACACAGGTTAGTAGCTATAATTTATTACAAAAAAAAAATAAAGGAAAAAAACTACAATTTGTCAAGTCATTTGATGAAAAGGATTTTCTATTGTTAAGAATTTAATTCAGTCATATTTTGATCACCTAAATGGGGCGATTGCTATATACATAAAGCTAAATAGAAAGGATTTCATGCGTAAATAGCAAATTTAACAAAAGAAAGTTTATTAAAAGTGTTCTTTTATGTTTCTTTATTGATTCAGTTACAGAAAACTTTCTAGAAGCCTGCCTTACGCCTTAATAGTTGTCAGTTTCGAAACTCATAATTATACATATATTTACAGAAAAACTTTCTAGAATCCTGCCTTACGCCATATTTATCAGTGTCGAAACTCATTATTATACATATATTTACAGCTCAACGAAAACAACAATTAAATGGCCGACTTAGTGTTGAAATGTTTTCAAATTATTAACTTACAAATAAGTAAGACTTTCTACTGGCCAAAATTTTCATGTATCGTTTCTGAATTAAAAGATCGTTATGTATTGATTTATTGCGAAGTAAAGCGTACTGCGTATGCATTTAGAATTTGTGCCTCCTTATGGTATGGGCTAGTCAATTGCTAGCCGGTAAGTTGCAGATATTACGTCATAAGCAGGCTATTTACATAGTATAAGTCAAAAATTGCTGGTGTTAACTAAGTAAAACCTACTTACCTTATCTTTACGCTCGTTTTCTGTATCATTATTGGAATCACCACCGTAAAAATTCTGCATGATTACGCCTTACAAATCTGTACTACAAAAATTATTAATTGGTTCGCAATTTGACTTTCAATATATATATATACATATAAAATTGGTATTTATACAATTACAACCGTTTTTGTATTAATATTGTTTCAGTACCTTTAATGCGCTGCAAGTTTTTTCAATAGCGTCTTTTAACGGAAAATTCGCAGTAAGTCAAGAGTCAAGACTCAAATGTAGGCAGTGATGCCAACACCTATAAAATGTTTCCCCTAGGACCAACTTCGGATACTCCTAAATGTCGATCAAAAAGTCAGAAACCGCAGATAAAAGGTTATTGTTATACAGTTGGTTTGAGAGGTAATTTCAAATATGAATTTAATATAATATGAAGAAGTAATAAAAAATAGCTGTTGTATTTATGCAAGTACATTTGACATATTTATATATGTTAATAAATGACCGGATAATATTAATGATAATAACAATGAGATGAAACGATTCTTATTTTTTATTACTTACCTTTTCTTTTTTCGAATTCAGGCATCGCGTGGTTTGTCATCATACGATCAGAAGAATCAAATTTTACACATAAAATTATTGTTTTTCGATATTTAAGTTGTAGCCAGGCTTGGAGTTTATATTTGGTTTAGTTTGTTGATTGCGCTCGAAGCTTGATATACATTGTATAGAATCGTGCGTTCAGAAAAAAAAATCTTAAATAAAGTACCCCTAAAAATCTTCTGGACATCTTGATTACCCCTAAGCTTGGGGGGAAAATCCCAAAGTTAGCATCACTTGCAAATTAAATGCTGGGTGAGGACTAAGGCGAGTGAGGCGTATGTCAATTGTCAAATCACAGGTTTTATCAGTACATTCGTTTGAAACGTCTTTTAGTCCCTCGTTTTAGCACGTTTCTTGTCAGGCGATGAGTACAAACTCGAAAAAGTAAAAACATTTTCAAACCTACTCATCCCCAGCCACTGAACCAGTAATAATTTTTTTTACAAGACGCGTTTGTTAAATTAATACCTTTGCACTATCATAAAATACAGAGTTTATAAGAGAATAAGTTTCGTGTTATGTATGTACCTCATAGTAATGTACAATTACAAAAAATAAAAAAATTGCAGATCTCTTTGTGTGCAGTAGTCTCAGGTCTCAGTGTTATATTTTATCATTTTTAAATACTCGTAGAACTAGTCTTTAAAGTGCTTGTACTCCTAAAACTAGGTCAGTCTTTTACTAAGTACGACTTACCTCTAGTCAAATGTCAACTTTCAACAAAGGCTTTTTACTGTCGCAGGTCGCTGTCCGTTGTCAGAAGATTCATCGAAGATCGCAGGTTGTGCATCAACTAATTCGGAAATTTTTTTGGATATGTCACAAATAATTATGAACATGCATTACTTCTGTTATAAAACATATATCATTTAATTATAAAAATAAAAAATGTCACAAAATTTAATATTCTCTAATAATTTTACACTGAGCGTTGCATTTTGGTTTTCTTTGCAGCTTTTTTGATGTAACATCTATAGTAAAATCCGTAACCTCCTGTATGTGTGGCACGTCTTCGTGTTTGAGAACTCCCGCTTGAAGAAAGCCCAACACCCTGGGAACATGTTCTTTGATGATCTTTTTGCGTTCTTCTGCTACTTCTTTTCGCCTGGAAATTAAAAAAAAACATTACATTGTGAAATATTTTTTTACTGCTGATATGGTGAAGAAGCCATTATAAAAAAAAACTAACCAGGATGCATCACAATCCCAAACATGTTTAGCTCTGTTCTCTTCTCCTTCATGCTCTATTTGTCTTCTTCTGGAATTTGCTTCTATCTGCTTGCGGAGTTCTCTACTATACTGTTCGCTCTTCTCTCTCTTCTTGCGTTCTTTCTCTCTTTCTTTTTCCTCGTCAGCAGCCATCTTTGCTTCATTCTGTAAAAACCCAAATTTGTTGTTACTTTGGAATTGTCCTCAATCTTCGCCAGAACTAGGTTACCTACATTATTCTTATGTTTTTGGCTATAATTACTTAATGGTTCCTCATGTTATCGCAAGAAATAAAAATTCTCGCTAGGAGTCTGTCGCGTATTATAAAGCGGTACTTTACAATTAAAGAGAGGGGATTGAATCAAAACGCCTTCTGTCACGATACGCGGGTAAAAAGCACAGATATATCTTCTTTACACATATAAAAATTTTCACGATTATACGCTCACAGTTCTAAAGTGGTCGGAAAAGTACAACGTGGTCATCATCCTGCGTCAGTGATAGTTTGGTGCGGCGTGTCTTATCAAGGTGTCACAAAACTACATTTTTGTAAAAAAAGGAGTGAAATCTTCAGATAAAGTGTAACAAGAAATTCTTGAATCATGTTGTGAAACCTCTCAGCAATACACTTTTTGGTATAACAGCTGAAGGCTGGCCCTTATCTAACCCAGATCTCAACATTTCAGACTTCCAATTATGGACAGCATTAGAGAACATGATCTGCTCTAAACCACACAGCATAAATGCCAAAGGTGGCCATTTATATGAAATATATTCATTTATTTCTTTTTGCTTTAATAAATTAGATAATAGCATAAAAATGCATTTTCATTTGTAACAGAACTTATAGCTGGACTAGGTAGATAGTGTTACATTATAGTATATGATAATTATAAACCTATTATTAATAAAGAAGTAAATATAAACATTGCACCTGTCTCCTTAAAACTAGCTCCTTCTCTTTCTCTTCTTTAGCCAATCTCTTTCTGTTCTCCATCTGCGACATGAGTGATTCCCTTGTGTCTCGTTTAGTTCTTTCTACTTTGTCTCTTTCTCTTGCATCGTCTTCTACATTCTTCTCTAAATGCTCTTGTTCTTGGAGCATTTTGATGATATTTTCTCTTTTTTGCTGTTCAGCCTACAAATTTAATGGAAATTGATAATTTTAAGAGTTTGTCAGGTCAGAGAATGTGACAGTCGAACATCATACCTCATCAGCCAATATTTTAGCTGTAATTCTCTCATTGATTGCCTCTTTTTCTCTAACTTTTCTTTCCCTTTCAGCAACTCTGTAATAAATACCAAATAGTGAAATATGCAAATAATTTATTTTTATTGTAATTGCCAAGGGCTTATCTGAATTTGTATAATATCATTAGTGTAAATTAAAGTAACAAAACTTAAGGATAAACAATACCTTATATCTCTAAAGTAGTATAAACTTTATCTTCGATTTAACGTCGAATTCAATTGGCTTTGGTTGATTTCGGTTACCATACAATGATACACTTTACATAGCATTACACCTATTCTCAATAACGACAACAACAAAGTACAAATGCAATGAAAAATAGATAAAAATACAGTAATGGCCTAAAACGCGTTTTTATAAAACACCATTTGCCCCATATAACACGAAGATTTCTCAAGTTATTTTTCTAGTGTGAATTTATAATGATTATTCAGGTGCATAATTATTTTTGCGTACCTTTGTACGTGTTGTGTTGTTATATAATTAAACTTTTTTTAATCCCTTTTTACATTTAATTACTAGATTAACAAAGTGAAGACTAACATGGCGGAACTCCTGTCAGAAACAGCCTTCAGTTGCTCCTCAATCTGTCTTTCCTCATTTATCACCATTGCTTTCTGCTTCTCCTTCCAAGCATCCCGTGCTTTTTTAAATGTTACCATTTCATTACGACATTTTTCCATTTGTTCTCGTTTTTGTTGTAGCTCTCTGAAAATAATTCCTGACTTCATTCACACAATACTGAAATTTATTTTATTTTTATTAATGCATAGTTGTCTTTGCTATGGCAATGCAAAAATCTTTTTAAATTTAAATGATTAAAAAAAGACTTATATTTTTTTTAGTGATAGATTACCTCTGATCTTCATCTGCTATTGTTCGTTCAATATCCTCTAGCATCTTCTTTTCAATAAGAGATTCTTCATAAAGGCACTGCTTCTGTAGCTGTCTGTTCACCAGTTGTTGTTGCAATTCCAAACGGTATTTCCTTTCCTTTTCTGCTTTATCTTTTTCTTCTTTCTCTTTAGCCTCTTGGTCATTGTAGAGACAATTTTGAAGGATCTTATTTGCCACATTTTGTTCAGACTGAAACATAGTTGGAAAATAAAAATTTATGAAATTATAAACCAAAATGCATATAATGAATAAATATTCATTATCTAAATATATAAAACAAAGTTGTGTTAGTTACAACACTTATTTATTCATTATTTCTAAGTTATCGAATACAATAAATTAATTTTACGAAGGCAGACAGCGTGTGGGGCCATCTGTTGACAAAACTACGCATCATTTTACATCGAATTCATGTCAGTTCAAGAAATTCCGAATTTGAGGTGAATGAGGAGATGCATGACCAGGCTTTGATCTTGTTCAAAGACATGTGTTACCTCATTAAAAAATGTTGAATCAAATCAGAAAGCGCTTTAACATGCAGTATTGCAGTATTTGTACTAGAGAGAAGAGGCCTTATATGTAAAACTGCTATTCTTCTTTCTCTATGGCAAGCCATAACATATTTGGCCATAACATAACCTTTAAAAGTTTTTCCCTTAAATAAGTTTAACTAACCTTAACACAATATTATTATACTGTACGCCGGAACGAAATTAGTCGGGTCAGCAAATACAGAATAAATAATACAAGTTACTTAACGACAAAGCTCATTTTTTTATGAAAGAGTGTTTTTAGAATTGTTTAGTAATTTAGTCTCTTGGTATGTGCTGCATGTGTGTACTTACTTTTATGTAATCAAAAATAGAAAAAGAAAATAAAGATCAATCTTTCATGACCAAATGGTGCTTACAGTCTTTAAGGTAAGAATAAATATTCAACTTACCACAAGTTCCACTAAGCCGGCAACAAAAATAAATAAATACAGATTATTCAAATATAAATTAAATTTATAGTATCATAGAAGTAATAAAAATATATGGTTTATATCAGGTATGGGCAACCTTTGACATGTTGCTTCTTCAGCGTGCCAAAATGTTTGCAGGCCGCGTTTAAAGATAGGTACATACTAAAATATAATTAAATTAAATGCACAGTGCATTTAATTTAATTTAATGAAACCGTAAATTAAATTAAATGCACAGTGCATTTAATTTAATTTAATGAAACCGTAAATTTGTTTTTCAATTAAATTAAATGCACTGTGCATTTAATTTAATTTAATGAAACCGTTAAATTTGTTTTTCAATTGTTCAACTACAAAATTTAAATAAGCCGAAATCAATAAGATACTTGAGCTTGAATTTCCAAAGATGTAAAGAATTTTACAAGTTATTGTCAGTCAGTCTTGTACAATGTGTTGATTTATTGACTCTCATCAATGAAAAGAATTGTGTGCATTTATAAGGCCAAACGCACAAATCAATCTTCTTGCAAGCTGCTGAAAGTTGTCTTTTTCTAGGTATTTTTTGTAGAAATCTTTTGATGTCGCCCATGTGTATAAGTAACTAATGAAATATATTAATTGGGTATTTTTCATAATATCTCTCGGGCCAGATAATTTCTTACAGAGGGTCAAATTGGGCCTGCAGGCCGGTGGTTGCCCTTATATGGTTTATATACAAAAATTATAATTGATAGATATATTTTAACTGTTATACTGATGCTGATGTACTTAATGCTGAGATGTTTACTAAGAGAAATGCTTTACAACATATTATAATAAACAGCTTATAAACCTAATACTTTTTACCTTTTCCTGTAATCTTTTATATTCATTGTGCAAAATCTGTTGCTGTAAGTCTCTACACACATATCCAGCTTGCAGCTTCCTCATAAGCTCTCGGAGACTAGGATCTTTTTCACGTAAGTAATGACGTCGAAGTAGCTCACATGCCTCCTCCCGACGAACCTTTGCTATCTCCATGCCTAAGTTTGCCTCACGAGCAGCTCTTGCATTTACTATTGCAGCATGATCTGTCCGCTGGAAAGATAATTATTTCTATAAACTAAGGACAGATTTAATATAAAGGTTTTCTTTAGTTGAGTTTTCGTAGTCTCGTTAAAAGTTAATTATAATCTGAATGTTTTACCTCCTGAAAATCTTTCTCCATTTCAGCCTCTCGCTGGATTAGGGCCAAACATCGGCCCATTCTACCATCTTCCATTCGACTGTTGAGCCATTGAATGTCTAAAGCTCGTTGATATGTTTCCAATTCTCTACGGCGTGCTTCAGCAATTGCATTTTTCTGCAATTCTGTTTTTGGTTCCTACAAGTAGAAAGTAAAATATTAAATATTACACAGTTGTATAAATAATTAAATAAATGATTGACTATAACATACCATGATTTAAATATGAAGATTAGAGAAAAAAATATAAAACAAGACTGCTTTGTAGCGTTATGTAAAGATAATTTAAATTTTAAAAATCCGTATGATTGTTTTTAAAAACAAAAACAAATCGACTTTTACAGAGTAAGAACTAGGAAATCGACGTTGTGTCAGTTTTGTGCACACTGCACTAGACTATGTCTGTGCAGTGTGTATGAGTGTGCGTATGTTTGTGGGGGACGTAAAGTGAAAATATTTAAACCAATTTATGCAACCACCGTGGGATAAAAATAAACGGTTGCGAAGCGTATATGTTATCAATAAATATTTGATGTTTTTAATAAATTTTTCATTTACAGATAAATTCACGATCGAATGTCAACTTTTTTTTTTGAAGTGAAACTTCTTTAGAATCGTTGTGATTTCAAACCGGATGCAACGAAAAAGCGACAGTAAAAAGAGACAGAAACATTAATTCATATGATTTAACGTGGGAGAAAATGAGATAGATAAACTTCTTTCGAATCGTCGTGATTTCAAACCGGATGCAGCGGTAAAGAGAGACAGAAACATCAATTCATCATATGATTTAACGTGGGAGAAAATGAGATAGGAGGCATTATACAGCCTCTATTTACTGCCGCTTTTTTTTTGATCGAATTTCAAACTTTCGTTGTTTTAGTTTTTGTCAAATTAAAGATTTATATTAAACTTATAAATTAAAATGTATAATTAAAATATACTGTTTTTAAAGAACACACACATTTAGATAGTGGAAAATGATTAATTTATATTTGTTTTTGAAGGTTTCACTTCTACCATGTGTGAATTGCACAAATGTTTTTTTTTTATAGAACCGGGGGCAAACGGGCAGGAGGCTCACCTGGTGTTCAATGACTATTAGCAATTAACATTCAACTTTTCCAATAGT
The DNA here is from genome assembly GCF_905147795.1 of Pieris rapae. Classification (NCBI taxonomy): domain Eukaryota; kingdom Metazoa; phylum Arthropoda; class Insecta; order Lepidoptera; family Pieridae; genus Pieris; species Pieris rapae. Next base: position 10,287,363 of record NC_059515.1, on the reverse strand, counting down.
GGTCAATGTGTTGTCACTGCAGCGTTGCCAACTCTACGTCTTTTTTACATAAATCTATGTAGGTCTTTCCTGGAAACGAACTTCAGTCACAGAATCTACGTATTTTTAATCAAATTGTAAAATTTTGCAAAATATCTAAATTCATTAGGCATAATATCTATTACTTTCGAAAAAAAAGTTAAAAATAATCCATTCATTGCACACTCATCATGTCACAACAACAGGTCATTTATAAAAACTTATGCCATGGCGACTATATTCGTAAAACGACTGGTCGCTAAGCGCCGCGGTCGTGAAGAAAAAGTGTAACGTCGATCAAACCAAAAAACGCTTTCCATTAATTGAAGATGAGTATAGACAAAGCCTGAAAAATGTAAGGTTCTTAAACCTTGACACTGACTCGAATTTAAAACGCTCTGTACCATCTATAGCTCATTTGACAATCAAAAGGCATAATATCTTATGGGGCGTATCCAGGTATGTTTATCATTCATTTATTTTATTTATGAATAAATGACACTGCACTGTACTTTCAACTACATATCTATTGTACACCTATTCTCTTTCAATGTATACTTAATTTATTTTCAGGATTATATCCAACAGATTTTACAAAGTTATACCGGGAAAGGAAAACTTTAAGAAACACAAATATTCCATTTCAAGAGGATCAGCTAATCAAAGGAGAGTTTTGGCGTCATATTGCAAAAATTAAAAAAGCAGACGTAACTCAGCAGTTTTCCCTCCTGGCCCAATTAATACATAAATTTTTAACATTATCATAATATACTAGCAAAAATGTTGAACGACTTTTTTCTTCAATAAACTTGATGAAAACTAACATCAGAAACAGACTATAACCCACACAGGGTTACTTTTTACAAAAAGAGGTCTGAAAAGTAAGCCAGAGCCAACGCAGGATCATATTAAATTTTTTAATAAAATCATGTACAAATTTAATTTACCAGTAAATAATAATGAAACTTTACCACCCTAGTGGTGGTAAAGTTTTATTTAGTTTTACCTGCCTTATCCTCTTCATTTCACTCTTAAAAAAGTAAGTAGATCTACTAACTTCTCCTATAATTTTTACTAAATATTCGAAAAATTTCTAATCTTGCTTCGTAATTTTCAAAACCCGAGTTGGCAACACTGTGTCACTGTCAGAGACATTAAATTTTCAGTTCGTAATTTTACAGCCTTTGGATTTTGACGTGTAATTCGTCGTGAGACAACACTGCAACGAAATTGGTTGTAGTTTGATAGTGCATTAAATAAAGACTATTGGTAATGAAACAGTGATAAAAATGGCAGAAAGTAAAGGTGCGTTAATAGCGAAAACAGTGCAAAAACACGCCGGAAGGGCAAAAGAAAAGGTATTTATCATTTAATATTTTATACATTTTGTGCATTGGTCAGGTGATTGTAAGTGCAAGTGGTGTGAAAGTAAGTTTCTGGAAAGATTTTGCATGGAGCGAGTCTCTTGAATCTTATTTCATCGTTTTGGTGTAAAGTTTGATGAGAGGTGGCCGGTTGTAGGTCAATTTAACCTGTTGATTACCTGTAGAATATTGGGTTATCAAGCGACGTAATCCTTGTTTACACACTCAGCTGACTTGCTCCATCCTGATTTATCATTGATAATGTTCATTATAAGATAAGCAGATCTCCAGGGCACGCAGCAACCTATTTATAGTTTGCGTCAGTTGTGATAAATTTGGATTGAAATGGTGATGTGACCTGAATTTTTGTAAAACTTAAAAGTAGTAATGTTTCATACTATATCTGTAGTAAGGTAATTGTATTGAAAATAATGTTGTTATTCTAAATGTCCGGAATGTTCATCCATATTTTTTTACCCTATTCTTAAAATACAGTTGTGTGGTTTAAATTAACAATATTTTACATAATATTATCCATCTGTTGAATTCCATGTTTCATGTATATGAATTTTTTGTTAAATATACATGCAGCATTTCTCACTTTAGGATATTGACCCTATCTGGCAACAAGCCCACAAAATGCAGCACCATGCCAATTGAATGAGAAATATAAGAAAAGTATTAATAGCTAATAAATAAATGTCATATGCTTTTGTTACAAAAAAATTGTATTATGCCCTCAAATATGTACTACCATTGTTCAGTCCCATCTTCAGACAGCTATCCATTTATTTTATTTATTAAGTGATAATTAGACATATGGTATATAAAAGTGTAGTATTAATTGTACACTCTTTTGTCAATTGTCTGTGCAGATATTATTGCAGTTTCATGTGAACCCATAACATTTAATGTAGGTTTCAATTATTAAGAATTTTTCAAATTGGTCTTGATGTATGGACCCTATTTCATTTTAATAATCAATCCAATCCTTCCTGTTTATAATATTAGTGAAGAAAAGTGTTATAAACTAGTAGGTCAGTACCCCCAACAGTTATAACAATAAGGCTAGCAATAACATGTTATAAGCACAAAAAACTGATGCCTTCACACAATAGCAGCTAGATTGCCAATTATTTGTTGTAACTTGAGAATACTATTCAATTCCCGTTAGTAATAAAAAGGTATGTCAACTGTCAAATACCTATTATCATTCATATTAATACAAACAGTTTTATATGTGATTATGAAATTTTATAACAACATAATATGTATATAATAATTTTGATTCTATATTAAGGGAATCACATAATTTCTTTCATAACATGGTACACCAGATTGGGAAGAGTATTCACTGATTGCAATTCAGTCTATTTAGCTAAGTAACATTTTTTACTCAAGGCATTGACTACTTATTTATTATTTTTTTCATATAACATTTAATAATTTTGTTGGAGTTGTTTTAAGATGATAACGAAATTTTTCTTGGACTATGAATTGAATTTTTCTAAATAATGTAAAATAAAATCCACAAGTTGATTCAGGGAGTGCTATGAAAGCTATGCATTTATTTTAATTGTTTGACAACAATTCATTATAAGATTTGGGATGGGATATTCCCATCTCTTCCCTGAGAAACATTTCATAAAAATATATATTATTTTTTTTTAATTACATCCATTTTTTTACACTTGAATACATGAGTGTTTGTGGGTGCGTGCATGTGAGCGAGTGAGTTAATGAAATGTGTTACATATTAGATCTCGGGAGAATACCCAACACTGTGTTAGGTGTGTTCATTAGCCAGTCCAATTTAATGGTATTAGTTGATTCTATAATAAAATTATTTTAGTCATCATGCCCAGACATTTTACATATGTAAATTAAAAGAAATCTTACCATATATATTATATGAAATCAAGTTTATTTATTTATTTATTGGGTTTATTAAGTTGATAAATATTTGGATAGATGCTTACAAAAATCGGCAGGAATTGTACCAATTTCCCTTTATAGAAAAAATTTATATATGCAATGCATTCGTACATGTTTATTAATTTGTTTCATATTCATACAGCTAACATAAATTATATATAATAACAACCATATGCACTGCAAATATAAACAGAGATTGAATATATAATACATTTAACTACAAAAAGGTTCATAAATTAACAAAAGGAAAAAAACAAACAAAAATTTTCATTACATTTAAAGTGGTACCGATTTTGGCTGTGTTGTGTGATGGTGTGTGAGGGTAAACACGTGAAGGTGTGTATGAGGGGTATGTTTATGATACTTAATAGATTTTGAAATATTATTGATATGAATAATAACTTTCAATCGTTTTATGAAATTTTTGCATATATATAAAATCACACCAACGTGAGACCTAATCTCACACATAGTGAGTATTATAGTTAGTGCAAGAGATTGTAGACCACACCTCGGCCCTTAATAAAAAAGAAGAAAGTTGAAGAAATCTAAAGTTATTCGAATGGAATTTCTCGTTGCGTTAATGGGTCGGCTCTATAAGACCGGTTTGTGATATCATCGTGTTTATCGGGTGTTCGACGCACATCACCTGTATGGATTTACTTGACCGACCGATTCCCGAAAATATTCTCATACACCGTTGTTTATATAAAGTAATTTAAACCATAAATAAAGAGATATTTATTTGACTTATTTGTCGGTAAATTTTTAGTCTTACACAAGTAAAATTCAAAATTTAGTGTGATTTCCAAAATACGAAAAAAATTTGAAGTAAATAATTTGTTTTATGTAAATTTTGTAAATAGTGCCATGGGCAAACATTTGCCCGTGAAAAATTTTACGTAATAATTACTGTAAAAACATTTACTTATAGAATGAATTGTTTCCCTATTGTATTCACGTATTTTTCTGTTGTTATTTGGTCCGATATTAAATTATTTTACATCTGAGTTCATAAGTATATCAATGTATTGAAATATCCATTAAACATAACACTTTCGCATTTCGTTTTACCATAAAATTGCTGACACTGTTTCGAGAATTAAGCATAGAGATGTTCTTCGAGTACTTCAAGCCAACGGCAAAGACAGGAATTTTTAATGGTGTAGATACATCTTTCAAGTGTTTAACTAGTACTTTATTCTTATTGGAAGAAAGTATACTTAAGAATCGTGTAATCAAATAGCCGTAAACTAGTCACACGGCTACTAAGCAATTTGAAAGTCTCTATGTTTATAATGCAAATCCACACCCACAATTGTAAGGTCATTTTTACCTTGTCAAGATTACTTTCTACGCCCCCGTTGGACACGAGACGCGATGTTCTGCGTAGTATACGCATCGTACTCTCTACGATAGATTGCAATTGTACATAGAAACTTAATCGTTTGAGGGTTACTACTAAGGGATTGAATGGTGAAAATTGGACAAAAATCTACAGGCTATAACAAATTTGAATATAACACAATTACAGATGTATGTCTGTGAGATTAGAATTGGAATGAATGTAAATTACACAGTCAAAATCTTTTATGAGGACATCGAAAGGACTACTCATATTTGGTCGTAAAAACCGATAGTCGTAACGTTCTTATTAAATACTACCTTAATCTTCGACCGCCGAGGCTCCAAGCTTACATTGCGTACTACTCAACTAAATATTTCCACATTAATAACCCTTTAAGCCATACAAATTTAAATTTGAAATACTATCAAAAGTGGCAGATAAAAGATTTAGAAATTTAACCTTGAATCTAGTTATCTACCTTATCAAGTGTTGTGTTAATCTTTGCGATGATTTTCCGGTAGTAAAAATGATAGGCTGAATATTTTACAACATTATAACTTATAATACAAGTAACAGGTATCTTGGTATTTGTGTTAAGGAAACGGGTATATTGAATAAGGGAAAATAATTTGCTTTTGCGCAGAAGTAGAGGTCATTAGCCTCTGACATCATTGCACAGATATATAACAAATTGTTACGTTATAATTAACCTGGTTCATTAGTATTCTGAATTATTTCTTGTGTCGAGTTTCCGTATCAAATAAATATGTGGCCAACAAAAAGATCTTCATATCTGAAGGTCGTGTGAGTGGCCGCACAACTTCCTCCACTGATCCAAGGCAAGCCTCTGTGCCTGGCTTAGACCTGAACAAAAAGATTATCCATACTGGGTCCTAAAATATTTATCATATTATCAATTGACAAAGTAGCTTGTTCCATTTAAATTATTTCCAAATGATTTTTAATTTCGTAGTATTGTCCACCTAATAAAACAGCCTAAAATGTATATTGTATAATTCAATGTCGCCTAAGCGTTGGTCGTGTCCTTGTGCGCCCACAGACGAACTACCCCACGCGACGCCCACCCAAGCACTTTCATTCGGAATATTACTTAACTGTGACAACAAAACGAAACTAGCTGATTCGGCCCAATGTTGTCAAATTCGTGCGTGACCGAAGTTATAACATTACCAATGTTGGTACCGATATTATGATGCCATCAAAAAAATAACTTATAATAAAGCCTCGCAACTCAGTTCTTCTACTGTAAAACAAAGACGGTTAGTTAATTAAGTTCTGCAGGGACCTTCTGTCATTAGTTATTACGTAAATAGCTAAAAAATATTAAGACTATAAATTTCAAAATCTTTTATGTATTTAATATTTTAGGTTTTCCTTGATTTATACACGAAACACATTATTCGTACACACATGTACACGTATTTCAATATTTGAATATTCTATATCTGCTAGAATTATCTGCGAGAAAATGTGACATTCAAATTGATTGAAATATAACATCTTTCTACAGTTCCTGCTTGGTTTTAAGGTTTCTGATTTTATCCAAACTGAGGTTTTAGTAATTCGAAAATGGTCGTGGTTTTTTTCTCTAGTCTCACACTGCCGTGATTATCTACAGATTGCCTACGACAACTGTTTAAGAATGCATCTTTAAAATATGAATGAACATTCTTCTTCTTGTAGTGCCTCTCCACTACTGGAGGTTGGCGGTCACCTCGTCATACTTCTTCTTCGCTTGGCTAAGCGCATCAGCTGTTCTACGATGGCCACTCTCGTCAATTCTCTGATATTGCGGAGCCACGGCTTCCTCCTTCTACTAGCGCGTCTTTTCCCCTCGACCTTGCCCATCAAGATGACTTGAAGAAGTCGGTACCGTTCGTGTCGAAGCACATGTCCCAAGTAACTTATCGTCTTATTTGTAATGGCCCAAGTGAGTTTTTGGGATCGTTTGGCGCGTCGTAGAACTTCTTCGTTCGTGACTCTATGGACCCAGCTTATTCGCAGCTTTCCGAACGAACATTTTGCCTCCCAATGCTCCAATGGCAGTGATCATTTTGCAGGTTAAGATCACTCTCAGTGTGCAACTGAAACTATTACGAAAGCTGCCGTCACAATTCGCCCACTTCCTAAGCCGCTTGCCAATTGGTCCACTTTCGTATCAATAGCTTACAACCGTTCCGGACTATTATTAAATAAAAAAATGCTAAATTTATGCGCGCACGCACCTCGTTTCGCACGACATACTTAAGGTCTCGCAGTTAATGGCAAATATCTGCATGCAATGCGGTTACAAAACGGCAGGTTAGGACTCTGTATGATGATAGTAATCAATTTGTTCTCGTTTATATCTTGTATATACAGCAAAAGTTGGAGGGATTAATTCTAAGGCATATTTCGACTCAAAATCCAGTTTCCGGGTCACATTGAGGCTGCACTTGTTTTAATACGTGTATTTATTTACAGCGATGTTAAAGAAGATGTTATATTTGTGGTATATTATTGCAATTTTTTACCAACATAAATAATAGTTTAACAATTCAAGAATGTTGTTGACCGTAATTAGGGGCGTATTAATGTAAATCTGTTTTTGTACTTATTAAAAAATTGGTATAGCATAAAATAAGCCTGTGGACTTTCTGCTCAATAAAAAAGGTAAATTATCAAGTTCTTCTTGTATACAATTGACAATAAACATGTTTAAATCCCTTAATATCTAATTGAAACAGCTTTTACAATTTTTTTAATATACAATATAATTAATTAATCAGTAGCACTACAACCTTTTTAGGTATGGTCCTCAGATTTGTATAATATGTATTTGTCAATTTGGCAATTAAGTGTTCACCTTCCTGTGCCTGACACACGCCGTCGACATTTTTGGGTCTAAGACATGTCGGTTTCCTCACGATGTTTTCCTTCACCGTTCGAGCAAATGTTTAATGTGCACATAGGTACACAGATAGTCGATTGGCGCACAGCAAGTGATCGAACCTACGACCTCAGAGATGTGAGTCGCACACTGAAGCCATTAGACCGAAATTAATTAAAATCGAGGTAAATGATTTTCAAGAATTTTGCGTATCATTTACCTAATCTCGTAAAAGTTTTAATTATGACTTTGAAAAGAGTTTAATTGTATCTGCCAGCAATCCGATCGCCTACGCAGTCTGTAACAGAAACTCGGACAAGCTTAAAGATATTATCTAAATTACACTTGACTTTGTTTAATTCATTCACGCAATGTCTGTGAATTCCTTCATCATAATTATTCGAACCTTTTGGAAGGGTTTTAAGTTTTAGCGGTAGGATTTAGACGCGCTAATGACTAACGTATCTCAAAAATTACATGTGTGGATGACATACCTTGTGTGTGTCGGTAAAGTTTTAGTCTACTGTTTTATGTTTAGATATCGTCTCTTGTCCAGTCTTCACTATTTAAAGTAATATTACATTTTAAAAAGAAAAAAGAGATGGCGTCCTTCGGAAACCGGAGATAAAATAAATAGCGGGAAAGTAGTAGCGAAGATGATTGACAAATATTAAATGTAATACCGTGTATGTAATATTGGGTCAAATAATTTTGACTATTTATTATTTGACCCAAATTAAACTGATGTCCCGTTTTGATTTAAAAATAAATGATCACTTTAGTTATTACTAGTTCATGTTTTCCTCCGCCACGCAAAAGCAGTTCATCATCAATAGATCGAGATTCAATTAGATAATTAAGTCGAAAACACTATAATTATCGTCATGATTGTTCCGTGCAACACATTGTTTAACTTGACCTATCATGTAAATACCTGTTGCGGTTTCCTCAGAGATTGTGTTGCCCTAAATACTTCACGAGTGGATAAGAATTTTGCCTTTAAGCGAATTCCTCTCTCTTTGCTTATACTTTCTTACTTCCTCGCATGGAAACTTTCTCTAGTAAGTCGGAAAATCAATATATTTTCGTATCAAGAGAAGGTTAATGCATTGTGTATGTAATTAGATTTTTAAGTCTTCACAAAGAAAATTTGCTGGATTATGAGATTTAAATTATCGTATGTTAATATTTATTAAGTCATTTAATTATAAAATATTAATGTATGAATGGTTGTTTCAGGTACTTAAAGTTACTAATGTAGATTGTGACGGGACGGGTATGTAATACGTTATCATTACACAATCACGATGTCATGAAACAATGCTATCTAAATACCTGTTAAATTTAACCAAGTGGTGATAAGCGAAGTGCCTTTTTTAACCTTTCATTGCCAAATATCATTTGATATTCAAATTTTCTTGCTCAACACGTTGCTCAACTAAAAATATATGTAAGATATTGATATGTTCATAAATATTGTGAGACATTTTTTTGTTCTATAATCAATAGTTTACGCAGCGCAAGCGATGAAAGATATTTTATAGGCATTTTTTTACACCTTGGATAACATTATTGTAGTTCATTTTCTTGCAATTAAAATAGCCTATAATGAGTGATAATGTAGCATGCAAATGGTGAAAGAATTTTAAAATCGTTACAAACATACATACAAATCTTTCCCCTTTATAATATTAGTATAGATTCGTATAGATTTTGACTGTCGGTTAGTGACCGGCTTTAAGATTATATCTTATTTTTAAACCGCACTTAATCGGTTATTATATTTAACCGCTATATTTAAGAAATATTTTTACATTATTTTTCAGTATCAGAATCTTAACATTAGTTATTTTATACATGTCTATCTCGATAAATGCCTTCTAATATTTTTCCTCTGCCATTGACGCTATCTGATAAGATAATAGTGACAAGTTAGTGATGGATCCTTACTGGGAGCAAGGTCGTACAATTACAGGTAACTGTGTAATTGGTAATTACGTCTTGTACGTACGTACGAGTGCAAATTTTAATTGTGATGATCACATCACAAACAGACACTTATTTATTTAGTTGTACAGTTATGTACATATAATATAAGACAATATAGAAAGCCAAAACAGATAACATAGAAAAACAATATATGTGAAACAAAGAACAAGTAAGTACATTAATAGACAAAGTTGAATAAAAAACTAAAGAAAAGTAAAACATTTTCTAATATAGTTATAGTATTTTTAGGTGTGAGCCTCGGATTACTGAATCTGTTTTTATGATCATCTGTCAATCTTATAGGCAAGTAGATAATCTTCCTTACGATGTTTTCCTTCAGCGATCAAGCGAATGTTTAATGCGCACAAAGAAAGAAAATCATTGGTGGACAATTGGGGATCGAACCTACGACCTACGTGAGAATCGCACGCTGAAGCCACAAGGTCAACACTGCTGATGCAATTTTTACTTTACATAGTATTAAACTGTTCCGTCACTAAGCGATCTATTCCTTTTTATATATAATATTTTATTTTAGTCATATTCATACTATACTCAAAATAAAAGTAAAAAAAATACTATATTATATGTATTATTTATACCTGTAGATACCTACTTACTTGTGACTTAAGAACCCCAAAAGAAATTGATGGTAATAGATTAATAAATAAAAATCAATCTGAAGAGAATGACGGTTGAAGCTGCAAACCTTACACAAGACATGAAGAAGTATAATAATAAGTTTAAAAAATCAAATGTTCAGGCATCTATTATATCAAACTATCTAAACTGGTGAGCCTTAAATATTCCGAATCTGAAATATATCCGATTTACAACTATTTTAAATATTCATAAAGCGAGGCAAAGTTTTGTGGCCTTTTTGGTTTCAACTTATTTGGCTCGGGTCCAAAACAAGTGTTAGTCAGAGACCTACAGGTGAACGGCCCATCCTACGCGACTAACATCAAATAGGTATTGCTTGATCTTACTAGCTTTTACCTATAGGTAGTCGCTTAGAAAGCTCAGGGTTTGAGAAAGCTTTTTCACTAATCTGTTCACAGATGTAATTATGTCATTTGAAGCTGCTAGAAGTCTGAAACTATGAAGAGAAGTAGACTTTAAATCGATACTGGTAGTTAATTAAACTTTAAAACAAAGTTTTTATCATATAAATGTGTTAAGTACATTATCTGTATATTTGACTGTTTGCGTGGACGATTTATAATATCTGATATGTATGAATCAATTCCAATAACTTGGAAACTAGACGGGACTTACAGTTGGCAGTATGATAGTCTTGCGGGGTAGTGTAACCGAAGCGTTCTCCAAGAATTGGATTTCTTTGGACCTAGCGTATACCTGGCATAGTTTGGAAGTAGTAAGGATATTATATGTATTTCTGTAATAACTAAATAGATAATAAATAAACTCAACGCAAACTAAGCTTACTTAACTTTGGCTTACAGCATCTTTGAATACATAATATAATTATGGACTTGACATACGGGAAAGTTATTACACCCGTATCTATAGAAACTACATTAATTGCGAACTGCCTAATAACAAGTCAATCGTTTAGAATATTTTTTTAATCCTCTAGTATTAGTAGGTATTCTTGCAGAATTTTTTAAAATAAATAGCGTAGATATTTACTAAAACGGTATTCTTGTAGAACTGTTAAATGTGAAACTGGTTTATTTTTGCATACTTCGATCACATTGACTCCTTTGGCAGCTTGTCAATGACGGTGTGCGGAGTCAGTGTACTTATCGTGACATAACTTTAGTAATTAATGGCTAGATCCAGTTTCAAAATCATCAGGATATTTATCCATTGTTAAATAATGGTATACACGGCTCCTATGTTATATACAGTCATAATCTGTTATAACGACGTCGATGGGACTACTACATTTAGTCTTATAAACTGATATTCGTCGTCGCCGATGACGATGAATACCTAATACAATAGAATTCAACCGGCCTTTGATTTTGGTCAATATAACCAGTATGTACAGTAACGATGCCTTCGTAAACAGTTTTGACAGTATATTGTTTCTCGATTTGTGTATGATTATTTGTGTTTTAAATTTGCTGAGTATTTAAAAATATAAAATCATATTAATATTTAACAGATTATCTTTGTTTATAATGCTCTTTTGAGGTTTAAATTTCTATTAACTAAAACTTTTTTTTAATTATTTATTACTTTGTGGTTGTTTGTTTAATATTTTTTGCTAGATTGCTTATGTTCTAATATATTTGATGTGTCTGTTTGTAATATTAGTGATGTCATATTTTCTTGTATAATTTTATGCATACAGCTTGTTTTACAACTTAAAAATAAATATTACTCCACAAAGGATCACACTTCAATAGGAGTTTTGGATATTATATATTTATGTCAATATATTAATATTATTTTTGATTAGTAGTCAGATTTTTGCTATTTACATGATTTATATATTGTTTATTCAATATGTCATCTAAATCAAATATATTTAACGCTTGGTCAAAGCAAAATATTATATCAATCTTTGAGTTATTCTTGAATTATATTTGAATTGAGATATTATGCCGTTTGCCTTGTGACACTCCTAATAGAGACATCACGAAAAAGTTACGCAAATGGCTGTCATGTACTTAGGTAGAGTGTACTAAAATGTTATGAAATATTACTATTATATTATATTTTCGTCATATTAACATCACTTACATACGTTTTGCTATTTAATTAATAGTTTGGTGTTAGTTAGTTTTGACTATATAAAAAAGTTTTAAAATGCATTTAATTTTAGAATCTTTGATAGACAAAATTCATTATCCGTTACATTGCGCAACCAATGTGCAGTCTCCAGTAATCGCAGTATTACTAAAATACACCATTTTATTTGCTTGCCTTAGATTTTTTGTTTATCTTAACGCAAACTTCCTTTAATCAAATCTTGATTGCTACTATGAATTCTAATGTTTGTTCAGGCTTATATAAATGTTTAAATGACGTAATTATTTATTATTTAACAAAAATGCACCGATTCTACCTTGCAATGAGGATGTGTTTGGGCGAAAGTGTTTTATGTGGAACCGATACGAGGGTCCTTCAAAAAACATCGTAATAATTCTTCCTTGCCCATGGACATATTGCCATCTTGCGGGCGTAGGTATTACTTACATCAGATGAGCCTCCTATAACAATAAATAAGTAGCGTTTGTCGGTACCAAACCGTGACATGATTGTGAAGGTTAGACTAACCTTGCACCTCTGATGTTCTGATTTACTATAATAGGGTTAAGAAAAGCTATCCATCATCCGGAAGACTTATAGTGACGTATTGAGTTCATCGTCAACCAAAATTATGTAAGGAGCAGACGTAATATCTTTCCTCAGATGAAGTTTACAGGAATGTCAACCTAATCTCTTAAGGGTTAGGATTTACAATTGATTAGCATTGTTGGAATGTTACGGCGCTTCACGATTGACTCGGTTATGGACGGCAGCCAGGCCAGGGAGATGACTATTCCTGTCTGGGAAGCTAGATACAGTAGCGCTGATCTTTTGAAAGTCTTTCTGGCGTATGTCGTTCAAATATTAGCTAACGTTAATTCGATATTCAAATGATATATTATGAGGCCATGTTTGTAATTGGTGTTGTCTATATTTGTTTTAATTGTTTAATCTGTTTTGGGCCTGAAGTTTGAGGGTCGATCTATTGTTAAGACGAAGAGCTGGTGCTAATAATGATGCTACAAAATTAATATAATAATTTTCCTGTAACACAAAGTGTTGTTTGATATAATTATTATGCCAAAACAATTGTACTACTGTTTAAACATTGTATTTAATTAATAAAGTTTTGTTTGTTTATGTTAAATAGATACCTACTATACTACTAGATTTCATAATACATAATATACCTACGGAAAATAAATAAAGCTAATACGTATGACGTTTTACATATATAATAAACTCATTTTGTGTAATTGAAATATGTTATTCCAATAAACTCCGGATTCCAATAAACGATCGATATTCATTTGATCGAATGAAAATGAAAACAAGGTCGTAACGCCGCGCCGGCTGAATATTTGGGCTATCACTCACAATTAGACTAATCACAACTTGGATTTATGCCAAAGTTTATTTGCTTTTTTAGGCTATTACCTAAAAAAATTATATATTGATTGATATCTTAATGTACGAAACAGTCTTGTTAGTTACACCTCTTTCAACTCAAGATCGGCTGAACCAATGTTAGTTATCTCTCTCTTTTTTCGTGGATTCTTCTCAGCTCCGAATAGCAGTCTAAGTAATAAAATATCGGAAAAGTTATCGAATAACAATAAATTAATTAATATTACAATGTGACATGTGGTGCCAAACAACGCATCATTTTACATCGAATTCTTATCAGTTCAAGAAATTCCGATCTTTAGGTGAATGAAGAGATGCATAACCAGGCTTTGATCTTGATCTATCAAGATAAAAAAAATGTTGGATATCCGAAAGTGCATTGACATGCAGTATCATAAATAATATTGGCGCTGGCGAGAAGAGGCCTAATCTGTAAAAACTGCCATTCTTCTTTCGCAATGGCAAGCAATAAACACTTCTGAATTCCCAAAAAAAAAGTTATGTTATTACCTTAATGATATCCTTAATTAAGTTTAAAAGTTCTCTCTCTCTCTCTTTTCTATTATTAAAATGTTAGGCGGAACGATGTTAGCCGGATCCCTATGGTGGTAGGTTCGATCTCCGGCTGTGCACCGATGTACTTCATGTGCCCATTTAACATTTCACCTGAACAGTGAAGGAAAGCATTGTGAGGAAACCGGCTTTTCTTAGACTCTAAAATTGGACGATGTGTCTCAGGCACAAATGATATTGTAACTGATACAGAAATCTGACCACTGGGTTTTTTCTCTTATAGTCGTTTATTGGTGTCTACTTAAATAAGCTTTAAGTTCTACAGCCTCGATTATTAGCATTATATTTTCGAATGCGTAAGGTTTATAATATATAATATATTTAAGTCTCATGATTGAATGAGAAAATACTTTGTTTATAGTTCTGATTATTATTTGATAATTTTACTCTTTCCAGAGAATCGATTTTTGGGTCTTAGACGATCCGAAGGTCACTGTTTTCCTTTATATACGGGTTTTGAACTCAACCACTCACTACTACACACTATACACAACAATTGTAATGATATATAATTATAATGATATATCTAAATACATACATTAACTTATTTATTTATAGGCAAAAATTTAACTAAAAATATTTGAACCATAATAGTGATTTCTAAATTTTAGATATTAAAAACGAAAATTATTGGTAACGTAAGCGACCTAAAAAGAAAATCGGGTCAAGAATTATTGCTACGCGTTGGGATTATTTCTGGATCTCGACGTTTTATGCTAGTGTACGTATGACAATCAGTTATTGAGCATTTCTAGCAAACATAATAAGATGTTCCTATCATGAGTTTTATAGACAGCGCGGACCATTTAATCTCAAACAATGCGAGTTTAGTGTTTGCCTTGAAGTTTTAAATCGATTACTAAAACTGCTTTACATGTTTTAGTTCTATCCACGCGCCAATTGGTTCTCTTTAAATCTCTTTCTTGAGTTCAGAAGCGTAGAGTATAAAGCACTTAAAGCAAGACATGAATCCCCGAGATTGAAAAACGATGGTAGCCGGTCAAGATACTGGTAAATGTAAATTTAATTTGTTTTTTTTTGACGTTCATAAGTGTACATGTTTACCTATATGAATAAAGATAGTTTGAGTTTGATAGAATTTTAACTGAATAAATTTTATTTATTGACACTTTCGAGCGATCACTTCCAGGCAACCACAATTATTATTATTATATTGTAATACTTAAGTGATTTTTAACTGAAATAACAAACTCTTAATGTCGTTTCTTAAAATACATATTTTTGCAACGCATTTGAGTTTCACCCTTATATATATTTTAAAATTCAAAAACAAAATATTTTGCGTGTTGTTCCCACGAGTATATAAGTGCTTGCGCCTATTTCACCATGCCTACTGCTGATAGGGGACAAATATTTGTTCTTAATTTATTTTATTATTAATTACTTAATATGTCATGTGGAACATGTATAATGGTTGCAGCTTCTTACAAACGTTGTGTAAAACAAAAAACTTGGCGACTAAAAAGAGTGGCGGAGAGTTTATTGCATTTTCCAGTTCTTCTCTTCCGTTATACGCCCTTGATTTGAGAACTGGTAGTAAATGTTAAATTAGAAGCATTTCATGTATATTTCTCCTTTGACGTTTATAAGTGTGCATTATAAATAATGTTGAAATTTGGCCATATAAATATATAATAATACACGCAATCAAGTGGAAATTTTACTGTAGCATTGCCATTACAGACTAGATTGAGATAAATAACTTTGTTAAAGCCGACAAGTTAAGTTTCTTTTACTGATCTTAAACCTTACAAGATCCTTGTTATTTTCGCTATCTATCTATTTATCAGGTGGAATGCGGCAAGTGAAGGTATACCGGCAAATATGAAGGCAAACGCGTGAGTGATGAAATAGGCCCAGCCTATATCGCGGATTCTTCATAAATTCTAATTCATAATTCAATTATTATTAAAAAACTTAGTTTTATCCACCATATGCACAGTTTCAAGATAATTTTTTTAATGTATAAATGTGTAATGATATATTTATTTTCGGCTTTCCGGCGAGAGAAATATTGGAAAGCGTACGTCGTTATTTTTGATTTATTAATTTTATATGTAGACATTTGATATTTATAGTGGTTAAAACTAAAAAAAAACAATAATTGAGTTATATGTCTTTGATAAATAATAACAAAAACAGACACAGAAGTGTGTTTCCATGACTGACTTCGGCGGGACATCAATCACACCTCGCTCTAGAAATGTGAATGTGTTTCGCTAAGCGGCATCTCTGGTTTCTACGAAAATGTTTTTCCGAACTTGTCAGACGAGACGTCTGTCCCTTTTCTTTGTTCATTTAATTTAGTTCCGGCAATCGTCTGTCCTCTTCACACGCTTTCCACCTGTGAAGTGACACACATCTCGCCTTCCGTTGCTTTCTATTTTCGCGCATCGTGTTCGAGACACTCCAAAAATAGCAAATAGTAAAAAATATAAAGCTATACAATTAAAGATTACCACTAGTCGGTTGGTAATACTATATTCACGTTATTGCACTGCATTTTATAAAGTAACTATGTCCCACGTTTTTAGGTACTTTAAGTTACTTAAATAAATCGTTAAATAAATCAAAGGCGCTGCAATATTTTTAGGTCTATGCCTCAGATTTCTATTTATATTTCATGATCATATTTTGTCGGTCTAATAGACCAGTTGATGATCAACCTTCTGTGACACACACCGTCGACTCTTGGGGCCTAAGGCAAAGTTTATTCCTTCAACTTCCAGCTAGGGATTCATCTGATACCGATACCGATTTATCGGCGATACTTTGAATTTGCCGATATAGTAGTATCGGCAATTAACATATCGCCGAACTTAAACCGATACTTTTAAAATTTCGCGCTTTAACAAATTAATGCATCTTTTTCTAGTGCGTTGCAAGTGAGATACGGACTATCTCTCTCTCTACTCTCTACCGCTTTGTCCCCATTCATTTCGCTAGAAACTAGTCGCTATCGCTCGAAGTATTTTTTCGATACCAAATAAATAAAATCCAGAATTACAAAAATCTAATCAATGTTAATTTTAATTATTTACAGTTTTTTTTTAAATTATTAATCCTAATTCTGAATTTTTATAAGTAAACCTATATATAAAAATTAAAAAAGATTAAACCAAACTTGATATATCGTTATCGGTATCGGCGCTATTTCTATAACAGTATCGGTATCGTATCGGCAAAAAGGCGTATCGATGCATATTTAATGCTCACATAGAATTCTTTCTATATTCATAGTCTATTAGTGCACAGTCGGGGTTTGAACCTACGACCTCAGGGATGGAAGTCGCACGCAGAAGCAACTAGGGCAACACTGCTCTAATCTATTTATTACTTATCCGAATAGATAATTTAGTGTAGATATAACTATATGATTTAAATGTCACGGTTTTTATCATCTAAAAAAAATATTTTAATTATTTAATTCTTAAGTTTATTACTGTATCCTTAACCTAGAATAAAACTGCTTTTTTATTCTGTGTCGATTATGTAAATGTCAAGTTTACGTGCGTTCATTGTTCTTAAAACATGACGTTTTCACTTTAAATTTCACATTCGTTTACTAAATCCATTGTTTTGATATGGTTTCACTTTTTGTTACACTCATTTCCCACTAATTAAGATATTTTGTTAAGTGTCAACCATTTTGTGCTTTTTCATTATGCTGTGTATTCGGTATGAATCTCTTAATATTGTCTCTTAATCACATAGCTTTTACACATTTAAAGAAAACTTTTTTTTACCGCAATGAATTGAATTGGATGAATCTCTTGTTGGTAAAATTATTTTGATGAATCAATCCACCTTCTCCAGGCGTGGATGTCATTTCTTTTCTTAGATTCAGTAGTTTTCGTTTTTATGAGTAGAATTTTCCAATTGCCAAGAATTAATGGTTGCTTTTCTGTTAGTTTAAATTAGATCGAGAAATTCTGTTAAGGTGTGTGTGAAAAACCGTGGAGATTTTATAAAAATAAACAAAATTACAAGCACAGCTGTTAAACATAAATTGTGTCAGTCAATGAGCCAGCTCGGTGGAGACGAGGATATGTTAAAGCTCGTCTATATCGTTATTATGTTATAAGGCACCTCTCTTTCGAATTGGGGATTATAACGGATTAAACAGTACTTATCCGAAGCTTGATACGTTCGGTAATGGATCAGATCAATTTTGAAGACACCATTGTTTAGTGCCCATCTCGTTATGCTGATATTTTTCTGCTTAACTAAAATTTCTGGTGTTTTTATTCTATCTTGTATATATTGTAATTGCAGTACTCTGCACTGCTGTGTTTGACTAGCGATGTCAGAGTGCGACTCTTATCTCTGAGGTCGTAGGTTCGATCCCCGGCTTTGCACCAACTTTCTTTCTATGTGCGTGTTTAACACTTGCCGGCTTGCCTTAGACCCAACACGCCGATGGCGTGTGTCAGGAACTGGAGGCTGTTCACCTACTTACCTATGACAAATGATCATAAACAGGTTCAGAAATCTGAGGTCCTGAAATAAAATGGTAGCACCACTGTTTTATATTTTATTTTATCATAAATTTTACATAAAAGAGTAACAGTTTACATGTGGTAAACTTGAATAAATAAATAAAATAAAGCAATTATACAACCCAATTTGTATAACGTGTTAATGAAATATCGTAATTCGTCTTAACAATCTCAATTATTAGTAAATTTTAATTGTAAATGTCGTAATTGCGATTACACTGTGCAACGTTGCATGCGAGTTTCGATTTGTAATGTAATATAATTTTGAAGTATGTTTCCTACTCAAATCAAAATGTCGGCTAAAATAGTTGCAACATTATTGTTATTTTCTCATATTGCATGTGTGCTTTTCACAATGGCGTTTGTAATGGATCAGAAGTATCCTTGACTTTTGGTGATGGCATGCAATTTATTACGTACATTTCCAATTCGATTGATTCAATAAATTAATAAGTGGACCTTTTTAGATTTGGGTCTCAGATTTCTGTATCTGTTTCATTTGTCAATCTAATAGGCAAGTAGGTGATCAGCCTCCTGTGCCTGACACACGACGTACAGTTTTGGTCTGAGGCGTCCATTGGTGCACATCCGGGGATCGAATTTACAGGCTCAGGGCTAACACTGCCCTCTCAATTAGATTTATTCTACGAGTACTCTTCGTGGGTCTATGCGTAAGATTTTAAGTCATCCATCTCATCTTACATAATTCTATGTAAGATGAGATGGATGATTCGTAAATCTTTATAGTTATTTGTAGTCCAATTTGTAAATATGTGCGATCAAATCAATTCATTTATTCATATTGGTATATTAAAAAAAAGATCGTACAGCAGGCGAGAACTTGCATGAAACAAGATGATTTTTAACAAGATTCAGGAAATGCTGTAAATATGCCTAATATATCTTAAAAACACGAGTAAGTAGGTGGGTAAGAAAAGGGTGCTTTGATGGTCTTTACTTTAGAAGTTTCACAGACAAATGGTCGCAAACATTTGCATAACTATTTGCTAAATTCATCTTTCGCAACAGTAACAAGAACCTTTTGTATGCGATGTGTATGTCCGCAGCTTCTATTCCTTAGTGTTAGGTGCAAATTGAGCCGTTAACTGTCTATTGTGCCACTCGAAGAGTTGACAATAGGTCTCAAAATAAACTGATTTCTGTAGCTCTTGTTACAAATATAAAGATTAATGTGTATAAACGCTCTAAGATACATTTTATTATGTTCTAATGTTATCTGAAGAAATATTGCGTTTGAGTTTTGCGTTCCGAGAGTTTTATCTGAATAAACAGCTGTTTAGTTGCAGTAATGGTAAATAACCTAGATGCGCTATTTGAACGATAGTTCATTTGTGCACAGCCGGGGATCGAACCTACGATCTCAGTGATAAGGGTCGCTAAAGCTACTCGGTCAACAAAAAACGCTCTATGAATAAATTTACCCAATTTTTATAAGCAATTCAGGGCAAATTAATATAAGAAAGAAATATTGTTGACTGTTCGGCTCAAGAGTGATGTCGACGAGGACTTCTGAAATATGAGTTATATAGCGAAATCAATATTATAAGTTTACTACCCTAAAACAACTAATTTAGTTTTATTTTTGTTTTCTTTATTAGTTACCATTAAGGTTAGATTTTGATCATTTTATCGATACCTGTCCATCTAATTCATAAGTACGTACTCGATTATTTGTTTAGATTTTTCCATTGGGTGTTTGTATTTAATACATAACTTAGTAAGTACTTAAAATAATAACTAAATGAACAATCTGATATGGCATAAGCCATAGCATTAAAAAGAGGGATTTATTCGCAACTAGAATCGGTTAGCAAGGCTTTGTGGGATTCTGATTTACCCTCGACAGTCGTTTCAGTTTCACCGCAAAGCATTTGTACGGGTGCATGTACATACGTTAAAATAACTTAACACCTACAATACTGGCAGACTGGTTTATTATGCACTCTAAAGAACTACGAATATGTTTGTGTCTTCGACTGCCTTTTTATAAAAAACTTTTACAGTACATTGAATAATTAATTATTTTAATGATCTACCTAAGTTCAGCCTGCCTACGAAATCTACTCTATTATTGTTGCATGGAGACGATTTGTGGTTTGCCGAGTGCCTTTCTATATTGGTTACATTTAAATATAACTGATAGTGGATTTATTGTTTATTTCCAATGACTAGATTTATTTTCCGCAGTGGTCAGTGATGTTGTTTTTTGGAGATAAAACCTTACTGGTTTGTTTATTTACTGAATGATAGTTTCTGAATGTTGTATGAACCGCAATGTAAACGTGTTTAAAAAAGTATTATCTGTTTAATCATTGTGTGTTTTATGTATCTGTTTTCATAGTATATTAGCCTAACATACAGCGCTAGATAATTAGCACGACTTTATACAAGGCCGTGGCGTTTAAATATTATTGATATTGACAACTATTGAATGTCCTACATACATTATGTTCACGTAGATAAAAGGGGCATTAATATAAAGAAAATTCGTATATTATCTTTCCACAAATGTAGAGTTTCCCATTCATCCTTCATAATTGACGTCAACATTTTATACTATATTTAATTTTCTACTATATATGTATACAGTAGTCATACACAAGGAAATCTTAAATTAAGACGTCGTTTCTTTAAACATATTCCGATTTAATAAGAATCTTTAGTAAGCATTGAACAAAAGTTCTATTAAAAACTGGGAACTTTGCCAATATGTATAGATGACATCTAACTGTAAAAATGTTGTACTCAATTTGAATATTCCTAATAAAATTCTTAAAACCTCCAGTTAGTAACTTGACAAATTATAGATAAATTTAAAACGTATATTTTGTAGGTGATATATGATTCTTATTTTAATTGTAATGCCTTCTAGCGTGGTCAAGCAAGTACTTCAGTTGCTATGATTTGAGCATTCAGTTCGTGATTCTATTTTAGATTATTCCGACTAGACCCTCTTTTTTATTATAGAACAGAGGCAGGGGGGGCAAACGGACATGAGGCTCACCTGATGTTAAGTGACACCGCTGCCCATAGACACTCAATGACAGAGGGCTCGCGAGTGCGTTTCCGGCCTTTTAAGAATTGGTACGCTCTTTTCTTGAAGGACCCTAATTCGAATTGTTTCGGAAATACTTCAGTGGGCAGCTGGTTCCACAAAGTGGTGGTGCGCGGCAAAATCTGTCTTGAAAAACGCGCAGTTGTAGAACGGCGGACGTCGAGGTGATACAGGTGGAATTTCGTGTTCTGCCTGGACGTCCGATGATGAAACTCAGCTGCAGGTATTAATCCGAACAACTCCTCTGAACACTCTCCATGGTAAATAATAATAATAATAATAATTTATTTATTGCACGAATATGGTATAAAATGTCAAGGTGGTACAATTGTCAGTCGTTCGCATATTCTGCCACACACAGTGGCGCGCAAATTAATCTTAGTTTAGATTTTACATTATTAGTCAGATTCATATCAATTAAGTCAATTATCATACATAATTAAATTTATATAAATTACCATGTCTCACACAAATAATCGTTTATTGAGTAGTACGTTTTTTCTAAAAGTAATGCACTAAGTCGCTTTTTAAAGATTCTTGTCGGAAGATCTTTAAGTTCTTTCGGTAATTTATTGTAAATTTTAATTGCCATACAGAAGGCGTTTTTCCGAAATAATTCTAAATTTATTTTTGGCACAGCCAATTTCTCCCCATGTCTACTACTTACTACATTCGATTTAAAAATATGTATATTTCTGTGTACGAACAGGGACATTTCTAATATATAAATACATGGAAGAGATAACACTTTGAGTCTCTTAAATAGAGGCACGCAACTATCGATGCAATTTGCTCCACAAATTGCTCTAATACATTTTTTTTGGGCCTTAAATACCCTATTCACTTCGACTGAATTTCCCCAAATTATAATTCCATATCTAATTATAGATGCAATATATGCATGATAAGCAGCTAATACCGCAGCATGGTTAACAGTTTCCCTTAGTCGTTTTAACACAAAAACAAAACGGTCTATTTTGTTCTGTAATTTTTCAATATGTGATTTCCAATTACAAAATTTATCTATCGTTATACCTAAAAATACACACTCGTTCATTATGTCCAGTTTATTGTGTTTATATTGTACGTCTATTAGTGTTTTAGAGTTATATGTTTGAAAATGAATTATGTTAGTTTTGGTCATGTTTATTTGTAGGTTATTTGAATTCATCCAGTTGATGGCGTCGTCTAGAGATTTAATTAAGTTGTTTTTTAAATCTTGGTCGTTTTTGCCTTTTATTATAAGTGTAGTGTCATCAGCAAATAGTATACAGTTCTGGTGTATAGCATCTGGGAGGTCATTTATGTATGTTAGAAAGAGTAGTGGGGCCAAAATACTGCCCTGAGGTGTTCCGTACTCATTTTTCTTATAGTTGGATCTATAGGTTTTTTGTTTTAGTTTACAAATCTTTGTTATTTCCACATATTGCATTCTATTTTCAAGGTAACTTTTCACCCAGTTATAGGCATTACCTCTTATTCCGTAGCATTCTAATTTTTTTAAAAGTCTTTCATGGCATACAAAGTCAAAAGCCTTTGTCATGTCTAAAAAGATGCAACCTACAAGCATTTTATGATTTAAGCATTCAGTAATTTGTTTAACTAGGGTAAAGCACGCAAGGGTAGTGGAACGATTTTTCCTGAAGCCAAATTGTTCTTTTTTTAGAATATTGTATGATAAAAAGAAATTCTCTATTTTATTATACATGACTTTTTCGAAAATTTTAGATAATATGGGAATTAAAGTTATTGGTCTATAATTAGTCATTTGTGTTTTTGCTCCTTTTTTATGTAATGGTTTGATAATTGATATTTTTAGTTTTTCAGGAAAGATCCCTTCTACTATCGATAGATTAATTATGTATGTCAGTGGATCAAGTAGGTATAATGCGCATGATTTAATTGTTTTGGTATCTAAATTATCGTATCCTGTAGATTTTGCATTTTTCAACGATGTAATAATTTTTAGTATATCCGTGTTATTTATGGGGGAAAGAAAAATACTTTTATGGTTGAGAGGGATTTTAGCTTCTGGCAAATTGTTTGTTTTATTTTTAGTAGGCAGTGAGGTAAAATAGTCATTAAAAAAGTTGCATATTTCATGCGGTGATTCATATGTTTTGTTATCGATATTAATTGCTTCTATTCCTGAATTAAATGTCATGTCTCGTGTATTAGTTTTAATTACATTCCAGGCTGCTCTAGTTTTGTTTTTTGCGGAATTTATGTATTCTGCATTATTAAGTTGATGGGATTTATGTATACATTTTTTTAAGATAGATGAGTATTTATTATATGCAGACTTATTTTGTTTTTTATTGTGCTTATTTAAATGATATTTTAGGTATAACGTTCTTTTTCTTATACAACATTTTTTTAGCGCTTTAGTAAAGAATCTATTTTTGATAGGCTTGAATGTATTTTTGATTTTTAAGATCGGAAAGCACAAATTGTAAAATAATGTTATAGTGTCATGGAAGTTGTCGAATGCTTCATTTGTTGTTGTGGAGCTGTATACGTCCGAGAAGGTAAGGCTTGATAGACACCTCATAAATGTATTAGTGTTTTCTCTATTGAGTTCTCGTCTGTATATATACCAGTACTTTGGGATATCTTTCAAGTTTTCGTTTTCTTCGAGTGTAAAAGTCAGCGATTGTGCGGTCTCATGGTCTGAAAGTGCCAAGTAGTGGAGGCTCGCTTGTGTGTCTTTTAAGTTACTTGCTATTAAGTCTAAGCAGGCGTTTTTACGTGTTGGGCGCTTTATATGATTTTGTAAATTATTATTTTGAAGAATAGAGATAAGTTCTCGGGAATTTTTATCATTTTTTAAAATATCAATGTTCCAGTCTCCACATAATATTAGTTTTTTGTTGCGTTTCCTGCATAGGTTACTTAAAAGTTGTTCTAAATTATATAAAAAAGGTGTTACATCTAACTTAGGAGTCCGGTAAATACATATTATTATTAAGTTGTATTTACTTATTTCAACGCCACAAAATTCGAATTGAAGAGGTATTGCGAGTCTAGGGTAACAAATTTCCTTGTATTTTAAATTGTTTTTTATTAAGACGCACGAACCTCCTCGGCGTTGGTTAGGCCGAGAAAATGAAGAGACTAATCTATAATTATTTATCTTAACGTTGGATTCACTACCTTGTTTAATAAAAGTTTCTGTGAAACATATGATGTCTACATTTCCTAAATTTCTTTGCAGGTCTATGATGGCTATATTAATCAGATCTTGTTTGTTAAGCAACCCTGCTATATTTTGATGGATGAGTCTTAATTTATTTTGCTTATTAGTTGCAACGAAAAAAATTCTCACCGGAAGGCTGGTTTTTATTTATAATATTGGTACTTGGCATTTTAAAAAAATTTGTTATTTTTAATTGTACAGTGCGAGTTGAGTTTGTGTGACTATGGATGGATTTATTGTTGAGATTTGTCTTATGCTGTGTATAATATCGAATGTACTCGATTTCCGTGTTTATCTTATCACATAAATTGAAGAGGTGTTTTGTATGAGAATAGGGTGTGTTTTTATCGTATTTCGAGTGGCGTATTTTTAAGTAGTGGCAATATTTATAATTAGATATTATAGATTCTAAATGAAAGTTAATTAATTTTACATTTAAGTGAGTATTATACTGTACATTTGTTATAAACACCTTTTGCTGTCGCAGTTGGTATAGCACATTACACAATTGTGCGATGAAGGCATAAGGCCGTTTATCATTTGCACCTATTACCAACATTACAATGTCCTTGGGCTTAATTATGGACTTATTAATCTCATCAATACAGCTACTAAGAATCTGTGCACTAGTAGCATTGGGCTTTATAAACGAAGTTATTTTGTAATTTTCCTTTTGCATATTTGATCTTGATTTTATTAGTTTATGTGTTAAGCCACAAGCTTGCTGATCCCCAAATATTATTATTTTGGGTTGATTTTCTATTGCTTGACCATTTACCGTCTTGACATTGTCGTTTTGAATATCTGATTTTGTTGTTCTTATAGTGACATCTATTGGCAGCTCCCTAATATTCTGATTGTGGTTTTCAATATTTGGTGGGAATTCTTGTATACTGCGCTTTTTAAGTTCTTTATATTTGGAAGGGCAGTGACTGCAGGCGGATTCTGCATTTTCTTGGTTTTGCTTTTGTGGTAATGTGTTGGCAGTAATATTATTGGAAGGTGAAGAATAATTTTGTTTTAGTTTATTTATAGTTTCCTTCTGTTGTATAATTTCAAGGCTTTTGGTGGAATTTTCAAGTGATAGGTTCTTAATTTTTTGATGTGCTGAATCTAATTCTAATTTTAATTTTTTTATTTGCTCCAGTAATTCGTAATGTTCATCTAAACCTCTCGTAGATATTTCTGGTAAACTTCTTGGATCAGAAAAGTCATAGTTTGATTGAGCAGAACTAGATGAAATGTTAAGTGATTCAATAGATCTTCTTTGCTTTCTTCTTTTGGTAACATAGTCGTTTTCCATTATTAAAAAAAAAAAAAAAAAAATGAAAATATGATTAACAGACGTTTGGCTTGAACCGACGTGATTCGAACCAGGACACGTAATAGTAACCTATGTATCTGAGGTAAGTCGATAGTACCATTAGCCAACAGGCCTATTACGTATGCTTCGAAGTTAACTATTATATTTATATTTGTGTAAATTGCGTTGAAAAAACGTTAGAATTCAACTGACGTGAGTCACATCGAAGAACAAAGGATTCACTTAATTTTTAAGTTTCATCACTTTTATTGCAGTTTACTAGTTTGTAGCACTTCACCGGTAAGGTTGTCACTTTTTAAGTTTGTAAATTGATTGGGAATTGTATTTTTAAGCAAAATATGGTTTTATGTAAAATGTTAGGGGCCAAACATTTTATTGTTAATATTGTCACTGTTTCATAAAGAAGTACTTGTTTAATATTACCATCACAAAGATAACTTTTACAAACTTCACTGATTAACTTTTTGATTGAAATAATGCAATGAAACTATTTATAAACAATAAAATACACGGAGCTATTGTTTACAGGCCAGCGCCATCTTCGTATGTAAAAGCGGTAGAAGATGCAGAGTGACCCCCTCTTCAGTGTACACTTAATAAATGTATTAAATTCTTGTCTTATCAAAAATGTATAATACCTACTTTATTAAAGAAACAACTACAGGTTTTGCCCTATACAAATCAAACAGCATTTCAGTTCTCAAATTATCGATAAAAACTATTAATATAAAAATGTGCTCATGCGCCAATCCGCAGACGTTGTTCGACTTGGATGTCCGCCAACACGTAATCGCGAGAGGCTGGTGCATTTTTTTAGACTTTGCCTGATATTTTATTTAGAAATTAGACCGTAATGCTAGACAATTGACAAAACGATGTTGGACTATTAATTTAATTGCTAATATCAGCTTTGTTAAACGTAAGAATATATCACCGTGGAACCGTTCGTTTATTTTGTATTACTTTTAAATTCTAATACATACAGTGGCGCTTCAACCTTTTTAGGTCACCAGTCGAGTGAATAAATGGGCATTTTGATAGTCCATTTAGTGCACAGCGGGGATCGAGTCTACGACCCCAAGCATGAGAGTTGCACGCTGAAGCTGCTAGGGCAATTGCTGAGTTCAATTTAAACCTCAGATTAAATGATATTATCCAAGAAAAATATTGCCTTTAAACATTTTTTAATAGTCGTATCTCAAATTGCAAGGCAAAGCATCTTGTAATAGGATTATTGCAATATGACCTGTGACCTACTTTCTCGAGGTTTGCGATTATCAGGAGATAAGTATTTGCCTGAATATATAATGGTCTGTGCAAATAAAATGTCATAGATTCAAACACCTCAACTTTATCTGTGGTTAAATGAGTATACGATTTCATCGCTTACATGTACAGAGTGCTTGTATAAACTGGATCAGTTAATAGAAACAACTATATTATGTAATAAGACTCAATAATTCAATGCAAATGTAAACCACAGCCTTTGAATACACTTTGAATATCGCAAACACCACAAATATCGTCATTAGCTGATTGATGTGTGTATTGTCAGCTCAACAATGGTACCAGCATCCGTTCTGTGTATGGCAACAAGACAAGTGTTTTAAGACTTTCTATTTTCGAATTTTTATAATAAGAATGTTAACTTTTGTCGAGTCCAGTATCTGCTCAATGATTACAAGATTTAATTAGATTTTTTTGTTTATAAAAATATTTGTTTTGGCTTTTTTTATTAATAACAATAAATCAGTGGCCCTACAAACTTTTTAGGACTGGGCCTCAGATTTATGTAGCAATTTCATGATCATTTGTCAATCAAATAAACTATTTATTTTTCTAATGATTTTATAAAAGTGACTTAATACCTTCTAGGTTGGGGAATTATATTATTATTATTTTAATTAAATGAATATATTAAAAAAAAAATAATGCGTCTGCTGTAACGTTCTTTCAGGCTATTTGAATTCGGTTGAAATTTATTCAAATACCAAAACTATTTCATTATGCAGTCAAACCTACTTTCAACAGAACACGTTTGTAATTTTTCTGTGTATTATAGTTTTTATTTCTTAATTTCGACAACCGAGTAAGACTTACAAGGGAATTAATTTTATTTTAAAAGTTTTGCAATTATGGTACACATAGTGTTGAACATGATGTTTTTAATGTTAGCTGTAAATAACGTGTTTTTTTGTACTGAATGAAAAGAATGACTAGTTTTTAAATTTAATTTAAACAGGTTTTTCGATTAGATGGCCAATTTGAATTCCCGTTGCTTTAACAGGTTCAGGCTCCACGTTATTTATTCGATGCACATGACCGTGACAAAACTGGTATTTTCATAACGCAGTCTACTGAGGTGGTACATTCGTAAACTTGATAGGAATCTTGTAACTACTGTTACAGACTTTAAGTAAGGAAAAGTTACTAAGTACAATACATAGTATATCTTATCTATTGAATATGTTAATTGCCAGTGAATTCAGCATGTTTTCATGTAGAAATGTACAAAATTTAAACAGCATGTAACGACAGGTGTTGATTACAATTTCATTTCGTTAAAAAAATTCAGATTGACAAATTGTTATGAAACAGATATGTATCTGTCACCTACCTGTACCTAAATTTAGGTGTGGGCCTAAGATTCATGTGAATCTGAAAATAAATAAATTTAGGTGGTAGCGCCACTGATTTAACTAGTCAGCATAGGGATAAGTTTTTCGTAGCATTATATTTCTTTTTTATATGTTTCAATCAATGTATTAGAAAGCTGTTGACATAATCCCACGATACAATATATATCGGTTTCGGTTACGTTTCGCAATCTGCGGTTAACATCACACTTGTATCCGACATTCTAGAAATAACTGCTTTGTTATGAAATTCACCGGTAACGTTTGTTTCTATTCTCATATTTATTTGTAAAACATTATACGTGGTACTTAAAGCCTTATTTGAAGAATTTTCAAGGATACTGGATGCGTTAAAATCGTAGGATTATTTTTGGCTGGGCCACCACAGACGCTTATGCGAACTGTGGATGCGAATGTAAGTGCACTAGGCCTCCTGCTGATAGAGAACTAATCTTTGTTTTTAATTATTAATAATTACTTAAAATGTCATCTGGAACATGGTGTAAGGGTTGCAGCTACTTACAAACATTGTCTAAAATAAAAAAACGTGGCGATAAAAACAGTTGCAGAGAGTTTATCGCCAGTTTTTTTCTTCCGTTCTACGCCCTTGATTTGAGAACTGGCAGTAAATGTAAGATTAAAAGCATTTCATATTTATGTATTTCTTTTTTGATGTTCATAAGTCTACATTGTGTTACCTGTATGAATAAATTGTTTTGAATTGAATTTGAATTATAATATAATAAAAAAAAACATAGTAATAATACAATTATTTTGTCTTTGGTTACACTTACTTAAATAAAACTTTCTTGCGAAACGTGGTCAAACAGAATCTAAGAGACTGACCTCGTTGCATCTTTTTCGCTCTACTGTGCTTTTGAAATATCTATATACGCAAATATATATAATAAAGTACTTGCCTCTTTATATATGTACCTTTATAGTTGTATCAATAATAATTGCTTATTGCAATGAATTTGACGCGCATGTTTTTGTGTAAGTCATAAGGATGCTAAATATACATTAATACATTTGAAATGATGTCATAGTGTACATATTAAACAAAAGATCAGAAGGGCATTATGCAAGTCTAGATATTATCTTGGACAACTTAGTGGTATTATTGGCAAAAAGATAGTCAATCAATTCTAGTAATTGTTGTTTTCACGGCTTGTTTGGAGTGGATTACTTTCTTGCTTTAGATCTTATGAGAGCATTTTTTAATTGAGTTAATACATACTTACCAACATAGTAAACAAGCACACATGTGTAACGTATAACTTTTGTTCTGTTTAAGTTTATCAGACTTATATCAATTTTTACAATGTTTTATGTTATTCACATCAAATCATTTATTTCAATTAGACAGCCTAAAATGGCGCTTTCGAACGTAAAATAAAATATTTTATGTTTCGTCTGGAGAAGAATAAGCAAGAAACTCCACACTTACTCTTTTAAAATAGAATTTACAATATTTGTATAGTTAAATATGTCAAGACAATGTACTCCATGAATAAACTACTACACAGTTCTGTTGTAAGCATAGTTTTTTGCGAAATAAAAATAATACAGTATATATTATGTTTTTAAGGTTCGTTACTGACTTATTTGCGTTGTATTCGAAAAATATACTTCATTTAAACCAGTATCTATATGTATGTTACGGCGAAGAAAGGCTTTAAGATGTCTCGTGCGCAGTGTCCAAATGCGGAATTTTTATTACATGATTGTTGTACGTGGCGGCATCAATTACTTGTTCCGCGGACCTTCACGGTCGTGGTCACCGTTTGTGCTTCTAACTTGATAGCACGTTCAAGGTCAAGGATCTTTACGGCTGATCTCTTAATTGTGTTGATATTTTTTTAATCCAGCTAGTTTCAAAGTCAAAGAAAATGTATGCATAACATTTCATTTTTAATTTTCACTAAATAATAATAATGGCGCTAGAATGCCTAGTCTTGGGCGTAGGTTGCGTCCGTTTGTTTGATAATTTTTTGTGACAAGTATCAGCCTATATCTGACGCATGGTTTGGATTTTTTTTGCGTTTTATCACATAGGCAATTTCCATGTTTGCCTTTACCGTTGGAGCATTGAAAATTGAGCATTGAATAGAAATCAACATAATTTCAAATTATATAAAGCATTTTCCGGTAATTTTCCCTCTTAATGCCATAACAGACTCGATTAACTGCCTGGATACGACCGCTGTTTAGACATTCGGAAAATTTATTAACAGTTTTTTCCAATAATGAGTTTAGTACTTAGATTGGTAAATTAGTAATTAGCTTCGATAAGATAACCTTATATCCCATGAACAATGAACTACATAAAACTTTATTGTCCGTTCAAATGCTTCATTAATTGTGTTGTGGCACATTCGTCACGGGCTTGGTGTAAGAAGAAAAGATTCGGTTTTAATTAAGTATTAGGTACAAGTAAAATAATTTGATCGCTTTGATCACTTATTATTAAAAGATAATACATAATTACATGGCCAATACAACCACAGCACACAGGAATTACATAGTTAGTAATAAATGGTATGTCTAATAGGATAAATGTAAGACAGTAAATTGCAAAAGAAAATGTTCGGTTAGTAAGCTTCGGTGTTGCAGGAATTTTTGATAAGTGGCAGCGGCCGCGAACTTTGACTTAATTTGACTTTTCTCCTTTTTTCCGACTTTTCTCTGCATCATAACGTTCGTTAAATTCTAGAAATAAATTCTCGAATTGGTTCAACCGTCTTCGAGTTTCGCGCTTTACAACAAATTTTTGCCCGCGAACTTAGTTTCTCTTTTATTCCTAGCCTACCTTTTTTTGTACATACATGGAACATTTTGCTTTTCTACCCTACAGAGACTGTTCGGTTTTCCGAAATGAAAACTTTTTTTCTGTTTATTTTTCTATATGAGTTTATGTCATAAGATTTTAGTTTATGAACAAAAAATAAGGGTAAATTGTATAGGGGGGAAAATAAGGGTTGTATGTATTTTTGTATGCCGTAACATAAAAAATTATTGAGCTCGACACCTGCATGCATTGTATAATAAATTTCATAAGAATCGGTCGAGCCGTTACGGAGGAGTAATTGTAACCCGAAAATTTTATATATATAGAGATTACGCTACGTACAGATTTTTCTAGACATTTTTGTTTCTGGCTACTTACTTATGTGAGGTTCCTATCTAATGAGTACCTAATAATTTATGTCCAGGGGGTTTTAGGCAGTAAATGTCACTCTGTGAATTGGTAATTTTAAAATAAGCAGTAATGAAAGTCCAATAGGATGCATGATGCACATATCAAACAATTTTATCGTTTCTATATTTAGCTAGTGCTCTGTTCTGGCAGAGCCACTTGTATTTGCCACCATACTGATTGTGCATTAAATACATCAGAATATATATAATCAAACTATATAATCAAACCCATCAGAATATATAATCAAACTCTTTTTTTATAGTATGATTTTTATCGACTTCAAAAAACGCTAAGAGTAATTTGTCGTTTCCAAAAGGGCAAAATTGTAATTTAACTGGGTTTAACAACTAACACAATAACACTATAGAAGGTTTTGGTTTGCGTTGAAATAACTAATCGTTGATTTGGTATATTTTTTATCATGAATATTATACCTTAATTGGATTATATAATTATGATGATGATTATATATTATTAAAAGCGGTATTAATTTACGCGCAATACAATCATTATTGTTTTGTGTATTATATACAATTGGTCTTAGTATATAAGTTTGAAAACTGTTCGATCCTAATGGATAGCAAAACTGTGTCCAGTTTATGTTTCCACACTCAAACTATCTTATTATATATACAATAAAATAAAAATAAATTAAACCATAGAGAATACTGTTGTCTTAACACTATTGTCTACTTGAATTTAATTGATATCACCACAAATATGCAGTTGCGAATAGATTTATATCGCGTCTTGATGAAAATTTAAAAGTTGAAAATAAATGAAGCAATTAATTGATTCCGTTGCGTGCAATTAAATACACTTGACTTTAAGTGTTTGTATTGAGATTTACTTTCTCCTATCGTCTTCAATTAATTTGACGATTGCTATGAAGGACGGCATAATATAGAAGGTTCTTAAAATCGGCTGCATACTACGCAATTTGATTTAAACGTGTTTAGATGTAAAGAGTAAATAAGAATTTGTTGGTATTTGGTTCGTAGTGTTATCGCTGACGGACGCTGTTTCACGATATGGTTGACAATCGTCAAGTGAATTGGACTATACCGCCTATTGTTGTATACGTATTTCGATACGATGCTTCTTATATATATTATTTATATATGCACCTGTTGTGTGACTATTTATTTAATACTATTAACGCATTTTTTGTAGGATACCGTTGTTTTATTAAAATAAATCATTCTCAATACTGGGCTCAAATTCGTTATGAGAAAAATTATTTTTACTTTATTAATGGCTCCACGAAGAAGTAAGCAATGCGGAAATATCGAGTGACAATACATACATTTGATAAATGTATACAAATTAAATCGGCAATTTCACAAAAATACTCTTTCGTCTCATTCTGTCAAATTGTGTTTGCGCTTAAATGAAAAGAGATGACGTAAATAATAAATACAAAATTATTTAGTTTTATTAAGTAAGAATATTGCCGATTATTTATCTATTTTTAATTTATTTTACTACAGTCATTTTGTTTTCATTATTAATGGAATAATTGATTTGGTTGTATTTGGAAGTGAGCTATTAATTACAAAAGCCAATAACAACGTCCTTTATTACGTAATCTATTCGTTTCCCTTTTACTATATTTTTTTCGTAATCCTACAGCTAGTATAAATTATATATAGCACAAAAAATTATACCAAACATATCGCTAATAATGGCATGTACATATTATATACAATACATATTATATTATATACAACAAAAGTTTCAAATTATAATATCACACCGGGTGTCACCTTTTTTGGGGTGACACCCGGTCCCTCAAATTTAAGAACAATGTACAAACAAACAAAAAATCGCTAGCATATAACTTTATTTTTCAGGGATCCTCTACCTCAGCTCTGCTCTATGCAGAATTCGGGAATTTCCGCAAAAGAGCCTGACGTTGTCGTGGGGGATTCCCCGTCCCATACTCGCGATCTTTTAAAAAAATATCCATGGCCTATCATATGAAATTTTTTGCTATTTAATTTCAATGGGGTGACTCCAACTACCACCAACTACCGCACCGGGTGCCACCCAAGGTAGCTACGCCACTGATTAGCTTTATTATTTGATCGTCCGCATCAGTTAAGACATGTCGGTACCTCCTATGGCCCTGTTGTTGGCAAGGGAATAAGCTCCATCTTCTCTTCGTTTAATTACAAAGTAACTATTAGACGATGCAGGAGGTAGGTGTCTGAGATTAATAGTATGCATTTTAGGGTCAACTCCTAAGTCACTGATTAGCCTTTTTCGCACGTAGGAAATTGTTTATTATTAATTGCACTCAAGATATGGCTTGACTGATATGGCTTATGTTTACAAACAGATTATGACAGATCCTAATGAAATTACAAGTTACGAGGTATTTT
Source organism: Pieris rapae (assembly GCF_905147795.1). NCBI lineage: Eukaryota > Metazoa > Arthropoda > Insecta > Lepidoptera > Pieridae > Pieris > Pieris rapae. Next base: position 10,252,777 of record NC_059515.1, on the reverse strand, counting down.
ATCAATTATCAAAGACATATTGTTGTTATTATAGATTAGCGCGCTTAACAGGACAGTTATGTGCGACACTTGGTCGTGAGGTGAAAATCGCAGTTTTGGAGTTAGTGCGGTGGAAAACTTGGGATTTTAAAAGGTTTTTGTCTTAAAAATATTTGTCTTACAAAGTTTTTCTCTTAAAAAGTATTTTTCTTATAAAGTATTTGATTTATAAAATATTTGCTTTAAAAGAATTTTTCTTCAAAAGTATTTGTCTTAAATAGTGTAAGATTATGGCTAAACACACGATTCGGCCATTGCTTGCCGTGTGTTCTAATCTTTGTCCTCTACCGTCGTTGTACCAATGGGTTTTCATACATCTGTGCTCAATTAATACTTGATCGACGATACGATTATGGAGACATCATTAGAAAACCATCAAAGACATGTAAACGCGTCAGGCATAGAAGCCTTAGGTATATTATAGAAAATGGATGGGGATTCATCTAGATTTTTTGTCAAATAAGAATTCACGAGATTTTGTAAGCCATTAAGAATTACTTGACGTAACTTCATCAGCTGATTAAGTAAAAAGTGTAATTACAACCTGACAGAGACAATACCGTAATCGGAGGCCTCGGTCAAAGACAATCGAAAACGAAAACGAACGTAACGGATGTGACGTCACGCAACGATACGCCTGTTACACTTGATTGTGGGTCGTTAGTGTTCTGCATATAATTAGCGGGTAATGTATGAACTAACATACTCGTTACGTATATAAAAAAGGTTACCAGTGTTACCCAACGTGGTGCCAACGTCCCACAGGGGAATTTCATTGTTATGATGGGCAATTCGAATTTTAAAATTTGAATTTCATTATGTTTTGAAAATTAACTTTTCGTTAACAATTTTCTAGTAATTCCTAAAATCTATCTATCATTTATGTATTTAAGTGAACAGTATTTTTTGTAATATTAAAAATTAAGTATTTTAAGTTGTTACTGTTACTGTTAGATAGGCTAAAAATATACATACAATTTCCGAAATAAGCCAGTATTTATACAAAACACTTGCATATAAATATTGTTAAGGGGGCGTCACGCGACTACAGCATAATAACTTTTAACTAAGGGGCGAATGAACTAATCGTGCTAAAATAAGCAAAATATCAGATTTATTTAATTAAATCCCTTCAAAATATTTAATTATATAAATCGCGTGTTTCATAAACTTGAAAGTCAAATGGTCGGTCGTTGACTGCATTACCATAGACAACGGATTAAAGGCTTTAGTTCCATACAAGGTAGCCTGTATTTGCATTTGATAGGAACTCTTGGATGTCCTAATCATTGTACATTCAGATGTCGTTCAGTAGAATTCCAAGGAGTTGTTTATTAATAACTATACGGCTTCCTGCACTTTGAGTAGTGTTTTACTGTTTGCAAAACGGAAACAAATACATTTATTTTCCTTTTCCCAATATTGCATTTAACTAGTTGATATGCTGCTGCTGAGACCTATAAATTGTGCGGCCACCACCCTTCCCTCGCGGTTAGAAAATATACAAAAACTTGCCATAAATGTATTTTTTTTGCAACAGGCGGCAAACGGGCAGGAGGCTTACCCGATGTTAAGTTAAGTGATACCGCCGCCCAACGACACTCAATGCCTGAGGGTTTGCGAGTGCGTTGGCGGTCTTTTAAGAATTGGTACGCTCTTTTCTTGAAGGACTCTACTTCGCATTGGTGCCATTGCATAATATCGGAGCCTCCTATCCGTTTGTTGTTCTATATAAAAAAGGCATACAAAACCCTTTTAATATAATGGAAAATATATACATTACATATAATCGGTAGACCGATGGTAAGTGTTCGCCATAATTCGATATGTCACGCGATAACGTTACGAATACTAAAAACATGCTGATTCAACGTGTCATTGACCTTGTGTTGTTTTTATTGTCACCTTAATAGCGGCTGGGATAGTCGTAATTGAATAACACATATTAAAAGGTAAATATTTCTAATGATATTCATATAAATCTATACTTAAATATCTATTATAAAATATATTCCACATAAATAAAATAAACATCGGTCATCATTTATATAACTTATTGGACTTGTCCCATAATTGGGGCAGATGGCGTCCACAGTGAGTCTCCATCGCGTTCAGTCTGAAGCCTTGTATTTCACCTCGCTGCAAGTCTTTTCCGCTCTCTTTGCCTCATCTGCAACGCCATCAGGACGGCCACGCTTTCGTTTTCCTTGCGGTTTCCAATGAGGCGCCTGCTTATGGAAAAAATTTAACCTCTACAGAGCGTTAGACCCAAAATGTCGACGGTGTTTGGCAGGCAGGAGGACTCCTACTTACTTATTAGACTGACAAATGATCATGAAACAGATACAGAAATCTGAAGCCCAGATGTTAAGAAAACGTTGTATAGCATCACTGATTTATTTGTTTTAATGAAACTTACATTTGTTACAGTTATTGCAAAACTTGGGCAAAGTAGACAGGACCCTCGATGACATATTCGAAGAACACCTTCAGAATTTCAACAGGCAGCATCAGCAGGCAGTTCGGCTTCAAAAGGAATTCAACAATTACATAAGATGTATACGTGGTAAGAGATTCATTATGAACATTATACATTAGAATTTAATAAAATTTATAATTACTGTTAATTTGAGTTACATATTGCATAAATTTATGCAAATTACAATTTTCTGATATGTGATCGACTTTTCTGAAACGGTCAGAAATCACATCATGACTCATTTAACTGTATGATATTTACCTCCTTTAACAAAGTCAGTTACTTGGTTTGACCCAGAGGTTTCTAGAAATATAGATACCTGAACGGCAATTGTGTTTGCCTGCTATGGCTAGAAGAAGAGATCTATAAATTTTATTCCAACAAATCTTTAAATAAATGTACAAACCATATTAATTTTATTTTGTCATTTTACAATTACAGCTGTTCAAACTGCTTCCAAATCTTTAATGGAGGCAATCACAGAGGTGTACGAAAGCGGGTGGTCAGGCCACGACCTGCTGTACGTCCAGGCCCAGAACATGGAGATGCTGTGGCAGGACTTCTCGCACAAGCTCGGAGATCAAGTGCTGATACCACTCAACACGTACTCCAACCAGTTTCCTGAAGTCAGGGTGGGTTGTTTTAATTAATGTAATCAAATATCTACAAAAGGACTTTCCAAATACAAAAGCGTATTAGTTGTAAGATCGGCAATGCCCTTGCGAGCCCAGAGACGAAGGTATCTCTTAACATCAGATAATCCTCCTGCCCGTTTGCCCCCGTTTTTTGTTTGTTAAATAAAAAATATAAAAGTGCGTGAGTACAAAGTACACATGTAGAAGTGAAACGTTGTAATTTAATTACTTACTAAAACGCTGCACATCTTCGTGACGTTGCGTAGAAATTTTACCCTAAGAAGTTTCACTTCAAAAATTTGAATTACTAAATTTGACCCAAGAAAGAATAAAACAAACGGGGTGAGCTAAAAAAATATATGAATTTATTAATTTCTACCGTCATTTTCCAGAAAAAAATCGAAAAGCGTGGTCGCAAGTTAGTGGACTATGACGGTCAGAGGCATAGTTTCCAGAACCTGCAGTCCAACGCTGCCAAGAGAAGAGACGACGTCAAGGTAACAGATTCTTTTAAAATCCTATGTTTTTTTTAATATGAGATATATCGATGTCACCATAGACCAGTACAGGTGGTTCGGATCTTCAACCGTTATACTGGTTTAATAAAATAACCTATACATTTCTACTTCCAGGTGACGAAGGGCCGTGAGCAGCTGGAAGAGGCGAAGCGAACATACGAGATCCTCAACTCGGAGCTCCATGACGAACTGCCAGCGTTGTTCGACTCGCGTGTGTTGTTCTACGTGAACAATTTGCAGACATTGTTCTCGGCGGAACAATTGTTCCATTCGGAAAGTTCCAAGGTTATATTTTTTCCGATATCTTTTGTGTTTGTATACAAGTTTTATAAAGGTCTGATATTGGTACAATATCTAAATTGTTTAAACTGTGTACTCTCGTGAGTGCATGAGTGTGTGTAATGTAGCTATGTACACCGGTATGTATAAGTAACAATGTCATTGTACATTCAGCGTCATTATTTAATTACAATAATTCACTTAAAATTAAAAACAATAACAAACCTTAAAATATAATATTAAAGGGACTCCTTTTAATACTGTATTTTAAGCAAGGTTCCGAAGATACTGGCAGCATTCCCCCTTTGAAAAGCTAATTCTTATTCCGAGATAGCTGCCAGCTCTTTGGTCTGCTGTGATGTCGACTAACCCTTTTGCTATTTCCCTAAAAAGCCTCATATCGTTTGGACCTCACGGACCAAATTTCTCGACACCGAATGGGACAAAATCATATTTGGAGCCTAGACCCTGTATAAGTCTGCAAGACTTTAGCTTTTTCAGCCGTATCACAAGCCCATTAATACCATGCGTCACTTTAAATATCGTCCTACAGTTGCATTAATATTTTTTTGTTTATTGACTCCAGGTGTTCTTAGAACTAGAGGCAATAACGGACAAGTTGGCAACGGACTCCCAACGCGGCTCATACAAGAAATCCAACAACGTGAAGTCAGCCACACTCACTTCCCACAACGGGAACCCTCCTTCACCCACCAATGTGCAAAGTGAGTCATTGCTAACTTCAGTCTTTAGTATTTGCGTTCAAATGTGGATTTGCTGTTTGATGTCTCATATTTGACGTTCTGAACTTTAAGAAAGGTTTAATTTATAACAAAAACTCTAATTTTTGGTTGTGATAACTTGTTCATAAACAAATACTTTAAATTGCTAATTTTTAAATGCAAAATATTCGAAAGCTATAATGACGTACACTAAGGCCGATTCAATCTTATGCACAAACTATGTAGTAAGTCTGGAAGGAGTTTTTTTATATCATTTACAAAAGGTTGAGGCTTAATTACTTCCCTTCCCCCATGTAACGCGCTGTAACGTTCTGTTTAACATAACCCCCCCCCCCCACAACAATGCTACGAAACGCACCGTAGTTCAAACCCCCCGTACGCATCGTAAAGTTTTACAAGAACAGACATTACGTAATACTTAATGCTCCCTTATGGGCAAACAACAATCACGAAAAGAAAAAGAACCAAAGATAATAATAAAAACTAAAAAAAGTTATTTTGAAGTTAAATTATTATATAGACAAGTCGCTCAACTAAATTAAAAGATTTTCAATGCATTTTCGTATTATCGAAGAACATTCAAATTTTTGAAATACCCGCTTATTTCAAAAGTATTTATACGAGTTATTACAACCATTTTCTTAATTAACATTATGTTTGCGTTTTGGTATAGACAACAATAATACAATGAGAATGTTTTGTGCGACACGTGCCCATGTTTAATTTAACTGACAACTAAACTGCTCTGTGTTATTTGTGTTGGAACTTATTTAGTGATACAATTTAAATGAGTTTTTACACGTAAATGGCAACATTTGTTTAAGTTTGCCACCACTGTAGACTAGATTGTTTGTATGTTCACAAAATAAGAGAAAGTTAAATAAATTCAATATGGTCGGAGACTTTGAATTTTCAACTATTGCCATTTACATAATGTTTGGGCATGTGTGTGTACGTATCAGTGTGTGTAGCGCCTTCCCCCCCTTCGCCTCGGGCGGATACCCCGTCGACGCCGGAAAAGGATTCGCCAGAAACCCCCCGCGCTTCGCCCGAAACGCCCCGAGAGAGGGAATCGCCTCGAGGATCGCCCATTCTGCCTTCCCCAGTCAACGGACATTCGGATAATGACACGAAAGACGACAAAAAAGTCGACGAATTGTACGACATTCCAGTCGGTAAGTTACGATAATTCCCTCTTAGGTGACACACGCAATAAGATGTTCGGATTTTAATTTAAATTTAGAATGTCAGTGGAATCGTCATGAATGTCTATTCTTTGTGAACGGTTGCCATGGTTACTCGCGCGTTTTATCAAATGCAATGCAGTGTTTAATATGTTAGTAGCGTGTTTAGGTTTTACACCATTCCCAATTGCACTGTTTTTCTTTGCTAGTTTAAAAACTATGTATATACGCTCTAACACCTTAGCCAATGTTTAGTCTTGGTATCCATTATTAGCTTTATAGTCAACCTATGTTATCTATTATTCCACGAGAAATTATAAATTAAGGAAAATAATATTGAGACGAAGTTTATGGATTTTCGTGGAAGCGTATTGTAGTGTAGTTGTAGTATCTAGGAACACAATTCTCTCAGGTTCACCGGCCACTGAGGCGGTGAATAATAACGTGGAAGAGAAGAAGAAAGAGGAGAAAGAACCGGTAGATGGAAAAGAGACGGTAGACGGGAAAGAGACAGACAATCGTGCGAAGAGTGACGATGTGTATGACATACCCGTTGGTGAGTTATGTGAATCGTGTATACTGTATATGTTGGATATATATTTACTGACAAGGTGGGGTCACTAAAAGCTTCAATAAGGATGCAATTTCCATTTACAATAAGTCCTGTTGTAAAAGTTCTTATATATAAATGCAATATTTTGATTACGAAATTATCACTTTTATGCGTTTGATGGTTAAAAAATTATTTATAAACTACTAACGAACATATATATTTAAATTTGTTTTCAGGCGGGGCATAAATCTTTGTAAATATTTATTTTATATGTATGTCTGCTTTTTTATAGATAACGCTTTGCTTGTATTAACACAGTGTACTAACATATTAAATCCTTTAAGATATTTATTTTAAGAGGGTAACCTATAAACTGTGACCGGATTGTACTGGGTCATCGGGGAAATTTTAATAAGAGTGCATTTTACTTTCTCCATGTATTCACCACTCGGGTACAACAGTATATAAGCGAAATAATGAAATGTTAATTGCTATGTATCGATGGAATGCAATATAACAGTAGAGTGTCTACGTCTGGCTATAGGTTACAGGAATTTCAGTCTCATTTCATCTGTTTAATTCCATTTATTTATTAAAGTTCATGGATCATATAATACTATATCTACAGTAAATGTTACAAATTATCTTTTCCAAAATACATGACAAGTATGGTAGCTATAATCATCTGATTTTCATTAAAATTTATTTTAATTGACCTTATTTGCTTGAAGCATTGACTGTTCAGGTGTACGTACTGTAAAGGCGCAAAAATGTATTTTGTTTACTGCTATTTTTCGTTAATATAATAAAATTCCCAGGGGCAACACTAGCGGGTCTGCCAGCGGGCACGCTGTACCGTGTACGTGCGACGTACCGCTATACGCGCGAAGATAGCGACGAGCTCTCCTTCGAAGTTGGGGATACCATTCGCGTCGTGGAGTACGACGATCCGGAAGAACAGGTGGGGAACTCTAATTAATTATATAATTAATCTTTATTTTTTAATTAAAAATTGTTAGGTACAAAAGTTGCCATTTCTTGTTGGTCTGACTGATGATTCTAAATGACATTAATTTTAGCTTCTTGTTGAATTTAAATCTGATTCTGACAGATGACAATGCAATGATATCGTTTTTAAATTATAAATATATATATTGATGTTTAACTAGTAAAGTTTGTTCGTATTGAAATATTGAATTTCGCTTTCGCAGGAGGAGGGTTGGTTGATGGGTATAAAAGAGACAACGAACGAGAAAGGCATGTTTCCGGCCAACTTCACTCGGCCCATTTGAGCCAACAGTCGCCTGTCGCCATTTCTCGCATAAACCTTTGTCTATGGAGTATTTCGTCAATCTAAAATTTGCAAAATTTCCAAATTTAATCATCCTTCCTGTATGCTCTTGATTACAGGTCCAAAAATATATTTATTATTTACATAACTGTTTATTATCGAAATACGAGTACTTCCCGATTTGAGTCCCGATTTCGTTGTCTTCGAGATGTAGCGAGTAGTCTTTGAGAATTATTAGATTATATTTATCGGTGTTGTATTACAACGAATTATTTATTGTGAAGCGACGTACAGAGTGTAATCGATTTTGTAAACCTTTTACTAACTGGAGTATAAAATCACTTGTTATTCGTATTTTTAACCAAATATAATTTTTAACACTTAAATTTTACAACTTCCGACATATCTTGCACTTTTGATACATTTGGATTAAGGAACGGACAATGTCTGAACAAATTGCTCAGTTGAAAAAGTGACCTTATTCATTGATAATATTATTTATTAATTGTATAAAATTATGATTAAGAATGTACATGAATTATTTATTGTTCACTTTCTTCGCTTGATACTTCTTAAAATCACTGCATTTCACTATACAATTGTCTGAACGCATTTTATTATTTATAATTCTTTTTAAAGCCTAAAAATTTGTGTGAACCTTTGTCAAAGTATATAATTTTTGTAAGTATACAAAAAATTCGATATATTTTTGAAAACCATAAACTATTATATAGCTAAATATATAATATAGAGAACAAAAACCTCGAATAAACTTAAAATGTACTTTGGGCGTCTTGACGTTTCAATTACAATGTTGCTATACAAAAACATCTTGTGAAAGAATCGACGCTGCTAAAAGAAATTCTTTTTAATTATTTTTAGGTTCACTTGTATGTTTGTTTATAGACACAACTTAGATTTAGATCTATGTATATAAAATCAATTAAAATACAATATATTGTTGACCCTATGTTATTGTTAATTATATTTTTTATTAATTATTCAATAATGTAAACTTGCTTTGTAAGTAGACATATTTTATTTCCTGTTTTTGTTTTAACCATATTCGTGAACTGATACTAATTATAAAATGGTATGCTTTATTTAACATTGTTTGTGGATGGGATGTGTTTAAGTGGTGGTTTATGATACACATTTTGTTTACTGGCAATACCTGTTTCATGCATCATCCATGGTATAGAGAAATTTTAACATAGCATTTTATCATTACCCATTAAATTCATTATTATTAGCATGTTCTTTATTTTGAAACTTTTCTTCAATATTCGTGTCAAAAAACGGTGCTTTTCAGTATAGATAATAGTATCACTCCAATTTCAATATGAAATTATAGAATAAGATAATCAGGTTTTATGAAATTTCCAATAATTTATGTCAGTTCAAGTAAAAATGTTTTCAATGCAAAGCAAATGTGAGGTCAAAGGCCAAACTTGATTCGGATCTGTTTGTTTTATTTGGAATTTAACATAGATGATCATGAAAATATCAGATCGAGTTCTTGGCTTTTTTCGTCAGCAGTGCCATGAGAAGGTCCATAGTAGATGATAATATGTAAGTTTGTTAGGATTTGTACAGTTTTTACAACTGCAAATAAAATGTTTCTCACACATGTGATTTTTATTTATATCCTATATAAGATATATTTGTGCACTGATTGTGAAGGCTGAGATAAAACTGCGTCTCTTATGAATTGTAATTTTCATACAATAACTACTATAGAATTTTATACTATAGAATTCATTAGCCATGTCTAAAATGACAACTATATCAAATGAATCGCTATTACAGATAGATAAATGACAACCACAACTTTGTAAAAGTCATCTGTCAGTAGAAAAATAATCTCTGTTTTGATATTTGGGCCGGCTTGTTGAATTCAATCATAATATTGATAATTCCTCAATTTTATTTTTTATTAATTAAATATCAATGAATATTTTGTGTCGTGTTATGTATAGAACAAAATTTTCAAGTGAAGTGCTTGGCGTAGAATAGGTGAGTAATTAGCTTATCGACTTGTCCAATGTTTGTTTTATCAGTTTTCAGTGCATTGACCTGAGACCTTCAGTTTCATAACACCTGAGAGCTTTTGATAGCAAACTGTAATGGAAATAGCACTAACTTATAGTTCAGACACGAAACGAAGAAATTGGTTTTACCGAATTTAAAGTTCTGAATTATCTCAGAAGTTGGTGTAGTTATCGTGATATCTACTCAATTTGTTTCCTAGTAGAAGTAATAAAAAGGTTTTAAATTTTGCATTCTGACTACTACAGATTTTTTTACATCAATATTCTAGTTTGCAGAAACTATTTACCATACAAACTAATCCATGACATAAATCCCAGTGTACTAATGTCTAAAAAGGTATAAATCATTAAGAAAATAAATTAATTCTATTATAATATATTCAGAAATTTCACTTTTCAGGTCCTGCATAGGAAAAGTGCAAAGGTATGTTTATAGTTTTAACTATGTATCTTTGTCAGTTATATTTTGGTACAATGACATTTTTAAGGCATGCCCAATTTGTTTGTTTTACATTTTGCCTGAATAAATTTGTTTTACATAAGTCCTGTATTTCTATTGCTTTCATGGTTATTTCTATAATATAATTCATATTTACTTTGTTTTAATTATGTACATTTTTTGATTTTATCAACAGAATCTGATGAAAAATGGCATTAGGAAGATTGTACTGTTTTGTAAGTTTTTATTTTTGATTTTAAAGTTAATTTTTTTGCTTCTAATTAACACTGCAAAATAATTTATGTATACAACAAACATATTTATGTATCCATTGTCTTAAACCCTTCTTAATAGTTTTTTGCTGATATCTTCAAATATAGCTTCTAAATGATTGTGAAATAACTTTGAGTGATTAAAATATTTTAATGTAATAAACTTGATCTCTTAAATAATTTTTTAATAGTAAGTGAGTATAAAAACTGTGTCAAGGAATTATTGAATTAGTCTAATTCGCTTTAACTTACTTATGTATTTCACAGTAGGCAATTACAATAAAACGCTTTTAATCCTTCTAATAGTGTATAAGTTAATGTTAAGATGCCCATTAATGCTGTATGGTATAAATTGGTTAAAATACATTAATTAATGAAATCTTTGTAAAGTCCCAGTTCACATGTGTATAACAAAATTGTTCTAGTTTATGGTAACACCTAGTTCTATAGTACTACCTTATTATTAGTATATCTATTTATATTTTATATTAGTGAAACCTATTGTGGATACATCCAATGTGTTTATTTTTAACTTTATTTTTATTGTAAAGATGTATCTGTTTTTTTTTTCAAATAAAGAAAGTCAAAGCTTAGCCCCCCCCCCCCCCAAGTATGCCCCTTATGTCAAATGTTGAATATTTAACTCAGGAGTCTTGAAGCAAAATTATGCGTTTATTTATAAATGTTGTTGCTCTCGCTTATCTTCCTGAAATAAAAAAAAAAGTTCCATATTAATGCAAAACCCGTTTTTAAATTGCGGTAGAGCAATAAGTATTTAATTGATTCCGCGTTATTACTACGGCGTTTAAATTGTTTTTCGTAATTTTGTTAAATGATAAAACTTTAGACGCTTAAAAGTACAATAATTGTACAATTCATTGAGAAATTCCAAACTAATGCGGTTTTACTAAACCCAATACGACTTGTGTATAGAAGCGTATGTCAATATGGACGCCCTTAGTGTCCATAGGCTTGCAGTTTCTTGCCTTCTATTAAAGATACCGTCGGCATAAGTTAGCCGTCGTGTTAGCCGAGTGGCTTAAGCGTGCTACTCTCATCTCTGAGGTCGTAGGTTCGAGCCCCGGCTGTGCACCAATCGACTTTCTTTCTATGTTCGCATTTAGCATTCGTGAAGGAAAATATCGTGAGGAAACCGGCTTGCATAAGGCCCAAAAAGTCGACGGCGTGTGTCAGGTACTGGCAGCTACTTGCTTATTAGGTACATTGACAAATAATCATGAAACAGATAAAAATATAGCCAAAACCGATTACACCATATATACGAAAAATATGTGCTAGTAAAGACAATTCAATAAAATTGCGTTTTCAGGTATGTGTGGGAATGTGCAATTTGTGGGGGTGTATAAGTGTGTGTGCGTTTTTAGATTATCTTAAATGTCTATTCGATTTGCTTGTTTCTCTCGAAAAGACGCCGTTGGAGATAATATATAAGAAGTCGAAGGTCGCGAGACGCGAAGTCCTTACTATATACATATACACTACGTGAATTAAATTCGGTGGCGGTTGTTGTACATATGTTCAGATATATGTTAGACGAAACACTGTGTTTTAATCTGGGAAACAATTGGCTATAATTGTTTAAAACATAAGCATATAACTAAGGGGATACGATGCTGGATTAAAAAAAACTAACTTATTAACTTATATATATATGTCTAACTTAACTTATGTTCAGGGGAATCGGCGGCCTTATCGCTTTCGAGCGATTTCATCCACGCAACCTCTTAATAAATATCTTATGGTGCCGATAATATCTTTGTTGACTGAAATTTTTGCAGCATGCGCTGTCTTAAAAGCGTAAGCGATCATGAATATTCTGTTTTCCGTTACAAAGCCGTTGTAGTCCGAGGGTTTTTAGCATTTTATTAGAGGAAATTGATACCTATTACACCTTTTGAAGTCTGAACATGACGTCACAGTTTTTAAGTGCACTCAGTAGTAGAACAAGTCCAAATTACTGTGTAAGTTACCGTGAATATTGTATTACTTCCTAGGTTAAAGTGATAATGTAGCAATGTAATAAAATGCGAGTCAAATTCGGTGGCGGTTGTTGGGTGAAGGATGTAGTCACGTATTTTAGTTAATACAAGATAGCTCGTTATCGTGTGGACAGAACTTTGTATAATCTTTTGACAAGAATACATTATACCTAAATATAAATTTGTTTTAAATTCAATCATTCATTCCACTTAGTGTCTCGATATATATGCAAGATATGATAGATAAGATATGCGAGATACGGGAACAGTATTTTAATAATTTTATCTTGCCATACTTGAATATTCTATAGTAACTTAGTGTTAAGTCTCGTCTCTTAGGGTAGCGTCAGAGACGACACTCTGATTTTCACGGCAATTTCCACTCATCTATGCATAGCGCAACTTGCAGTTTCATTGTAAATTCAGGTATCAGTTGCACGGCGTCCATCAGGTGTGGCATACGTAAAAACGCACGCCGTCTGTCACTTTTTCGCGCATTTTTTTCAATTCATGTAAGTAGATAAATAATTTGAAAATCTGATTCAATATTATTTTGTATAGATATTTTTATACTAGATAAAATGTTCGAGTTAAGAAAATACGGGATTGAAGATCATAAATAATTTTTATAGTTAATTTTATAAAACCTATGAATTTTTTTTTACCTATGAATGTTCTTTCCTTTTCATTAACGTGCCTAATCTAGTGTGTGTAAAAACTTTGTTAATAAAATACAAACACAACGCCTTCAACGTATTGCATTTATTACATAAAGGGTTTATACCAGTAGGGCATCATTATGTAAATACTTATGTGCGAATTTGTATTGTACGTATTAACTCCCGCAAAAATTAGTATTTATATAGAAGTCAAAGGAGTATATAACAGAAATACCTTTGACAATAACGTGATATATTATTATCATATACGATAGATATGATGGTAATAGACAAAAAGTGTTTTTTTTTAATTATATTTTTATGTATAAAAAAATATTATTACAGGGGCCAATTTAATTGTTAAGAGGGATTAATAAGAGTGATTATTTAAAAAATTCTTAATTATTGGGAATCTGAATAAATCATTATATGTTTAAAAAAAATACTTACTATGTCCTTTATAGACAGATATATATACCAGCTTTAGATACCGTTTGTAGCGCCATCTACCGGGCTGATTTATGAATGTATGCCATCCAGGGGCCACCCAAACAAAAATATTTCAAAGCGGCCAGACGTTCAAGACGAGTTCAGTAACATACACACGTACAGTAGAACTCCTCTTGAACAACTGGCCGCTTTGAAATATTTTTTGTATACTATATAAAGAAAATCTGTCGAAAATGGAGAACGCTAAATCGTAATTCGATGTTATGTATGTTATACAATTATTTTGATATTTTAACAGATTCCTTTAATTATGTTATCATACTCCGGTGCGGGCCGGCCATTGCAATGGCTGCGCTTTGCGTCTCGTAGGCCCTATCGTAATATTTCTAAGGAGGCTGTGATATGACTTAGAAACCACTGCATCATATTATTTGTTGTCTATGATTATCAGACCATTTATCAAAAAAGACTTGGAACACAGTACCGATAGTTTAATTCTTGATCGAAATAGTCCACGTTAAACATACGAACTACGTACGACTATGTTTAGCATCAGATACAATAAAATATCTTTGGTAAGATTAACAAAACAAGTCTTCGGATAGGTATAAAATAAAAGGCATTAAAACCTTAACTTTAGATATATATATACACATGAATATAACAAAAACATACATAATTATGTAAAAATAATTGTTAGTAATTATTGTTTATTTGCTTTAAATAATACAATAATAGTGCATTGTTTACTTGTATTTATTTAAAAGCTATGTAAGAAGTACATTCGAGAAAAATAAAAAAATGAGACAGAATTATATTTTGTTTTTACTGATGCACAGGATTTTGCTTTGTTCATATTGACGTCATTATATGCAAAGGATAATAAATTACTTTGCCGGCTTAAAATGCTTTTAATTTAAAGTTTACTTTGAAGTAAAAGTTTATTTTGTACATATATAATTTAATTGTATATATATAATTACATTATATATGAGATTTAACAATTTGGACTGTTAATAAAAATAGTACCCCAAGTAATATTAAGGATGCGCATTCATTTGGACACCTTAAATAAAATTAAAAAAAAAACTGATAATATTACATGTAAATGTATTCTCAGTTCCCAGTGAGTTTTCTTTCCACAAATTCATGTTTTAATTAATTTCTATGGTTTTTTTATATATTTTTGCACCATTAAGTAGGTAGGTAAAGGTACACCATTTCCTAGTAATGAAAATATGTAGTACAAAGTTTACAAGTCAGAAATTCAGAAAAAAACTTCTTTGTAAATTAATTATTACCAAGGTAAAGGCAATAAATGATCTTGTACCAGTATATGATCAGTCCATGTATTTGTATATCTATATTCACACTATTTATATTGTTTACGTGCTAATGATAATATAAATAATTTAAAAAATCTGCGTTTGCTGCTTTATGCGACAGAATTTCAATCTAAGGTTCTAAACATCAACCAATAGCGTGTATTTTTTCTCGATCTTCCTATATCACTCTCTCTCTCTCTCTCTCTCTCTCTCTCGGTCGGTCTCAATTGCTCTCTCCAGTTTCTTTGACAAAAACGCTCCACATCTTAGTGACGTTCCGTATAAATTTTACCTACATGCGCTTAAGCGGATTAGTGTAGTGTAATTTAAAAAAATTAAGTGGAGCTGTTAGTTCAGTTCAGTGGTGGTTGTTGTATGGATATTTTCAAATACACTTTGTGACTTTAATGGTTTAAAATGTGAGCTTATAACTAATATAAAATTACGAGTAATAGGGTTACGACGGTAACCAAATCTAACTTGGCTTATTTAAGGGCTCACAATCATTAATACTTATGATTTTGGACATTATCGGAAACGAGAATGTTAAAATACAAATTATGAGTGGTAAAAATGAAAGGAATAGGTATTGGCATCAATGCACATTCTATCAAATTATCTCTGCACGAAGACATAATTTAACATTACGATCTAGTAATTTCTATAAAGTAATTTAAAACTAACCTAGTTTACTTAAAAGTATATTTGTATAGTATGTGTAAGTAATGTAATAATTCAAGATTCCTTCGTATAATATAGTTGTTTGCTATAATGTAAAAGTCCAAAAGGATAACCGCAGACTAAAAGTAGCTGGTACGGGTACGAGGCTGTGCCTAATAGGGCAATACTATTCGTTTGGGCATCACGTACAACCTTGTCTGCTCGCACATTTCAAATAGGTCGTAAAATGTGTTGATATACTCCAAAAGCTTTGATAAGAATACTAAAATCATGAACCCTGGTCTGTTTATTTCGGATTATGACAAGCGTGGGTCTATATAATTGGATAATTATATACATAATTGTTGTGATCGAGAACAGGTACTTTGCAGCAAAAAATGTATATATAGTGAGTAATTTTGAAACATTAATTAACATTAATCTTATAACTTAATTGAGAGTTTTATGTAATAGGCGGGAAACGTGGGGTACTTATGATGTTATGTATTACCGCCGCCCATGGACAGAAGCCATTGAAGCCATGGAGGATTGCCATTTGCCAGAAGGCTCGCAAATGTGTTGCCTGATTTTTAAGAATTGGTACGCTCTTTTCTTAAACCTAACCTACAAACCTTTATAATAAAGGGTTAATTAATTCAAGTTATCGACTCCGAACAGTTTGATAGACTGTTTAAGTTTAGATAAAGCTATCCACGAAGCCGCGCCCCACTATTCCTCCAAACCGTTTAAAGTATATGTTTGCTAGCTTCCGTCAATGTTTGAGTGTTATTGGTACACACGCACATTACAATGAATCGCTGACTGTTCGCAACTGACGTTTGGAGCAAACTCCCCGCACCCCGCGATCCCCTCAACCAAAAATTGGAGGGGCGCGTCTTCCGGAATTGCACTATCTATAAATATTACGTTTAATTGGACTACCTTTGACGGCTGACAATTCTAGTGAAATAAATGTAGCGTCACCCATGACATTTGCACGTTTCAAGTTAATACTTAAATGTCTTTATGAAATGGTTTTTACATTTTGTAAAGTTTGTCGTATTTGGCGAGTTTTTGTATCAAACATTTTTGATATAAAAACGGTAAGGTCGTTTCAATGTCTTTCCAAACACGTCATAATTCAAGATTGCATTGAATTTGCATTCCATGTACTTAAAAATATCTTATTACTTCGGTACTTAACATTCAACAAAACATGTTTAAAAACAATGTTTATTTCATCTGATTCAGTGATTATTATCAGCAAACCGTATTTTCCATTGGTTCAGAAGGGTTTGACGGTAGGGCATAATGTGCCAAACTGATTCATCTATTCTCGAGTTTCAGCGAGACACGAACAGCGATAGTTTTTTTATAATAAAAATAATTATATCATTTTAGAACATTTAACGAAAAGAAATAGGGATATTATACAGTTTTCATTATTCTACGCAAACAGTAAGCGTTCATGTACCTAATACAATTAGGAGAAACCAGATTTTCGTGGTTAACGCAATTTAATTTAAAATTAGCAGGTGGAAGCTCGGTTAATACAGAGATAATAATATTTGCCGGCCTATATTAAAGTGACTCGCTCATAACTTTGTTTGCGCTTCACAAAGTTCATAGCAGTTTATATACTGTTTGAATTTTATGTTTATAGAAAATACATTTTATTTATTAAGCGATGACTCTCCCATCGCTTAATCCTGTCATCCATCCTAGATTTGATTTTATCTAAGTATATGAAGCTAACTTCGAGGTGTCGGTTTTTTGTGTCGGTGTGCATGAATCTCATAATTTTTTCCTAATGTGTCAAAAGAAGTACTTCAAAAATATAAATTCACCTTTACCTATTGCTTGCGTTTTTATCTCATCATATTTCATCATGTATTTTTTGCGAGTTATTACATAAAAACTATTAGCCATTTATTTTTAAATACATATGCCATTATACCGGCACCGTTTTAATTAAAGTATTAATCTGTCAATTTTATTGCCGGCATAAACACAATTTGACAGAGACAGCCGTAAGAAAACTTTAGTAAGAGTGCAATTAGTCAATTTTAGTCTTTAAAAATAAATGACTCCTTTTTTTGCCTTCTATGTACAGTAACGGAGTACCTACGGTCCAGTCGAACAAGAGACAAACATACATTAAGTATTTTAGTAGCTTTTCGAAGATTAAAATATAGATACATACTAAGTTAAGGGTATATTTCAGTGGAAATAAAATATACTTTTTTTCAGTATGGAGGTGGGTGTACGGATAATAGGTATCATCCTACGAGTTCTACACTTCTTGCTAGGACCGTTGTTCTGGATGCGCGCGCGCAACACCAAACAAGTGCCGCCGATACGGGATCCCATATTACTTAGGAGTGCGACTGATTTGGCGGCTGCAATACGAAACGGAGAAGTATGAATAAATTATATTATATTTATACATATTAAAAAAAATACATAATTGATGATTGATTGATTTCATGCCTGTTTCTTATATAATTCTAAGAAAGTCTTGTGCCTTAACAAAACCAGAGGCACTTCAACCTTTTTTGGCCTGGACCTCAGATCTCTGTACCTGTAATTTGTTAATCTAATAGGCTGGTAGGTGAGCAGACTCCCGTGTCTGACACTAGTACTCGACTAGTGTCAGACACGGGAGTCTGCTCACTTTGGATCAAGGGCAAGCGGGCATCGAACCTACGACCTCATGGAGGAGAGTCCATGAGGGCAACACTGCCTTTTAACTCAATGAATACTTTTACTATGCATATTTCGACTTATATGTAACTGTATCAAAATAAATCTAAATCTTCAAGCGAATAACGATACTAGTGTCGTAAAGCAACAAAAACAAATACTTATAACACGATTAATATCACGGTTAACACATTGACTACAGGAAATTTTTACAGATTTTCAACATCACTAAAAATAACAATTTACTATACGGAAAGTAAACAACGTACATTGTTATTGTTATTTGTCAATAACAATTACATAATTAATATTTGTAGTTCCTTCGCTATAAGTAAACTTATTTTTTATTGACATCCGACTTTTCATTGAACTCATAATGTACTTTGTACATTCCTTATTTGAACGCGAAAAGTTGTATTTAAACTGCACACTATTATATTATGTTGTAAGCTTTCATCGTTTTAAAATGTTTTAGTTTCACATCCGCCAAGCTGCCAGAACGTAATCTACACAACAAATAAAAGTTAGCATAAAAATAAAAAGTATATTATAACAAGCATTTATTAATTGCTAAAAAATACCCATAAATTATTTTTGTGACGGTAGAAGCAAATTCTCGTGTTTCTTTAGCTTTGCAGAATGTAAATTTTAGAACTAATTTTCAGCTAACAAGCGAAAGAGTAACGCAAGCTTTCATAACCCGAATAGAAGAAGTGAATCTTCTCTTGAATGCGGTGGTAGAAGATAGATGTAAGGACGCGTTACACGAAGCGAGAGAGTGTGATAGAAAGATTGCTGTGGCGAAAGAAGATGGCTCGATACATCAACTGTTTGCGGGTAGACCCCTTTTAGGAGTACCCTTCACGGTTAAGGAGAGTTGCTCTTTGGAAGGTATTTACTTTTACAAACAAATGATATCATCTTTATTTCGGCATAGCCTTTATTTCTGTGATTCCTTGATATTATTTTTACAGGCAGCTTGTGTGCCTTACACACTGGTGATAGTTAGATCTAAGATGTTTTGATTTATTCATGATGTTTTCTTGCATCAAATATAAATAAATCACTACTGCACAGCCGAAGTTTCAACGCATGAACTTTGGGATGAACATCTTCTGCTTTTTTCTTTAAAAAGTGTCAAAATCCTGATCGATATTCCAGGTCTATCAAATTCAGTGGGATGCTTAGAGTTGGCCGGTCGACGAGCGACGAAGGACGGTGCAGCGGTTTACTTAATGAAGAAGGCTGGTGGCATTCCTCTGCTAGTCTCCAACACCCCTGAACTGTGTTTGGGATGGGAAACCACGAACTTGTTAACTGGAACGACCAATAACCCGTATTGCTTGAATAGGACGCCTGGAGGCTCTTCGGGAGGTGAGGTTAGTACAATTACGTCATTTAGCTAACGACACCAACTGAATGTATAAAGTCTTTTCAGGTCTTGCTTAGTTCTTCTTTATCTACATAGGTCTAGATGTAAGGCTAGCTTTATGAAGTACTGAATTTGGTTTTAGTATAAACATTGTCCCTGATCTCTTGCATCAGTCTCAAAGTAACGGAATTATAATGCCACGAATAGTTAGTAAAGTAAAACAAAATTGCATACAAATTCTTCGCTTTCGTTGGAAATTATAACGAAAAAAGGCTCTGTAAAACTTTAATCATGAGTTTACTTTGTTTAAATTTAGTATTAATTTATTTTAAAACACAATTTGCAAGCTTTGCTGTGTGCGTAATTAACACTTCATGTTAAAGAAATACTTCGTTGTATTTACTGCAATTTCTAGACAAGTATGATCACCTATTTTTTTATAAAATTTATTATAAAACTCATACAGAAGTTAAAGTGGTTTCACCATACTGTGTATAAAGTATAAAAAAATAAATTTATCCAAATTGAACCGTTAAGTTAAACGTTTCAAGCGTATAACTCCAATCTTATTTAAATACTTAATATAGAAATCGTGGTCAATATTTAAAAGCGTAGTACAAAAACAAAATTAAATAAATAAGTATTACCTATTTCAATACCTACGTAAGCTGCAAAACATACATTAGGTCATTGTGTATTCTAGCCATAGTCTATTGACAGTTATAAATGTTCACCATTGACATATTTTGCACTTCATATTATTAGTGTACACTTGACATAGATTCTCTATTACTTACTTATCTGAGGATATTTACTTTTGAAATATTTTAAAATAATTGTTGGGATGGTTTTTGAGTCTTACAAGATACAATACAAAACTTCCCTCCTGTCTCATAGTTGTGCTCCTTGTTTAACTTAACTTAACTTGCCCGTTCTTCTCAGAACAAGACCTCCTGGTAGTCTTGCGAACGGATGGCGTAGTTTTGCTCTTTCGCGAATTTTGTAAACGTTTTTGACATTCATAAGCATGCCTTAAGTCGCATCTAAACTGAATAAATAAATTTTGATTGATTGATTGATTGATTTAATGGTTGTAAACCAATTTTGTCGAAACAATAACGACGATGAAAAATGACACGGGAATTGGCAACCGAGTCGTTTTAGAAACATCGTGTGTTAATTATTTGCTATTATTTTTATTTTCATTATTCCTACAGGCCAGCTGCTTTTCGCACATCATCTTTTTATTTGATTTCCTCATTTTCTTTTGTCATAGCGAGGAAGCCATTAGAATTTAATTAAGTAAATATTAAAAGCTAACACTTGTAATACATTAGTTAAAATGTAACGAACAGGCAGCATTACTTGCCTGTGGGGCGTCTCCAATCAGCGTGTCTTCAGACATCGCGGGCTCCATCAGAATACCAGCTGCCTTTTGTGGGGTCTTCGGACACAAACCTAGTCCTGGTAAATGAGTTTTTTTCTTAGATTTTAGTCCAATGGAAATGTTACATAAAATTACGTAAATTGCTAGTTATATAACCTAACTAGTAAAGTAAGTAGTTAAGTTACACATACGTATATGTAGTTAAGTTAAGCAAATGTTAGCAATGTTTGCACACACTTCAATACTATACTTAAGTATTTATTCTTTATAGGTAAGAAAAGTGTCACTTTCATGTTACCTTTCAATACGTCAAGTCAGTTTTTTGTGCCAACCCCTAGTTTTATAGTATATTTGTATAATCTCTTGATGTATGTCACTTTTGGCTATAAGTGCTTGTCACATTAAAAATAGTGTTTTGGGGTTTTACCAATGTAACAGTGTATTATCAATAAAATAAAATAGTTACAATATGTATAGTTAGTATATGTTCAAGTTTTAAACGATGAAAGCCAGTTGAATCTTTTAGGGGAAATGTCCCCCCCTAATGGAAGGAAAGAATAACCCAATTGAAAAATATGTTGTTATTGAAGTGCTTTGGAGCAGTTAATCAAATGTAATCTACTTATAAATCTTGATTAGGACAAAATTTCACTGATTTCTATGTGATGGTAAAAATTGCAACTAAAAACTGCTGCGCGTGTACTTGTACCAATTGACGCAGATTTAAGTAAAACACTTAAATTAGTTTTATATATGTAAAGAAATACATATATTATCTGTATTTACTTTGAAATTGATAAATATGTGTTTTTTTAGGAATAATACCGATAGAGGGACATATACCCACTCTAAACGACGAGAACTACAGCAGGTACTTGGTAGTGGGGCCCATGAGCAGACATGCTGAGGATCTGACTCTGCTCATGCGAGTCATGGGTGACGGGCAATGCGAGCAGCTCATGCTCGACGACGAAGTAGATGTTAGGAAACTACAAGTAAGAGAATTACGCTTCTATGAGATTGATTATACAATTTTTTGTTTATTCATTAAGATTTTTTATTGATGAAAATATTTAAGAACATTTCTATAAAATAAGTTAAATGTATTAATTAATTTTTGTTTGTTTGTTCCCTTTTCTAAATCTTTTCCTAGTAAAATGTATCATGTATACCATCTTTGGCTATATTTTCAGTGTATTTGTTTGTAATTATATATAATTTATGTTAGCTGTAGGATTACTAAATAAATAAATAAATAAAAGATATTTTTATACATTCCTAATTAATAATAAACATAGGTAATTATCATTTTGTTTATTATGTATTAATAATAGATATAATCAACAAATTTCAGGTGTACTACGTGACGGAAGCCAGCAGTTCCGCAGCACTGATTCCAGTAGAAGCAGAACTGCAGCAGGCCGTCACTCAAGCCGCTCATTACCTCCAGAGCCGCGGGGCTGCGGTCTCCAAGGTGAGGGGAATAATAAACATTCGATCCTCTCCTGCAGGAAATAAATATCCTCTGAACACTCTCCATGGTAAATACGGTAGAAGATGCAGAAGGACCCCTGGTTGTCGACAATCGAATCGCTCTTCAAAAATCTTTTTCCCTGAACTCAATCTTGCGATAAACGACAAATTCTTTCTGACATTTTTGTTATTTTTTTTTTTCGCCGGGAATCGAACCCACATCGGAACCCACCCGTTGCACAACTGAGCGTTTTTCAAGACAGTTTTTGCCGCGCACAATCGCTTTGTGAAACCAAAAATATAAAAAACACCTTAACTGTCAAATTAATCGGGACCTTAATTCTAAAAATCTCAAAAACTCAACCATCTTCAAGGCAAGACCTGATAAATATTGTGAGGTGTTTTCAAATTTGCAGCATTACTTGAAAGACCTGGAGGACTCGGTAGAGATGTCGGTGTCGGTCTTCTTCTCGATGAAGGACATCCCCAACATGCTCCAGGATCCAGTTAATCCGAAGGTAAACTCTTACTTCAAAAAGTTAGTAAAAAGTATAATACAAAGCAAAACAAAAAATGACACCACTAATATAAATCAGTAGAAGGACCAACATACTAGAAGCTTCTAATAAACAAGAAAGATAATAGTATTAACTTATTCTTCAATGATGCAGTAGAGGAATGCGAAAAAGGGTAAATATTAGTGGTAGAACCCAAAGTAGAACACATCTTGTGAAGAATTAAATGAATTACTCGTTTCAAATAAATATGTCGTTACTATGGCAACAGAAACGGTATTAATTTTATAATTAGGCTGTAGATCTGTGTTCCCAACGTAGGGCCTACTCTCCACTGGGGGAATATTTCAGTTTTTTATATGAATGTGTTGAAAATTTACTTACTGTATTTCATTCAAAAATTTCTAGTAATCTTCCTAAAAGCCATCGTTTACCTTTCTCAGTAAACAATTCATTTTTATAAACAATTAAAAACTATGTATGTGACAAAGGGACATAATATAATTAAAACGTTTTTCAGCAAGACAAAAGCCTCTTCATGGAGTTAATAAAAAACATCTTGGGCATCGGAGTGAGATCTCTGCAAGCTCTCGGCTTCACGCTCATACATCGGACTAATTTGTTTATTCCCGAGCATCGAACCGTCCACTACCGGGAGAAGACTGAACGGCTGAGGCAACACTTGGAGGTACTGCACTATGCATGGATATTTTATTTACATCAGAGAAAAGTGATGTTTCCTTAAAACTTTTATCTATGGAATGAACTATTGTCTATGGAGTTATCTATGGAATGATTCATCAATTACCCTTGGACATTTTCGCATAATCTGCATTTTATAAATGATAAATTTAAAATTTAATGTTCATACATTGAATTTGACTAGATTAGACTAATTTATAATTAATTACCTGAGGAGTTTAATGTAGCGATGCCAACTTTGAGGTGTTCCCCCCAAACTAAGGGGAAAACGTGATTTAAGGGGGTGCTTCGATAAATATTTTTTATATAAAAACAGACGACTATACAATTCATATAAAGCTCTGAACCCAACTGACAATCTAATCTTCTTCATCGACATTTAGAAGAATTTTGAAATTATTATATTAGTTGGGAATTATTCTGTATGAGCTGGCATCACTGGTTAAGTCGGTATTACCTAGCATTTTAATGAGAGCCAACCACCAGAACCACCAACGCTAATCTCGAAATGGAGTTGTAAATTTTATAAAAGGCGTTTATTGGTCGAACGTTGGGGATGGTCAAACAAAAACAACATCCGGCTACCAGCCTTGTAAAGCACCAACATTCTAAATTACAGTGTTCGTTGTCCGTAACATTATTTATTTATTTATTTAGTACTCCTACAGCTAACATAAATTATACAAAATTACAATCAAATATACTGAGAATATAGCCAAAGATGGAATACACAGTTTACAATTGTAAACAAAATGTATTATGATTTCTTTTTAAGATCTTTCATGGCTTGTTCGGGTGAACCTATTAATGATAATGTTTCAGCGCCTGTTGGGTTCGAACGGCGTCCTGTTATCGCCAGCGCACAGCAGCCGGGCGCACGTGCACGGAGAAGTGTTCGTTCGCACGTCGGGCGTGGCTTACACTATGCTGTGGAACGTAGCCGGCTTACCCGCCACCGCCGTGCCGATCCACGTGCGAGGACTGCCCGTAGCCCTGCAGGTCTCTCCAATTATACTTCTTATAGAGTCTCGACTGTGAAAACCTTAGTTACGCTAAAAATATAATTCACGAGTTCACATATTGAACGATTACACAATAAAAAATGAATTATTCAAATTCCAATATCTTGAAAAAATTATAATAAAACTTTAGTCGTGACAGAATTATCTATTAAATAAATTTAAAGTTTTTCATAATTCCATTCTATTTGTATAATGGCTATTCCATAAAAACTTTATTGCATTGTCTATGGCCTTACTCCTTCGTACCTCCTTCGACAGACGAAATATTACTTTACAACCAGTGTATTCCTCTTCAGGTAATCGCAGCACCCAATCAAGACAGGTTGTGTTTAGCCGTGGCCAGAGAGCTGGAGAGAGGCTTCGGAGGTTGGAAGTTTCCTACTGTTTAATATTTAAATTAAAATATACTCTTTTTTACTTGATTTAAGGTTAGTATTCAAATTTGATTTCAGCGACATCTGTTGATTGTGAGATATTATTTGCATTTCATTATTGCTATTTTTTACTCTTTTGCTCATTATCTGGGGCACGCATAGACAATATTCAGTTCACCGGAGATAGAACGAAAACTACGACAATTAAAGTCATAAACACGAAAAGAAAAATATTTTTTGGAATAAACACTGTACTATATTATTTGTTCTGTGTTGATTATTTATCGAACATAAGTAATTATCAAATACAAATCATATCAAGACAAACTAATGTCGAGATCTCTATTTTTACTATATGACTCATTATATAAAAAAAAAGTTTTATATTTCTACATCATCATATAATAATAAAAAAAGACAATTCCTCTATTTTTTAACAATAAAATATTTTAATTGTGTTTTTATTGATATAAGAAGCCCTCCTTAGTCCTAAAGCTTGCTTATATTATCATAGAATATAAAAACTTAAAAATAATATGATTACTGGTTCTGTACATAATTATTTTTTGTACAGAGACAAGCTTATTTAAGCTGTTATATAATGTTACTTAATTTATGTTCTATTTAACTTCACAACTGTTATAAAGCCATAAAAAACTGACAATTAAGGAATTGATTTATGTTTAATTTTGAAGTTATAAAACTTTTGTATATCTACATTATAGGACTGGGTAAGAAAACTTCTAGTTGGTAATATTAAGAAATGTATAACATTATAAGTGTATGTAGGTACAATAACGGAATTAGAGAATGTTAAGAACTTATGTTAATTAAGTGTCTGTGTATTTGTATAACATTTTTAATAGAGTATAAGGTTTTAACCATTGTTTTTACTACAAATAAATCTTGATGGATACTTTGTTGTTTGATTATATCTCCCTAAACTTTGACTGACTACAAAACAATATAATTTCAGGCCATAAATTCACTTGAAATAATAATTTACAAAAAATTCCACTTGTCTAAGATCTTACATGCCATATTTCATGATGTGAACATTTTCTAAATTATTCATATGAGTATTAGTTCCATGTTTGTTCAATCTCAGTGTATACATAACACAATTTTCGTACTGTTACACATACGTAACAGTACGAAAATTGTGTTATGGAAACACACATGAAATGTATAAAATGTTTCACTTAAAAGAGTTATGAAGTAAACGAACTTGTATATCATAATTAATTTATCTAAAAATCCATAAATAAAACTTTAATTATTATACGTCAGTCACGTGACCAAGAGTGGGAACGACGATAACATAGTAACATACTGAACGTAGTATGCACTATGCATGTGAAAAATTTCATCCCCAAGAATTTCTTATTTAATTAATTATAAATTAATCTTTAAATTAATTCAAAGAACATCTTAGAGTTTAATTAAACTCCAAGATGTGGCGTAATTACGCCTGAGAATATTTTTGACCCATTAGATTTGGTCGTTAATGAAATTATGAAAGTGTTATTAAGTTTTAAAAATTAACAGAATAAAAAATAACTGTTTGTCTATGTAAATAAATAATCTGAAAAAGACTTCTTAATCTTGCCGATGGTTCACAGGTTATTTGAATTTACCGCCGTTATTGAAGTCATTCTATATATTATGAAGTTATCTGCCATAGATAAAAGAAAATATTTTGACCTCAGATTATGTTAAAAAATGTTTCTGTTGCAAAAAGAATTATTATTCTTTTTTTATAAATAATATTGATTTTTTTCGTAAAGAGGGCATCGCATCGCGCATTCCTGCAAAATTGTCTGGAATACTTTCTAATTCCTGGATATTTCGTTCTTCTGTTTTTGTGATGAAAAATCATACAATTGTATGTCCGGGCAACAAGTGTATACAAAGAATTACACATTTATTTTCTTATTTGTTTTATTACATTGTAATTTACAAGTACGATTGAACTAATAAAAACTTATCCTTGTAGTAGTGGATGAACTTTTATTTTGGCATCTTTCTAATAATGCTGCCATATTTTTTTGAAGTGTTTTACATAACGACAAATATTCCTAGTATATCTTCTTTCTAAATATTAAGTAATTTTTAATTAGTATTCCCCTAATATTAGCAAGTCTTAAATAGAGCAAATAATTTGAAATCCACAATATCAAACTGAAAAATATAAATATTAAACGGCAACATTATTCAAGTAACGTTCAAAGCGCGTGTGGGATGACGCGCCGGTGAATTTTTAGTTTGTAATACATTGACGTAATTTTTCTGTACCCGAATTAAATATTAAGGTTAAAGAGTGATTTATAGTTATTATTTTTATTAAGTTACATAGTTTTGTGTTGTGAATCTTGGTGTTGTTCTTGCAGGTTTCACAATGGCCGATCAAGTAGATTCAATGTCAGACGCGGAACTTCGGACAAAATTGGCAGAGCATGGGTTCCCAGTTATGCCTATTACGGCTTCTACGAGAAAACTTCTCGTAAAGAAGTTAAAAATGGTACTAGACAACAAAGCCCCTCGCTACAGTGTTGATAGTAAAGTTAAGAACAGGCGGTCGCTAGCGCGCTATTCGAGTGACGAAGAGGCAGATATGGATACCAGTAGTTTACAGGAAAAACGCAATCGCCGAGCAACAACGGGAGGCGCTATGTTACCGCCGTCCACAAGCAAGACGAGACGTACACCTGTTAAAAAAATATCTAGTGTTAAACGTGACTCTGACGGGTCAGAGTCTGAGGAAGAAAAGTCGCCGGTACGCACCCACGAAGAAGTGGAAACTGTTACTACTCGACGTGTGACGCGCACTTACGCCAATGATCAAGAGGATTTTGAAACTGGATCAGATAGCGATGTTGATGCTGACAAGAAAACCAGTCCATTCCGTAGCAGTTCTAGGTCTAGTGACTATATCTCAAGCACGCTCCCAGCTCAAGAAACATCCACAAGCCCACCTAAATCATCAATTTTTTCACGCCCCTCACTATCTACAAACTATTCTTCACTATCTCCTTCAGACCATCTAAATTCAATTAGGTCACGGCTTGGATTGACGTCAACCTTAGGAGATAGACCATCTCAGTACTCATCTACAAGTACCTACCAGCCATCAAGTAGCACATACCAACCTTCAGCAAGTTCTTACAGACCTTCAGTGAGCCCTTTTCAGCCAACAACATCTACATACCAGTCCAATCTCTCTTCTGTGGATGAAGTAGAATCTCCATACTTAAGCAACTTTACTCGGCGGCTATCTGCTCTTAAAGCAGATCCACCAAAAACTCCAACAACTTTTGTAGATAGAGATGCAACAAATGGAAGCACAATACTTCCTCGCAGGTCATACATAACTGGGGTCTCAAGGGCTACTGCAGATAATTACAAAACAGCCAATGACAAGAACTTTTTAAAAAATAATCTGGTTTCACTTGCTCTTGTTGCTTTAGTGGCACTTTTTTTTTTTTTTCTATTTTTTATGTATATAGTAAAGAGGAATGACATAATATCAGTAGTTGACGACCAAAACAGTGTAATTCCAATATGTCAATTAAATATACCAGGCAACAGGCCTGGGGTTAACTGTGTGCCTAAAGAACAAGTCACTTATGCTAAGAATTTGCTAAAAGTAATACATCCCGAATTAACTGCCAGAGCTGCAGCATACAAATGTGGGAAGCCTGGGGTGATGCCATATATGACTGAAAGAGAAATTCTTGACATTGCCAGAGCACGAGCTGAAGCTATAGATGACAGTCAGTGCAGAAAAGATCTAGATAACTTACAAGTGTTACTGGTTCACAATCCGAGATGGGGAATTAATATTGTACAACTTAAAAACTTGTACACAAAAGATGTTGAATACTTCACTCTGCTGTCTACCGATGTTGTTGTTCAACAACGCAACAAAGGATTTGTTGCCTTAACTCTGTCTGATCCTTCCACACCAGTGTCATGTTTATTTGTCAATACATTATACTCTGCTGGATCAACATTTCTTATCATTGGGGTGATTGCGGTGGCTATGCTTGGAGCCCAAAAGTGCTATAAACTATATATAAATTATCAAAAGAGAAAAAGTGAAGAAATATACTCATTGGTGGAACAAATTATCGATCTAATATCGCAAGAGACTGAGAACAGTGGTGAGCCATACATATCAGTAGATCATGTCAGGGATACATTAATATCCCCACAGAATAGAGAGAAAATGTCGTCTATTTGGGATGCTGCTGTACAATTTATTCAGAAAAATGAAAGTAGAGTTCGTATGGAAGTCCAATCTGTGGATGGTGAAGACGGCAGAGTTTGGAGGTGGGTTGCCTCCCACAACAGCCCAAAGCGCAGTGCTTCATGGCAAGGTCAAGCTTTCGAGACACAAGAAGGATCCGTCAACAACTTGACCGTTTCGCCAACACCCTGCTTGAAAATTCGCAGTATGTTTGAGAAAAACGACACAAACCAAAACCTATGCACTGTTATTCAAGATGTTATTTTGGAGAAATGTGACCGTTGTAATATTCTTCACATTGATATCGATAGGGCTTCATGCTGTGTATACGTGAAATGTGCCACCTCGAACGATGCCGGCATTGTTTACAAGAGCTTACATGGCTGGTGGTACGAAGGCCGCTTAATCACTGTGAAATACCTGCGTCTGGAGCGTTACATGCAGCGATTCCCAAATTCACCGTCCTCCGGGCCTTATCTGAAGCCGTCTCGTCAACGAAAAACGTGGGATGAATAAATTTTTGCTTAACAGGGACATCGGGTGTCCCGACGATTAAAATAAAAACAGATTATTTATTTTATTCTTGTAACAAAATTACTTCTGTGTTCGGTCTGCTGTTGTAATAATTTCGAGTACTTAGCTTTTAGTTCCTTGATAGAAATGTTTTTCTGATGATTTTGTTTGTTAATGCACACATTGTAAATGCTTTAGTCTGTCTACATAAAATTGTTGTCCCTAGATATAGTAATATGCCTTAATACAAATCTTAGAAATATGACAATTCTCGTGACTGCAGTCGTTGTAAATATGAGACATCACAAAGTTGAATTTAAAAGTTGTAAGATAAGTTAAAAAGAGTCAAAATGGCTCACATTTGTTATTTGAATTTACTGTTTTGGAACAATTATTATAATTTCGTTGTTAGGGTATAATTTTAATTTCTCATTTTTATAAGTTTTGTATTTTTATTTTCAGCATATATTGTGTTGCGAGTGCCACAATATTGGCGTGTGTTAATTTGTAAGGTTGACATTAATATTTTCTTTAAGTACCTACTCTTACTAATTCTTAGTGTAACATTTTATGGATTGATTTTTACTTTTAATAAATAATAATTAGAATTATTGTTTTTATTTTATCTACTTTGCTTTTCTAAACAGATAGAAGTTATTATCTTAACGCAAGTCAAAAGGTTGACGACTGGTTAAAATATGCCTTTCTCTGGAATAGATTTTTATGTATGTTCAAAATTATAGCATTCACTCATTAAAGACTAGTCTAAATAAAAGCACCTAAATTGGTTATAATATTTATTAAAGATTCTCAAGCTTATAATTAATATTTATACATCAGAATTTGCATTAAAAAATTAACATTGCCAAGTACCCAGTAAGCTTACAATGTAATAATAAGAAATAGCCTTTACTTCTAAATAGTAAATACCAAACCCGCATTCGAAGTAGTTCTCCAACCGCACTTAGCTGATACTAAACGCTACAATTACATGGCAAGTATGCAGTATTCATATATTCTTGACACGACAGACTAAATTTATTTATTACAATAGCAATATAATTTTTATCAACAATCCGAATTATTTCTTACGCCCCTAATGCAACTCAAATACATTCCTCTGCTTCTGGATCTATTAACTGTTCATGAAAATATCTACTAATATGTACAGCAACTCAAAGAAATTTAATAATTAAGCAGCTTCTCCAATGCGCCGAGACAGCGCATCTTGTCGGGAAGATAGAAAGGCTCGAAAACGTGGGGGAAGGGCGCGTCCCATCCTGTCACTCGAGCCACTGGGGCTTCCAGGTGCAGGAAACATTCCGACTGGAACACCAATTTATAGTGTTACAAACTTAAAAGGAAAACTTTTCACAAAATGCCAATGGATCACTAAATCCAAAATACACACAAACCGATAATTCGGTATCTTACCCACTGACTCTAGACTCTCATTTGCTTAAGCGATCTACTGATTCTCCAGGGTTTAAACATGTAAATATCAGGGTTAAAAAACGAATATAATTGAAATAAGTTTGAATATGGCGTCGGCAAACCACAAAGATGTTTTTTCCAAAATTAAATGAAAATCAACAAGTTCAATAATATTGTGAATTTGGCTGTGACTGACTCATGAAATTTAATTTTTAAAGAAATATTTATTAAGCTTGTTGGCTGCGAAATATATTATAATAATAAAAAAATTATTTCACAGGAAATACATATATCTAAATTACACTAGTTAGGTATATACACAAAAATAGTCAGGTTTATCTGACGGTGAATTAGATGTATTTCAGCATACAGAGCCTAACCCCTTAATATTATAACAGACAAAAAATATATCATCAAGTATTTATATTTATAGTTTGTTTTATATAAATTATGCTATTATCGTATCACGTACCGACTAATTTTTTTTTTAATTTTATGAATATAATTAGTATCCGAGACCGAAAATATATAATATACCTGTACAGTAGCAGCCAATTCAGCGCCAAATCCACTTGTCAAAGGAGCTTCGTGAGCCACCAGACATCTGCCCGTTTTCTTCACGGACTGAAACGGAATAATAAAAGAAATCCTTTTTATCCATCTTTCTTAAAGATTTACTGAAAAAGCATTTATTTAGAATTACATCTACTCCTTTAAATCACATTTATATAGTTTCGGCATAGTTATATTTACCGTAACATATATAATTATATAGAATAAAAACTAAATTTACAAAATTTCATCTAATTGTTACAATTTAATTTGTCTGTATTTTTATATTAGAACATAATTTTTATATTAGAATAATTGATTTATACTCGAATATTATTTAAAAAGTGTGGTGATAGAAACACACTAAAATAGTGTTAGTAAGGAATAATGAATATAGACACTTACATTACAAACGGTTTCTTCATCCCAAGGTAGTATAGACATTAGGTCGATGACCTCGCAGCTGATTCCTAAAGTCTCTTGTGCCATTTGGGCCACTTCTAGAAGTACATGCACTTGGGTGCCCCAGCCTATTAGGGTTGCTGCATCACCTATTCAATAAATATTATCATTATTTCACTGCTAAACATACACTTTCGTATCAGTGATATACTGCACCATATGGGCAAATCTTTCTCACGATTTTGTTATTAAGTACTGTACGGCCAAGGATATACATTTTTCTCACTCAGGGTCCATTAAATTAATTAATTATTCGGCATATATATTCTGTTGTTGTATGCAAGTGGTTAATATATACTAAAGCTAAAATTCTATATTATTTAGAGCACACCGATGATACAGGAACCATACAAGTAGATCGATAATTTAAAAAATTAGTTGAATGTGTTATTCTTAATTCATACAATGCCGGAATTGGCTGAGCAATTAATAAGGCAAAGTTTTACCCACTTGTTATAATCAGTGAAAAATTAAAAGTAGTACCAGCCTTCTCTTAAAACTTGTGCTTTTCCCAGAGGTATTTCGTAGCTGTCCGTGGGCACTTCTTCGGCGGCGGCTCGGTACAAGATCTTCGGTTCCAGAAATATACAAGGATCTCTCTCCTTGAGGCATGCTAAGAGGAGGCCTTTTGCTGAAATTGGTCCTCTGGGGACTACCACCTACGATTGTTTGCAAAACTGTTTGTAACTGGTATTTACGCAATAAACCATAAAGAAAAGATATACGATGTAATGTTTAATGAAAAGAATAAATGGTAAGTAACTTTGTATATTTGGTAAATAACAGTAGAGATATCGCAGCCAAATAGCTTAATTAGCCGTTCAGTTAAAAAGCCTAGTCTGTTTCTTATTTCTACTAAATTTTCACATATTATTTATTTCTTTTAAATTTTAACATCTTTATTTCTACTAAATTTTCACATATTATTTATTTCTATTAAATTTTTACATCTTATTTTTCTCTATCTTTCTTATTTTTACTGAATTTTAACTCTATCGTACGAATGGCGTAAGCTACGACTAACATCTTTCACGCCGTTAACTAGTTGGCTGCGATATTTAGAAAAGTTTTGTTTCACTATGTAGAATTATTTGTATGTCGATTTGCAATGGAAAATAGTTAATTTTTACATTTAAATTTGGTCTCATAGTATCAATCTATGACAAAGTGAAATACCCAATAAATATTGATACATAGTGCTTAGTAATGTCCTTAATACCTTAAGGCCAGGTGCATGAGAAAAGTAGGCTTCAGGACTCTGTGAGTGGTACAAGCCCCCGTGCCCCACAGCCCCACAGGGAGCTCGGACCGTTAGACCACCACAGTCAAACTGGCCTCCAGAGCGGTACCTACACTTTGCTGCTTCGTTAACTAGCTAGAAGAAATATGATATTGAACATACACCAACAAAAATTTGTAATATAAAATATCTTTGATTGAGACTTTTTTTTATAGAACAGGGGGCAAATGGGCAGGAGGTTCACCTGATGTTAAGTGATACCGCCGCCCATGGACACTCCCAATGCCAGAGGGCTCGCGAGTGCGTTGTCGGCTGCTTCACTTCTGAAAATCACTTACAAAAACAGGAACTTAATACAAAGTGTTTAGAATCTTACTTGATCGAAAGCTGGGAAAATGTAATCAGCAAATTGTATTTCAGCAATAGCTGTGGCACCTGCTGTAGCCAATCCAATCCCAAAGCCAGCTATACCTTGCTCACATAGCGGTGTGTTGAATACTCTATCATTGCCATATTTTTCCTGAAATGATATACAGTATATGGAATGTGAATCTATGTATTAGATAATTAGATTATAGTGTTAACATATTTTAGTATCCGTTTCAATTATATTAAAGGAAAGAACTAGACAAGTAGATAGATATACCAACCTTACTACGTATATTGTTATAGGAATCTTGGAATGAAATAATGAAACTGGTATATGCATACAATGCAACACATTTTTTACAAGGCATTCTTATTGGGATTGCACTATGTATACATAGTACCACACATACATAAACTAACATTTATTAGAATAAATAACAAATAAAATTTATAAATCTATTTTCATATAACATCTTATGTATAGATGTTACCCTCTGAATTTTATTCTTATTTGATAATATTTTGTGAAGTGATATGTCATTCCAGTTAAGGCTCCAATGCTAATCATTGTTTAAATCTACATTTTAAGTTCTATTTACATAAATAATATATAATGTTTTGAAAAAGTTTTAAATTTCAGTATAATTTTACAGGAAAAGAATAATAGAACTATGTCATTAAAAATTTAATGTACATATAAATAACAGTTATGTTAATGCCAAATTCAGAATTAATAATCAACATATATTTACCATTCATTAATTTTCTTATGTAACAATGTCAGTAACATAATGTCAGCCTCTTTTTATTCAAATATTATTGTGATCTGATAGTAATGTAACAATGTAATTGAGCTTTTTCTGTTTTTTACCATATAAACAAGTTTTTAATACCTGAAGACCAAGGGCACATCTGAAGACTCCCCCAAAGGCTACATCCTCACCAAACAAAACTGCACTTGAATCTGTCTTTAAAGTAATATCCATGGCATTATTAATTGCCTGCATCATATTCATTTTTGTTGTATCACCTGAAAAAATATCTTATTAAGTAATAATATATTTAAAGCATCAAACAGCACAAATCAGCCGTATCAGTCTGTAGCTAGTTTATTTAGGTGCCATATACATTCAACTTGTGTAACATTTAAAATATTTCTCATATTTATAATAAATAATAATTAAATATAATTATCTAATAAATCAGCAGTAGAAAATTGTGTGAAAAGCAAAAATAATTTATGTAAGGTAAATTGGAAATCATGTCAAAATCTTATAGAGATATTTTTAACTTGGTGTTAAAAATATCATAAGTAAACAGTTTTCAATTGGCAACTGATTAAATATTAAACAATTTTTAATTAACCTCACTGAAAAGTAAATTTTCACTCACCTTCTATAGGCTTATGATCATCCGGGAAAAATGTGAAATGTGAAGACATTCTTTTCATAAAATGGTTCACATTTTTGAACAAATATCTTGAAACAAATATTTTTTGTTTTACTATTCCGTTCATTTTGTTTAATACGTGCCAGCGACCACTGTATTAGAATTGAATGGAGTGAATAAATTAAAGAAAACATCTTATCTACAATTGTAATTATAATGAGCGTAACCGATAACCAGCTACTAACTGATAGCGCATGAAAAAAAGTTTTGTTTATTTAATATTCTATAAAACCTTGAAAGATGTGGGTATTTTAATACAAAATAATAATACTTAATTAAACAGTCAAACGATATCAATGTAATAAAATGACTACGTAATATATTGTAACTGAGATATATTAATAAACTCTCATTTGTAAGTTAAAAATACATATAATAAATTATACAAACAATATATTATATAATATTCATTGTATAGTTAAATAATAAATTTACAACTCCAGACAATTGAGTTTTGACAGTTGACAGTTGATTGGAAATTTGTGTTCAGCTGTCAGTTGTGAACTATTATTAAATGTCGACTGCCAGTGTTTACAGATAGATCTACCGATTATCTACAGTTCAGATAAAAATACTATTGTTAAAACTTACATTAGTTGCATCTATGGCACAATAATATTATTTAAATGAAATAGTATAAAAACTTAAACTCTATTATCAAGTTTTTATACTGGATTATTTGACTAAGCAGTTCATCTAAATATGATTTTTACCTTACATGTTTAATACACATGATACTCTGAACACTTTTCATTTTAAACAAATAACTGTTTATTATGAACTAAATCCTGTCTTTATCATTTTACAACTATCTATGCAAATTCGGTTAATCATAATTCCATCTGAATTAGGGTTTAGTTAGAATTATGGGTAATAAAGTTTGGCCGTCGTGTAGGTAACATATTTAAAAGTTAAAACGCTTCCATTTGTGTGTTTTTTTATGAAATGAAAAGGTGTAATAATGTGCAGCCGGCATTACATTACATTGCTTATAAGTAGTATCAAGATTTGATGAGGATGAAACTATTAATGTGTTATTCACGAAAACGATTTGTGATTGGTCAACAGCATCTTTAGTCGAATACGCGTAATGCGTCCATTGATATGAATATTTTATATTAAGTCACAATCGAACGCAACGTTACATCCTTCGTTAACCTAACCTGTCAGACGATATCTCAAAAACATGTGTCTGATCAACGGAACAAAATATATTTGACGCACCATTAGAATTTGCAGGTTAACATGTTCAAAATATAATTTTGTACTCTATTCATTAATCTATCTGCAGCATACATTGCCATTTTATAGATTAAACAATTAAAAGCGATATTTATACAATACGCAGCAATTATATTGTCAGTAATCACAAAATATAACCCTAAGCTTCGAGAGTGGGGAATGGGAGCGTGTTGACGCTGAACTCAGAATATCCTAATCAAGAACTTCGTAGGGTTCAGGTAAGGCAAGTACTTTCTTTTACATAAGATTCTAAAGACCGTCTTTTTAAGTTACTTGTATTGAAACCCTTTAAACCATTTTATAAATTCGTCAATAAATATAGTTTATCCAATAGTTAGCTTAGTAAAAGATTGGCGGAAACCAAATCAATTAGTTTTAAACGGTACTAATTTCCAACATCCGGAATACCTGTTCACAAATTGCGCATAAAATTTTATTGTTATCATTGTTTTTACGTTTTTGGCGCATAATTGACTCCGATGTCCATAAAAGTTTACGAATTTATATGAAACAAGTGAAAATCGACCTTAGCGAGCTATGTTTCTGTTTGATCTGTCAGATCTTTTACATCATATACTAGCATTTTGTAATAAATTGACTTGTATCTGGACGTCAATAAAGAAATATCAATCCTAAATGTACAAGCTTAAATATACGCCAAGCAGACCTTGTATCGTCCATCTTATTGACTTAAAACTTTCATAAAATATATTTAATCTGTGCAGCGGCTAATATTAAAGGAGTTTAATGACCTAGTATCTAGAGAGGTATAATAAGAACTACAGATAGATATTTTTTACATAAGAGCACACCGGTGGTGAACATTTAAACGATGTGAAAAGCACAAAATGTGAATGTTGTACCTATATGTAATAAACTATCACAAATAAATCAAAGTATGTATTCTGTAAAAAGTTCTGTCGTCAATATTAATTTACGTATACAACTAAATTGTCTTTCGATTTTTGGGCTAAAATTCAGAGTTGAAAGCAAAGACTAGATTGTCTTTCACGAGTTTTACTGTTTCATTTTTGACATACGGAGGTGACACATATCGGTAGGAATCATGAGAGGACTGAAGAATCATGCGCCAATTTTGACGTGACAACGTTTAAAAGAACGACGAACACCGGCTGCACGCACGAAGAATCTATCTCTCTACCACTTGAATACTTAAGTATCCAATCATTTTATCAATGTTTTTTATGACGTTGTCAAGCTAAACTATTGTCCGTAAATCGGTTACAGACAACCACTTTATCGACGAGAATTGCACGCTAAACCACTCCTAAAATAATAATCACATTTATACTTTGTTTTGTGGAATAGCAGGGCCGGAATTTTAATTGTTTATCGGAGTATACATATACGCAATGACTCAAGAGATAATTACAAAACCGCAAATTGTTGAACCCGATACAAAGCGAAAATCTCAACTCTTTAATTACTTTAGACAAACTTTAACAATAACTTCTGCGAAACGATTTAAAGTTAATCATTGAAAGGAAATTTAAAATTATTTCCACGCTTTAATAAGAAACTAAAGACGCAGTTAAGGATGGGTATATTACATACTATTTAAATCAATTCCAGCTCCAGTAAAACCCTGATTAAAAAAAACCTTAAATATTGAGTTTTTGTATCGGGCTATAATTTCGAAATGTCGTACAAAGGAGGTCGCGATGGCTATCACTATTGCAAGTTACAGAGTATTGGGACTGACCGGTTCGACCATAATATCGGCTAAACTTTATTGAGACTGGCCATGAGAGATAGAACTGTGCAGAACGGTGTTAGCAAACGCCCTGTGACACTTCTTCCATAACTCTCATTGTATGTTGAGGGGGATTTATACGGGTCGAGTAAAACATCAAGCATCTCAGGGACAAAGGGGAAGTCAGTGATTCATCCATCTCCTGCCACCTTTCCGGTCCAGTCCGGTGTTTGATGCGGCCTTTAGGAGCTATCCGAGGTGATTTAAGTGTGTATTGCTCACCCGTTTCTCTGTGTAACATAATGCGGCCTCCCTAGGCTGCTTTAGTGCAGGGAATGGGTAAATGTTCAATATATGCCATAGCCAACTAGATTAAGTAGGCGTTGAATCAACAGCCTATCATCGGCTGGCTAATGATTAGTTCATTCGTACCATGTGAAATAACCAGGCTGAAATAATATGTGATATAAGAAATTCTTTATTTATTTTGTTTAAAATGTAACATAATTGTGTTCTTAAACTTACTTACAAACATTGAAAATATCATGTAATTATGTGTTTGATGATGTTATATTGATAGTTTGGCGTAGGTGGCAGAACGTGGAACAAAATTAAAATGAACAGATAAGTAATGTAACGTCATTGATACAAGTCATTTGCCTAGCTGTTTGATTAAATGGCTGAATATCAGTCAGTCCGGCGCTATTTAGGGATTAGGCTGTTGATTAAACGGCTAATTAATCTATGACATATACCATTTAAGGGCTTCTATTTGCTAGTGAGTTACAATTATTTAAAAAATAAAGTTTATGATATTAAATTAACAATATTCTATTTGTAGTTCAAATAATATTTGACTTATTATTATTATTATTATTATGTATATTAAGCACTTGCAGCTCAATAAGCTGATTCGTGCGTATTTTGAAATTTGGAGAAAGTATCCAATCTTTTTAAAAAAAAAGTTCAACGATGGTGCACTGATTACACTTTCCGGAAGCCGCGATAGGCTACTACCGAGTTTGGGAGAAAGTTCTTTAGCGAATTTGTGTAATGTTGGGTGGTCTAAAGTTTCAAAGAACTACCCCTCAAATGTGTATTTTCACTTAAAATAAAGAGCTCAATTCCTGAAACATTATCGTGACCGTTACTTCCTAAATTAGTAAGGTCAAGCGCTTTCAGACGCTCATTATATAGATTGTTCCTGATTGACCTCATCATTTTTGTGGCTTTTCTTTGAACCCTTTCAAGCATACTAATATCCTTTATGAAATAAGGATCCCAAATGCTTTCTTGGTGAAAGGCATTTGAACTTGCTCGCTCTACGCCCTTGACTTGCGAACTGGTAGTAAATGTAAATTTACAATTAATTTAATTTTTTGACGTTCATAAGTGTACTTGTTTGCCTAGATGAATAAAGATACTTTGATTTGATTTAAAAATGATTTTCTTACTAAATAGAACATGGAATTAGCATTTTTAAACGGTTTTATTTAGCTCACCCCGTTTGTTTTATTCTTTTTTCTTGGGTCAAATTTAATAATTCAAATTTCACCCTCTTCCTGTCAACCGATTAATTTGAAATTTTGTATACACTTTGAATTTTGGTGACAATACAATTATGTTTATTCATTATCATTATAAATTCAAGAAGGCCGCCGCTACTAAATGGCGGATAACGTAGGTTTTATCAATCCCATCAATATGAGTATCAAATGAAAGGGCTCAACAAGCAGAATACAATATACTATAAATAACGGGCAAGAAACCTTGCAATAATGAATCATTTAATGAATTAAACAGAATGCGAAATAAAAACTAAAAACTAGAAAATAAAAAGAGGTAAAAAACTTTTTAAGTTAAACGGTTGTATGTTAAAGATACATTGCAATCTTTAAGATAAATGTACTAAAAACCAAAAAATAATAAAATAGATACAGTCGTGGGAATTATAAACATATGCATAGACTAGACTAAAATAAAATAGTGGGGCACGTCAATTGTCTACAAATTATCGACTTAATGTGCGATAGAAGAATCGTTTAATTCGTCGTTAAAATAGGCAGTTGGCCCGCAGACGGTGAGGAAATTACTTACTATTTTCTTGTTCATGGAAATTCCCCACGGTTTTATTTTAGTCTAGTCCATGCATATGTTTATAATTCCCACGACTGTATCTATTTTATTATTTTTTGGTTTTTAGTACATTTATCTTAAACATTGCAATGTATGTTTAACATAAAACCGTTTAACTTAAAAAGTTTTTTTACCTCTTTTTATTTATGGTATGACATTTCCATTTCAAATCATAACTGATAGTAACACTTGAAGATAGGTAAGCATATTATGTTTATATTCCACCTGTATATGTCCCTATGCCCCTAACACTGCGGAGTCAGCTGTTACATACTTTTACTTTCGCGACGGGCGTTGACTCCTTGAACGAGTTCAATTAAGTAGATACTATTTTTACAAAGTTATAGGTAACATAATGTACACTTATGAACGTCAAAAAAAGAAATATACATTAAATGCTTCTAATTTTACATTTACTGCCAGTTCTCAAATCAAGGGCGTAGAACGGAAGAGAAGGACTGGCAATAAACTCTTTTTAAACGGCAAATTTTTTCTTTTAATACTTGTATATATATTTTAAAGATTATGTTTAAAAGAAAAAAAAACACGTTAAGTAGTATTAATACAAAAAAAAAGTCTCTTTCTATGGGCGCATTAAACATTCGCTTGAATGGTGAAGGAAAACATCGTGAGGAAACCGGCTTGCCTTAGACCCAAAAAGTCGACGGCGTGTTTCAGGCATAGGAGACTGCCCACCACTTGCGTATTAGATTGAGACCTAAAAAAAGATTGTAGTGCCACTGATTTATTTTACTTACTTATCTATCAAACGGATATTTATTTATTTACAGCTAGTTCTTCGAAAAGCCTTTCGCAAATTTTTTTTTTCTATTTTGGCCATCTCAGGATCTAAACCACATTGCTCCCGCTACCTGTTTTATATGGTCCTTTTCATCTGCTTTCCTCTCTTTTCATTACCACTTTGAAGGTTCCACATTAGCTTCTTTTTTCTACTTACAAGCAGAAATAAATTCTTTGGAATCAAAATCCGCCTTTGACCTTTATTCAATTTGCACTTCATATCTTATTGAATCCCTTCAATGAATTTAACGTCACTTCTTTGAGTCAATAAACGCAATACACGGTTATAAATGAAGCTTTATGGAGAAGAGCTGGGGTCTGAATTGGAAAATATTTAATAGTGAACGGAATTGGCGTTTAAATCTGTAAAAGAAGTTTTATTTCTGTAAGGATTTCCTGGAATATTCATTAAGTCACGGTAATTAGTTTATGAAAGAAGTTTAGGAATGTTTGTCGTCTCCAGAATGCTGATGGGTACTCGTTTTTGTATGCGTTTCGCACTGCCCATTTGCCGTTTCATAAGTCTATAAATAGAAAGTCATTAAATGTATCCATTTTGAATATATATATTATTTGAATGACCCAAAATTCTCAATAACTAGTACGCTATCAGCTCTGAGCCTTACTCGTCACGGCAGGCGGCTATTTGCATATGGATTTATCGTGTTGCCTCAACAGACATGCTTTTCCAATAAAATATCGAGATATTTGACGCCATTTTTTCGTTTGATATCATAATTCACTTATTACATCCACTGAATAGCAAGATTTTTCTTTGAAAAGGTTTCAATTGGAACTATTTCTGTCTGCAATATGTCTGTTCCGTACTGTTGTAAATTCCACCTCAACGGAATCTAATTACTTTAATATAACTTATTTCTCGGACAGTTATTTTTATTTGAAGTTGCTCATATAACAGACAAATATTTATTTATTTATTAAAGCAGCAGCACATATCCATATTATAAAAGAAAACCCTTGGACAATATTTAAAGCCATAACAGACTTTACTGGTAAATAAAATATAATATGAAACAGTAGAAATACATCTACATTAATTGACAAAAAACAAAGAAAACTGAAACGACGACAATTAACATTGAATTAAAATTCTAAAAAAAAAATTGAAACTATTACTATACAAAGTTAAAGCTTCTTCAATTTCCTAGCATCCTCTTTGGTAATGTGGAAATATTTACATCTTCAATTGTAATAGAAACAATTTGGCTAAAGATTTTTAATTAAAGAAAATTTTAAAGCTATAGACCGCTTTTGACGTATTTGTTTTCTCCCAAAATTCCAATAATTTTCCCTAATGGCAACCTCTCCCTGATCTAATACCCCGAAGTACAGCGTCACGACCTCAATTTAGGTGTCTATAGCGTCGGCGTCGCAATGAATATTCAAACAGTCCATAATTAAAACTCATCCCACATTTCATTCACTGTCATTCAAGGATGTTCTCGTATTCAGACAACAGACCAGTACGTACGTCGTACCAACGTCTTCGTAGCAAAGATTTTTCAGGATATTTTAGGACTTCTCTTGAAATTTTTACGCTGCCTCCTAAAAGCTGCATGTAAAGAAAATATTTAGTTTTGATGACATGAAAATAATTCGAAAGACATTTAATTTTTTTTGAACTAAACTAACTGTTTTGAAGCACTAAGCTAGGTGTTATCCTATGACGGACAGAAAGCTATGTTCGTTGATACATTGTCTGAAACAACAGAATATACATAAATTATTCTTATATTTATATTAACAATATATATTTTTGAGCCGTCTGAAGGTAGTAGTAAAAAAAATATTGTATATGAATTGTTACATATATATATCGTATAGTATAGAGTGTCTCGGAAAACTTACGAAGAAAACGCCAATTTATTTATTATATACCTATTGCATAAGTAATGTGTAAAATTAATGGTTACTGAAAGAACTTTTGCCTTTATAAAATCGCAAAGTAGGTGATGAGTACGAAATGTACCGCGCCGAATGTAATATTCTATTACGTCTACCAAGTAACCTTTGTTATTTAGAGCAATAAATATTTCAACGTATTGTGAAGTGGATTTAGATGTCTTTTGCGTCGTTGCTGAATCATTTCCACTTGCTACAGGCTTATTCAGCTATAACCGCACCCGAATCGTGACATCGATTAGACGCAAACGGTGCACAGTAATCGAGTAATACTATTACGAAACTATAAAATATTGTGGAGCTAAGTTACGTACATAGGTATTTTAAGTTGCGATTGTTGAGTGGCTAAGTCGCCAGCGGCGCGAGTGCGCCACTTGACGACATTCACATTTAGTAACGCGCCAACCGCCGCGCGGAACATACGTGTTTCGGTTTATGGCCTGAGACCGGTACACCTGTGCCTGTGCCCGTGTATCCATCGGTAACACGTAAACATAGTTGTCACGTCGTTTGGACAAGTGCAGCCAAGTGGGATTGGAAGCGGTCGCCGCGTGTTGAACGCTCCCGAGTGACAGTTGCATTCTGCAGGTGCTTGCTTCTTTATTAATTGAAAAGTGATTGTAATATGGTCACGGCCGCGGCTCACATGTCCGGCCCAGTTTTCACGATCGTTGCCTCCGTCTTAGAATTCCACTAGTTGCTTTGTTTGGTACAGAGAACAGCGTATCTAACTACACTTGTTGATTCGCTAGCAACCCTTTTGATGTTTTATTCGACGCGTCACGATTCATCTCGTTCGGTTTTCTAGATGCTCGTCGGATCAACTTTCCAATGATTTTCTTTAGCGTTGCGTTACAATTTTATTCGCATACATAA
Source organism: Pieris rapae (assembly GCF_905147795.1). Lineage (NCBI taxonomy): Eukaryota > Metazoa > Arthropoda > Insecta > Lepidoptera > Pieridae > Pieris > Pieris rapae. The sequence goes on along the minus strand of NC_059515.1, from coordinate 10,208,692 downwards.
CTAGCGACACCTTGCATTGCCAGTCAGGCCGAATATTTGCGGCTAATTGTCGTTTGGCAATTTTTAAATTATCTTTATCGCTGACATAAAGAATAATGTGTGCTATTTATTATACACAAGTAATGAAAATGCAATAAATTATAATAATTATGGCTATTCAGCGATAACATGAAAACTATGTAATAGTTTAAAAACAGCATATATTATAATTCTAAATTAGTCAATTAAGAATGCCAGTTCTAGGTCAAAGGAATAAGGACCCTAATTTCTTCCTCAGGCTGTCTGTCGTACACAGGAACCTTTTTGAAACTATGTAAATTTCACGACAAAGTAAATAATTAATATTTGAAAAAAAGAACGTTTTTTTTACATATTTTTAATTTTATTTATGTACAAATCTTGAATAAATCCACAAATATTCTGATTCAGGACTAGTGTTTGTGGTAAATTATCGCCTTGAATTACATGGTTTTTATACTGATTAAAATATAGTTTGATCGGACCTTTAAATAATAAACACAACATTAATTGTTTACAATTTTCATATTTTCTGGTAATAACGGGTAAACTGTTTCTGAAATGAATCTGACAGGATGACAATGGCACACAATGGAATTTCACCCTTGAAAGGAGCGCGACATTTTTAAAATAAAATTCTCTATTGTAGATATTGTAATAAGAATTCTAGCACAATTCAGTTAACGTGGGCATATGAAAATCGTTCTCACGCAATATTGCCTTCTTGATTTCATTTTAGATCAAATTCCAGGCTTCCACAGTTTTTATTTTGTAATACTAAATAGGTTCTTGTTATATGTTTAAGGGTACTTTTGATTCCCTATGATACATTCATTTTCCGCCGTCGCACTTTTTGGCTTCGCAAGCTCTAAATTTAAATTACCTTAGATAAGTCTCATCAACAATTAAAAAAAACAATTCTACAGTCACCCACTTCTTAATAAAAAAAATGTTTACGGGGATGTAAATTATTCTCAATATGTTCTTACTATATTTTTGCATAAATTTGTGTGGTTCTATGTGTGTGTTTCATTAGTAATAATTGTTATGTTGAATAGGTCAGCGCATCTTAACTTTGACTTTTTAAGATAACATTCAAAACTGGCACAAATTGAGAAGCAATTTTAGAATCTAAAACGGTTCTTGTGAACTAAAATCATGTTCACGTGCTTATAACAAATAAATATTATATGTTAAACAAAAGTTAAATTGAACTTTGCATACCTCGAAGGTCCTTATTACAATTCCCGGCTAAAAATAATTTATTCTCGTGGGAACTGATAGGAAATTTTAAACAAAAATATATTTATATTAAAAGTTTTTTTAAATATAAGTTTAATTATAGTTATTTTTTTTTAATAACAGGGAGCAAACGGGGAGGAGGCTCACCTGATGTTTAGGGATACCGCCGCACATGGACACTCTCAATGCCTGAGGGCTCGCGTGTGTGAGTGCGTTGCCGGCCTTTTAAGAATTGTACGCTCTTTTCTTGAAGGACCCTAAGTTGAATTGGTTGGCTTAGTTCAGCGTGCGATTCCGATCCCTGAGGCTTGAACCCCGGCTGTGCAGCAATGGTCTTGCTTTCTATGGGCGCATTTAACATGAGCTCGAATGGTGAAGAATAACATCGTGAGGAAATCGAGATGGCCTAGACCCAAGAAGTGAACTGCGTGTGTCAGGCACTGGAGGCTGATCACCTACTTGCCTTTTAGAATGATACATAACAGTGAAACAGAAATCTGAGGCTCAGACATAAAGAGGTTGTGGCGCCACTCAATTTTTATTATATTTATATTAAATGCTCGCAAATTAAATTTTGTTTCATGTTAGTTGTAATTAAATAGGAGACGAGTTGTATTACAACGAATAGATTCAACACAGGAATATCTCATAACATTTATTGTAGACAATGTTATGACTTCATTGATAGGCAGATATATTAAATCCAAACAATTTTTGAAGTGAAACTTCTATGGCGAAAATTTATTGGCGTTGGGAAAAAAATTACCGTCACATTTTCGGTTACGCGCCACATTTATCCGTTACTCGCCATGTTTTTCTTGTCTGTACCCTGGTTGATTCGAAGATATAAGCCATTAATAACAAAAGTATATATAATAACAATAACTATAATAGTGATAATTCCATTACAATAAGTGAATTTCTGAAATGAACTTAGTAGTAATAAAGTAAAATAAAATAATTGTATTATTTGTATTAATGTAAATGATAATAAAAGCCTTTTGTTAAGATTTATCTAATTTCATTTAATTTAACCAATTACTGTACTGTTGCATACAGTAGATCATAAAAATAAGGTCAAAAAAAAAAAAAACAAAAGTTTCACTTTTTACGAGTGTACACTAGTACACGCACACTTTTTTTTTAAATACAAGCAAGTTCAAACAAGTTTTTACTTAATTTGAATAAACATTTAAGATTATATTAGCTTTTACCATAAATTCCAAAATTGACTTAATATATTACATCGCCTTCAAAAAGAGAGTAAAAGTAAAAAGGCTAAAGATTAATTTCCAGTCGGTGCCAAGATCTGCTAATGAGATGGACAAATTCTTTAATTATTAATTAGAAGGACTTCAAACATGTTTGTCATAGTAATAATATTTGAGGAAATTTGCAAGAATTATCGAAGTATGTCAGTGTATACAATGGCAGGTAATTTATAAGTTAATTTTAATATCTAATAATGTCTCGTATCCGGTCTTTAAAAACTGCCGTCTGTAGATTGAGTAATAGAAGAAAATTGTACGGAATACCTACATATTAGATCATTACAACTCTAAAACGCTCGGTAAATAAGCAGTTCAGAGTTACTAGTTACCTACATTTATGATTATTAAGGGATAGTTTATGATTGTGAATTAATTAAAAAGTTACATTAAAACACTTTATTTATTTATTTTCACTACACATATATAAAAGAGCAGTGCTGGCCTATCCCTGAGAACGAAGGTTCGAACCCGAAATTCCACCCGTATCACCTCGACGTCCGCCGTTCCACAACTGCGCGTTTTTCCAGGCAGTTTTTGCCGCGCACCACCACTCTGTGGAACCAGCTGCCAACTGAAGTATTTCCGAACCAATTCGACTTAGGGTCCTTCAAGAAAAGAGCGTACCAATTCTTAAAAGGCCGGCAACGCACTCGCGAGCCTTCTGGCATTGAGGGTGTCCATGGGCGGCGGTATCACTTAACAGGTGAGCCTCCTGCCCGTTTGCCCCCTGTTCTATAAAAAAAAAAAACCCTGGCTGTCCATCAATGACTATGTGCGCATTTAACATTTGCTCGAACTGCGAAAGAAAACCTCGTGAGAAAACCGATTTGCCTTAGACCCAAAAATTCGACAGCTTGTGTCAGACATAGTGTGATATTATCCTATTAGTATTTCCTGTTAGATTGACAAATAATCATGAAACGGATTCTTTTCGAAATCTGAGGCTCTAAAAAAAAAGATTACACCACGGATTTTTTTTAAAGTATACATTATCAAAACGGAAATTAAGGTTTTGCTAATATTTAATCTAGATTTAATTTGGCTTTTCTAATCACACCTGCACAAGTAATTTGTTTAATTATTAAAACTTGCTAATACAGCAAAGGTCTACAAGGAAGTAGTAACATCTAAAACCCAAATCGTCGACGTGTCCCAGAGAGCTGACCTATACAGAAAATAGATCTAGGCGTCAGATTCAGAAACCTGAGGCCCCTGTTATTTTTTCCTTGAAAAAGTATCAAGGGAATATTTGAGGCAGGCTTATAAATATTGTTTGTTAAATCGCAAATAAGCAAAGCGAGATAGCGGTAATGTATCAATATAGATTGTATACTAATGCGTATGCGAACACGTCATCATTAAAATTGTTTTATGAGGACATTGAAGATGTGCAATCTAATTCAATCCATTAATACAATTTATTCGTTTAACATTCGTGCATTTGACTTAGGTTTAATCGAGATAATACTGAGTTATAGCTGACATTACGGCTAACGAATTCGAGCAAAAAAACTGACAAAGCTGTCAGAAGAAGGTTTGGCGTAATTATGTGTTTTCTGGCTGTACTATTGAGTAATAAACACGGGTATTTATTGTATAGCGTCTGTAATGAGAAGAAATTTCATAAAAAACTTTTATACATACACCACGAGATATATATCAATAGAAGTATGGTTTTATCATCAGGTTTTTTCTTTCCGAAAACGAGTTCCAGTTCTGTTTTTATTTTAATACATTTTATTCGTTATCCTTAAAATCAAATATACAGTATTTACAACTTTCTTAACCCACGCAGTAATAATAAAAATAATTAAAAAAATATATAAAAAGAAAATTAAAACAAATTTAAAAAGTTTGGTAGGTACCTGTGGCAGCGCCCTTAACGCTGGCAGCATTTCCTCGCTGTATTGCGATACTTATTCGTTGAGCGAGAAAAGCGCCGGCTCTGGGGTCATCTAACCTATATACTAGGTACAAACTAAAGCTTTAAGTAGCGCCTTTCCACTTTAACCCCACGGCCCAAGAGGCTCTTCTCCAAAGGGGACAAAATCAAAGTTGGAGGAAAAATTTAAATAAATTATTATATATTATATTAATTTACCAGAGATCTTGTATAAGGAAAGCGTATTTCTCTTCAAAAAACAAAACTAATGTTACAAATGGGTTCCTTTAAGGACTTAGAGATCCACTTTTATAGAACATGTTTAAAAAGCATGAGGAAAATGAGGCAAGACATTCGTATAATCCATAACTCTTCAGCAGTCGGCTAAAAGGCCGTTTTCCTTATATGGTTTTATGACATCAAATATTCTTTCATAATAGTCTTAGTATCGAATGATTTATGAACTAATGTTCTTGATTGACAGATGTGGGTTGTGACATTTCAGCCAATCATGTGTGGAATCTGTGGGCTAAGTTATTTCATGTATTCGTTTTTCGTTTACTCAGTTATTTTTGTTTGATTTGAACCAATTCTATTACAATATATCAAGGCCATCCCAATAGATTTTTCTGTGGTATAATAATATATTTAAGTAATGCTGTTAGAGAATTGAGCAACTAATGGCATACGTTTGCAATGCATTATTTTTTTATATTATGTTGTTTTGATAACGAATTTCTTGCTTATATTAAATGACCAAACTTTGAAATAGAATACATAATTGGTAAATTAATAACAAATGAAAAATATTATTTTAAGAAACTAATATAATAGTATACTAGTATGTGTTTTTATAGAATCTCATATCCTTATTATACCTTAAATCGCGGATTCAAGTTAATACTCATTTAACCATAGAAAAAGCATAGTTACAATTTCCGTACTTAACTATGCAATTTATATCATTAGGATAGATAAGATGTATAAATGGCGCCAAACGAAGCGGTTGTGACGACAGTTAAGAAAAATTGTAATATGCCATAGACTATACGTAGATATCGCGCGCTATCTAGCCATAACTTATATCAGATGAAGTTAAGCTGTAACATGTATTTTAAACATGTCATTCTTACTTTAAGCAATCCTGTTATAATGTCATTTTATTTCAAAATTATGAGCGTTAAAAATATCATCAACAACAAATTAAATATTACGATACGAGATTCAATTTAAACAGTTTTATTCATATTAAAAAATATACAAACAGAATTTCATCACAGATAAGATCAACCTAACCTTTATAACAAAATAAATAGACATTCACCTTTTCTCAATTTATATATTTTTGAGCAGAGGCACATTTAAAAGATCACGCAAGTGAAGAGCAAGTTTGTTACATTCCAAACTGATGCAACAATGATTTGCTGCGGATCAGAACGTCAATTCAATGATATTTGCGTGTTGCAATGGAGCCTTGATGTGTAATGTTTGAAAGCAAACTTTTTTACATTTTTTTGGTTGAGTCACTTTTGTGTGTATCGTTGAGTTTCTATGATTTTACTAGTTATATTATTATTCAATTACCTTTCAACGTATTGTTACTATACAAATACATAAAATGCTATTTTTTCGTTTCGACCAACAAATCTTAATCCATTTTGACCATCGGAGATAGACATCTTAATCCAAATATTAAAGTGCGGCAATAGCCAATCAACGGATTGTAATAGCCATCTGTCGACACAAGCTATCCATGGTAGGTCGCATCGGTGAATGTGGATAGTCCTTTGTATGAAAATGATAGTTCAACTGTGCCAATATCCTATCTTAACATTTTAACTTACACCACTTTTAAAAAATTAAAAAGCTATTTGATATTTTTTAGACATAGATATGTATATTTTAATATAATTAATACAGTTTTATTTACTTCATTTGGTTTATATTGATTAACAAATAACTCATGTAAAGAGCAAAGAGATTGCTTTCCATCCGTCGTCAAAAAAGTATTGTATTCGTAAGGTTTGGTTATTGGGATGCAGATAGGAGATCGATCGACTGTCACGGTCTGATTGAAAACAATCTGAGATTGTGGATTAATTATTGGGTTCGAGTGTTAGAGATGTACAGACTGCACAGCTCGGGTTTGTACTTCGTAAGCAAACAACGTCTGTGGTGAGAGATCGTTGAGGTATTTGCTACCGCAGCTAATAAATGGACTACCCTGACAGTTAGATAGCCTAACGATAAGCAACAAATAAAACAACTAGAATTATTTTTATATGCATTTGTCGCGTTGCTAACAAGAATGCTATTGTTACATTAATACAACCCACTGGTTTTCAAATGTACCATGATTTAGATTGTAAAATAAAAAAAACTAACATATTAAAATTCACTAAATCAACCAACATTTTTTTAATGTTAAACGTCTTGAGTGAAATAACATTAAACGCTTGTATATGTCATTTTTCTTATAATAGCAAATAAACTGTATAATTATATAATTATAAACACTCCTACTAAATCATCAGATCCTAATTTTAAAATTAAAACATGGCAAGTAATATTCACTTATATCTTTGCATAATATGTACAGTGGAAAAGTTTCGGTCGTTGGTCTCGAAGTAAACGAGTAATAAACCCACTTTTCAAACATTTTAAAATTGCAATTATCAGCGGTCACTTGTGCAAGTGTTTGCGTGTCAATTTCAATGGTTAAGTTGCTTATTTTGTGAACTGAAAGATAAACAAATTGCTTAAACATAGTTTAACATATAGCTCTAAATTTTTGTTATATTAAATGGTATAATTGTTTCAATATTTTTTATATTAATGTTTCCATATTCAACTCAAATACCTTTTTTTCTGAAGATGCGGTTCCATTACTGCTATTTGTCGTAGTATAAACATACCTATTCTTCAAAGCCCGGCAACGCATTCACAAACCCTCTGGCATTGAGTGTGATTTTAAATCAGGTGAGCCTCCTACCTGTATGCAACCTTTCTAAAAAAAATATTATGCATATCTTGAATATAGGTCCTTTGAATAAAATTAAAGAAAGCCCTTGCGTAGTGAACTAAGTATATGCTCGGCGGGTATTTAATCTGCTACAGTAGAAGGTAATTTTGATGATTATTCGTAATAATCAATAATTTGTTCGATTGCGAGTATAGCCAATATAAAATATGTGTACATTCATACACGGATGAACACAAACTCATGATTTATGCAAGAAACATTTGCGTGTTGGCTGCTTTCGATACCATAATTTAATGTTCATGTGCAAAACAAAGATATTCACTAATAAAAAATACATATAGCATATCATGTCCGCGAAACAATTTTTTGTTGGTCAAAAATATAGAAAAATCTGCGTTATTTGAGAGCAGGCAGTTTTCCACTTCACTTCTCTTTTTTGAGGTTAAATTTAATTTCTTTTACGCAATTAATTTAATATCTGCTGAATTGTATCATCGGACGTGAAGGCAAAATACAAAATATCCATCCGTATCACTTCGACGTACGTCTTTCCATAACTGGGCGTTTTAATGCTTTTTTGCCATGCACTATCACTATGTGGAACGAGCTACCCACTAAAGTTTTTCAGAACTAATTCGACATAGGGTCTTTCAAGAAAAGTATCATTTCTTAAAAGGCCAGCAATGCACTTTTGAGCCTCCTGCCCTATTGCATCCTGTTATGAAAATTCTAAATATGATATTTTTATAAAGTATAAATTCTTACTTTAATTAATTAATTAAAAACAACCTTATAAAAACATTAAAATAGTTACGCTTGAATGAAATACCGTTAATTAATATAACCTTTCAAGTAAAAAAAGACAATTTCAATTCAAGTCAAAATCATGCATTTGTATTAAAATCATTGAAAGTGTCTTCTAGTTAAATCAGATAATGTTGTTGAAGACTCAGGAAAGTTTAAGTTTCGAGAATGTTTCACTGCCTACCAATTTGTTTTAGCTGGAAATTGAAACTAGGATGAACGAGCAGTGATGGCCCAGTGGGATGATGGGGCTTTTATGTCGTTGGTTCGATGCCCGGCTTTGCACCAATGGACTTTATTCTTTGTGCGTACTTAACATTCGCTCAAACGGTGAAAAAAAACATCGTGAGACTTGCTTCAGATCCAAAAAGTCGACGGCGTGTGTCAGGCACAGGTTGATCACCTAAAACAGTTACAAAAATCCGCGGCCCAGAACTAAAGAGGCTGTGCCACTGATTTATTGATATTATTGCAACAAGGACCCCGTAGTTCAATGGTTAATTTGCTTGACCATAGGCATATCTATATCTGACTTCTATTTCGTCAGGAGTAACTAATATTTATGTTTAAAACCTGTCTTTTATGTATTACGTTAAACATCATGTATTTCCTAAACATTGGTTACGCTAAAGATGATTGCGGGCTGAGAGTTGATTGAATTAGACAATTGGAAATGCCAATGCGTGACCTTTACGTATCAGATAGAAAACTTTGTAAGCAATACAGGAAAACTTATTATATTCTAAATGCGTTCTACGTGTGGGCAAATTGGTTTCTGATTGTTCTTTATTATTGTATTTTATTAAGCGACTTCGGATAGAACCGAATATTTTACAGATTCATCATGTATAATCATGTAACATTTATTTGACACCATTGGGCTTTCTATTAATGTAACAACAGCAGTGTTGGTATGACCGTGAATGCATATAGAAATAGTTTTTAAAATTACTTTTTATGTTGCTTAACGCTAGGCTATCTAATAACTGATCATTCCATTTAGTGTACAGTGTACACTCAGTGTAACGCGGGAGTTTGTCATATCGAAAAAAGTTTGTAGCATGAACTAATTGATAAGTAAACCGTAATAATAACGACCCTAGAGCCAATCAGCTCAATTAACTGCCTAAACGTCGTCCTTTATATGTAATACTAAATACCAATTTCATAACAATAATATTGCATGATGTAGGCCACAAGAGAGATGAATAATAACTTTATGTTACAATTAAAGTTTTGACGATAATTTTGTCCAGAACTTGGCATGTATTGGAGTCGCGGTGGACCCCCAGTCAGTTGGTTTGTTTGCGGAATGTAATCAATTTGTATGTTAGGTCGCTACAATGAATAGCGTTTTGTCATATGATATAGTAATAACATCCTTTTTGAAAATCATTCTTTCTGTTCTTTCTATAAAATAGGGCTAACGGGCAGTAGACTCACCTGGTGTTAAGTAAGTGTCAAAAGGCTCGCAAGTTCGTTGCCTGCCTTTTAAGAATTGGTACGCTCTTCTTTCGATGGACGCAAATTGGTTTGGCAATACTTTAGTGGGCAGCTGAGTTCCACATAGTGATGGTACGCGTCAAATACTGCATTAAAAAAACGCGTTGTGGGATGATCTGTATATTTCGTATATTAAGTGTATTGAAGGACTTAGCCGTGTCTCTGTCAAATTGTGCTAACGCTGTGATAAAAAGAGACGGATAAAAATGTACGAGAATTAAAAACAATGCACTTTCAAGCGATCGTTATCAGCGTGGTAGCCTCTTAACAATTTAACAATTCTGTGTACAAAGGCGCACCGCGTTTCGATTATGTAACACGTTGGGATAGTTCTGACCATTCACCGGAAATTTAATTCTTAATATCGAAATCGTTACATAATAATTGGTATCTTCATTCGTTTGAGGTTTAATAAGTAATGCAAACTGAACTGTGGCCAGACGCAGGCATTATAATTTGATTGATGGTTAAAATATCGCTTTCATTATAACGTGCCTGTTGATACGTTAAACGTCAACAAATGGAACAGATTAAAAATTGTTAGTTTCCATAGACAAGGCAGATTCATCACCCTTTGGTTAAATCTCCACTTTTTTACACTACTACTCTGACTTTTCTTACATATTATTATTTAATGACTTTTGCCATTTATAAAGGGTACCTTTGAGGGTTTATGTAACGTGAAGAAAACGATGTATCTTTGTTTTTCTTATTAACAGCGGACAAGCTTAAGTGATGATACCGCCGCCTTTAGACACTTTGTCCAAGGGTTCGCAAGTGCGTTGCCGGCCATATTTTGTTGGATTACGCCGCGAAACGAGATTACGCGATTTAAACAAATTAATACATAACATGTTAAATTCACCAGGTATATTTTCTAAGATCTCTCTAATAATCTCGACAATCTCTTAAGGCATATTCGAAAATCTCGGAAAATAACAAAGATTTATCTTGAAAACTATTGCTCCGGTAACGAAGTACAATTGACATTTGCTGGAGGAACCTGGCGATTCTTAGTCGATATCCCCTGAGGTAAATTACTGTAAAATAGCGGTCATTTCGAAGTAACTTTTCTATGACAATTTTATTTTTAGATTCTTAAGGTATATACAAAATTAAACTAATTCAATTATATTATACACGATATACAAACAGATAATTACTGTTTGGCCACATTGAAAGGTGAATAGTTATGTAAAGATTCTACGGAACCTTCAATTCGGGGAATACGTTATTTAAAAGCAAAGATCAGATTTAATTCTTACATTAACTGTGTCATATAATCATAGAATTGTTTACCTGCTAATGGAATATTCAAAATTATCTGTTCAAACAATTAAGATAAGTATTTTAATTAAATACATGCGTAACGTAGTCCATGACCTGACTCAAAGTCACATATAATGAAAGTTGTTTGATTCGTTCTTTTGTGTAAGGACTTTATAGTAAGTTCATAACTAATTATGATTTATCCACGTGGAACTTATATATTAGTTTAATTTCATTTTTATATGTACACTTCACAGCTTAATTAGCCATTAAAAGCCTAGCCTTTTAACTAAACAGCGCTGTTTAACTAGCGGCCTGAAAAATATTCAGCTGTAGCGTTGGTAACATTTAATAAACTGGCTGACTAATGTTAAAGGCTAGGTATTTCGTACGATGGAGTGACCATGTGACAGACATAAAAAAAATGAAATATCTGACATAAAAAAAACATATTTGTTTAAAAATTAAATTGCTCGAGTCAGTCACACCTAAATTGTCATAATTATTGTCACACACAAGTTGTTGTGGTTAGCCGACGCTAAATTGACAGTTTCAAGAGTATCGACGTTTGCCGCTAGGTGGCAGAAAGTGGAACTAAATTTAAATTAACAGTCAACAGATTAGGCATGTAATGAAACGTCATCGATCCAAGTCCGTTGCGTAGTTGTTTGATAAACTCGGACAATATCTTTCAGGCCGCTAGTTAAACGGCACTGTTTAATTAAAAGCCTAGACTGTTGATTGAACGTCTTATTAAGCTAGTTAGCTACGAAATATAGGTAAATTAAAATCGGTGTAGCGTAAATTTCAGTTAAATGTTTTTCTATACTTAACTGAGTTAATAGACATGTATACTGAGTTAATAAAATTATAACAAAGAGTTTAAAGATGTTTTATTAATCTTTTCTCATGTCAAATTTGTCTATACATTAAGTATTACAGAGGTACAGTCAAACTCTGTTATATAACAGACATCGAAGGGGCTATTCATATTTGGTCGTAAAAACCAATAGTCGTAACAACCGATAACGTTATTATTAAGTAGCTAATACTATAGAATTCAGCCGGGACCTTTGATTTTGTTCAATATAACCGGTATCTTGTTCTAAACGATGCCCTTGTAAACGTTTAGACGTATTTCAATTTTCTAATAATATGTTTCATAATAACTGTTTCTGATAACAGTAGACATCAAATTGACATAACATATTCAATATATGTACAGCTTTGTTTATATACTTCAAAAGCGTCGAATTAAATGTCTGCCTTCAGAAAAAAGGCATTTCGACCCTTTTATCTTTTTCATATAAATCCCCAAAGAGCTTCGACCTTGTTTAATAAGTGTCATTGGATAAACTAGATTGTAGATCAATACATACTTTTATCGGAGCTGATAACAACTATTATGCTAGGTCCAGTCGTGAGACCTAAATGCAGTGATAATGCCTGCATTCGGAATGCCAAGGTTCTCCGCCTTTACTCTAGTTTGCTAATAAAAACTAGATGTTTAGGTGTGGTTTGATAACCTGATTTTTTTACGCGTAAGGCCGTGTACTTTCCGAATTTAAGTCGCCATTTACCGTGGATTACCATTCTAATAAGTACGTATAGTTCCTAACAATTTGAACAATATACGAAAAAAATTATTAGTATATAGTATTTTTTTGTGCGAAGTTGAAGGATCAGGGGTTGATTCTTCTTCGTCATAGGCAAGCAAGTGATGGGTCTTCTGAGCCTGACTTACATCGTAAATTTTGGGGTAGGTTTTCACCGCACAGTGTTTTAAGTTGCCCAATTAAATAAGCTAATTAAGTGTAAATACTAAAATTAAATTATTTGTTGTGCCAATAAACGAAATAAACTAGAGATAATATACAAAACCAGTATGCAAAAACTTTAAATGCACCTTTTCGAGCTTCACAACTTTTATTACTAGACGCACCCTCAATGATGTAAATCAGATGACATTTGCAATATTTACTTAAATATAAAGTATATTCTGTCGTAAAATTAAGTGGATTTTTATTTGGGTCAGATTTTTTACGGTTTTGAAGGTAATGTTTATAGCTGTTTAGGCTTATTCCACTGTTTTAAACAATTTATATTTATGTTTAAAGAACTTATTTCTCATTACAAAAAAAATATATTTTATTTATATGAGAAACTTAATAATAATATGTATATATACGATCGATTTACAAGTCGCCATTAGCCGTCTCATTTTTAGTCAACTGTGTTCACTCTAACATTCATCTTTACTGCCTTTTTCTTGTTTTTACAACTAATTTAACTAAAACATTGTTTTATCACACTGTAATTTCTAGATTATTCATTTTATTTAAAAATTTCTTATATGAGGTTTGTGTAAGAGTGTATCTATCTCTCTATGGATCGATAAGTCATGTCTGAGTATCGTAATCAGCTATATAGTTAGATCTGGCGAAATTACTCAAAACTATACACAGTTGACCGAAATTGCTGGAAAAATGTTCTTCCAGCAATTTCGGTCAACTGTGTATAGTTTTGAGTACGACGACTGGAGTCCAGTCCATCTTGTTGGCGAAAGTCCGCGCTATCTTGCCTTTGGTGTTGTCATGATGAGCTTCTCAAGGTTCCCGTCTCCCCTACGCATTGTGTTACCAAAGTATGAAATGATGGAAATAACGGATTTTAATATAGATCTGGGTAAACGATACAATGGTGCGTTTATGGGTCTACGGTATTCTTTGTATTCGCCTCCAACAACACATTTAAAAGGCTTATGCTTGCTGATCTGGCTGATCCATCCCGCTTAGGTCTTTAGCAAAATCTTTATGATATTATATATACTATTATATATAAATCTATATAATCTACAGAAACTATTTACAAAATTATTGACAAGTTGCAAACTGAGCGTGGGTGGTTGTCGCCAATATTAATCGTATAGATTAGGTGGATGTGTGTAACAAATCGGCCTGATTGTGTAGGCGGCCATATCTAGACTGTTTGCTTTAGGTATTTAGAAAATTGGTAACACACATTCATGATAGATTTAGTGGATACTACAATTGGCATATGAAATATTTTTTTATTTTATTAAAATTTTAGCAAAAAACCTAATAAAATTAACTAAATGTGTATATATCTTATTGAAGACATACTCTGTCTTGAATAAGAGACATACTTGATACATATAAGCACAATGATCTTTAAGAATAATAATAAATTGAAAAAAATATTTATTTACTCTTAAAATTAAGAATAAAAGATTAAAAATTCATTTAATAAATGGATGGCAACTCGCGGCCGTATCGCTTTCCAGCGATCTCTTCCAGGAAACGAATGTAAGAAAAAACTATTAAATTGGATAGTTATATGATGTTGACAGTTACTGCTTGTACAGTAGAGATCCAAAAGCGCATTCAACAGAACAGGAACCGCAACAGAAACTACAACAGCTTCTCTAGTCCAAACAACACTCGATACGGTCCGTCCTCTCGTTAGACCAATGACAATCATGCGAAACGGGGATTGTTTTCGACTTTTGTTTAACAAATATAACTTTCTTAAACTGGTGTCCTTTCGAAAAGCCTGCACGGAATGCCCTAAGTCTATCTTACTTTCACTGGCCAGTGACGCAATGTCTGCTTTTATGCGCGTGCGCCGAGTGGCCACATTCGCTGGTGCTTTCAAAGTTCAATAGATCAATTGTGAACGGTATTAGGTGTATTATGAAATAGTAAGGTGTTGGTAAACTGATGCATTTGGTAATTAGATTTGAGTTTATTAGTTGTCGTGATTTCTCGATTGCAAATTCAGTTTGGAGATTACTTTATAGGGTAATCAACTTGTGTGATATGTTCTTGTGCCTCTTGGCAAAGGCCTATTCCTTTCCACTGTGTTCTGTCCTTAGTGACTCTTCTCCAGTTGTAGCCTGCTGTAAATTTTTGTTCGTCCTCTCATCTTTTGCTTTGACGGCCTTCTCTTCGTTTTCTTATCAAAGTATATGTTATGTTAAAATAATATTTGTTGCTGAGTTATTTTGTTTATTTGTTACTTTATTTTTATTTACAGGCTTTAACACTATTTAGAAACAGAATGGTTTTGGCAGATTTTAGTTCATACTTCGTACACGCAATCTTCTCATCTTCATGTCTATGCCATTAGCATATTCATTGATCGTGTTATAAAAAATTATAATAATAAATTAAGTTGGTATTGCTAAGTACTTATATACGAGAAATTAGTATTCATCAGTGAATCTGCGTAAGCGTCTCTGACGCATCTTTAAAATTCTCTACAGTTAATAAATCCAATTTGTGAGGATTTGTTGACGGTTTTAGCATATTCTTCGACGACTTCGCTGATACGTAACGGAATACGTAATCAGGTTGACTGTAGTATTAGTTAAATATTTTAAAATTATTATCTTGTCCTACAAATTATCTTCTCGGTGAAGCTTAGAATACGTCTACTCATATGTGTTTAATATTTATAAAAAAAGAGGAAAATGTGATTTCTTTAAATAATTTACTGGTTGAATTGCACATACTCAACATGGGCTGTCATCAGCCCAAATGTTTACAACTATAGGATTCTTTGGAGATTCCGGTCCATTCAAGATAATTAATTTAACACGTTAGTTTTAGTGGAAAATTCCAATACGTAGTTAAAGTTACCACTACGAGTCCTATGTATTAAATTTTAAAAAAATCGCTTACTCTGGACCGTGTTTGTAAAAGAAACCTTGTTTTTTTTTGTCTAAGTCTTAAAAAGAGTCGACATTAAGAGCTAAGTATGACTTACGTATCTTAAAAACGTATTCTCCCCTCCGAATTTTATCCTTATACACTGCTTATTCGAGTAAATAAAAATATTGTCACACCGTGCCGCGTATTACATATTTTTATCTTGCCATTTCGCAATTCCGGGCGTATAATTAAATTAGATAATCTCCGCTATTCCTTAAGATATTTCATTTCTATTTATACGGTCTTGTACCTAAAATATCTGTCTGTATGGACCCTTAGTAACAAAAGTGAGTGTTCCAAGGTTGACCGCTCGTTTAGTCTTAGCACAAACCATAAACAAACTAATTCGTACTCTGATATGTTGAAATTAAGTTACCTTTCCAATAACTTTTAAATTCTTATCAATTCAACGCGAATTGGTCCTTAAAAACATACAAATAAAGTATATGTGGCACATATTACTATGTAAGGAACTTGCTTTCCTTGTGTATGTGATATATACTATGTAATTGATATGTTGTTAGTGCTATGTAGGTCGTATGGAAAGGTGTTAGTTTAGTATTAGTTACTAAGGGATTTAATAATTTAGTTTATTTAAGGTCGTTGGAAGGATATTATCGTGTTGGCAGATTGTTTACTTTACAAGGACGTGTCTTATTATTATTATGAATTGATAATACATATTTGAGTTTTTTGAGCTAATTTTAGGCTTACGAGAACATTTAAATTTTATAATTGTGTTGTTACTTATGTCTATGTTTCATCTGTGGTTAAATCGGATCAGAAGCTTCTGAGATATATGTCAATAGTGCGGTTACCTGAGTAAATAATAAGTAAATAACAGGCATTTGTAATCGACTTTGACACTACATTAAGTGTCCTATGTACAAGGGTTACTGTTACATACTGATTTAGTTTTTGGTTGTTTTGCTCGTCCAGACCAAGTTCTATAAATTAAAAATACTGTATAAAATTTGTAAAAGTTTACCTAGCTAGCTAGCCTGAAACATAAATATCTTCTACTCGTAAATGATAGCATGGTAAACAGGATCCCTTAACTAATTTGGTTCAACATAAAACTGGCACAAGGTCAATGTCCAAACGTAAATTTGAAATACCCATGATACAGAAGTACTATGGGGATAGAACGTTAAAAAAACGAGTTCCATACTTACTCAATAGTTTACCCGAGGACAGAAGAAGTGAGTCTGCACTTGCTAAATTTAAAAGTTTAATAAAAAACACTTGTTAAATACGTTGTAATTTACATAAATTAATTTTACTAATATAACCTAATTTTTGCTATATATATATAATATATAAGCGAGCGACCTGCAGTCAGGCGTAAGCAGTTTTCCAGGGCATGGTTTAAACGAAAGTGTAACTTTTTATGAATAAATATATTACATAAATACATACATCATACATGGTAGAATACATGTATTATATAATTTGCTTTTCATTGCCATGGGATAGTCTATAACTCGCTATAAATATGGGGCTCTAATTACACTTACACATAAGCAAGCAAAGTAAAAAAGAAAAAATCATTATTTAATCATACATCATACTTGTATTAATCTCCACCAGCCTCCGTATTTTTTGTATTTTAGCAAGTGTTTTTGTGACAATATTAACTATTAATTATAGAACTAATAAAGAATTATCTATTAAAAAAACATGTTATGTAATTCAGGGCAAAAAATAAAATTATTCCCATAAATATAAATATAATAACCCCTAAAAGTTCAAGACGTTGAAATAACTAACAAAAATATCTTCGTCTTTAAAGTGGAACTTTTATATGTCACACATAATTACCAAACTAAAATCACTTATGGGTAATACTCGTCGAGCGAGTTTGCTTCTCTTGCCGAAGCCGCGTACAAATTATTTGAAGTAGTCTATTAGCTATGAGGGTGTGCAATTATTTCATCAATTACCGTCTAAAGTTCGTAATATTAGCGCGTTTAACAAATTCAAAAAGGCATTAAAGATACATGATAGAGTGAACATAGTAAAATAAAGTTGGGACGGCTAATGGTGACGTTTCTCATGTAAATAAAATACATTTTTTTATAATATGAAATACAGTTCTTTAAACATTATTAGTAAACCATACAAAAATTTGGTGGTTTATGACGATTAATTTATTCAGTGTAGCTGTTGCGTTATTCTAGTCTTGGGACTAATTATAATAACAATAGAATTGTAAATCCCACATTTGGCTCACTGGAGCAAAATTAGGTCTAGACTTTGTGGGTTTCCCTTCTCTTATAATTTCCGCAGGTATATACGTCTCAGATTACATTATAGACATTGAATAACAGCATCTACTCGGAATCGAAAAATGTCAAGGTTAATTTGCGGTATTTATGAACAGTATTGTCTGAGCAATGTTATTTGTAATATACTTGAATTTACCTACATAGAAAATATATGAAGACGCTAACTAAGAAAATGTTTGTAACCATGGTAACGTTTTTTTAACGAGGCTGTACGTATTGCTCACTCAGGCTTTCAAGGTTTTAATTCGCTAATGCGTGGCGATTTTCTAAATCGTCATAATTCAGCCCCGAGTATATAGCCAGACGTAGGTACTCTCTTTTTTTAACTCACTCTCAAATTGAAAATAACTTTATTGGTAAACAAGGTATTCAGTCATTTACAAAGTATTTTTCAATTTGCCAACATTTGTTACTGTTATTATTTGTATTTTCCAAACTAAACATCAATATTTCCAAGACAACCTCTATTTACAATTATATTTTAATGAAATTTTGTAATAAATACAAGACAAATTATGTTTAAATTTGTATTCGTACTAATTATAAATTATAATGATAAATTCAAATTGTAATTTTGTGCCCAATCTATAGAAGTCTTTAATTCGACATAAAATCCAATAATTTATGATTACTTAACGAATAAGGACGTGGTCAGCAAATATCACTGGTTGATATTTCTCGTAGCATTTAATATAATTAGTGCGCACCTTCTGTCCATTGAACTAATGCGTTTAGCATCTTACCAGCTCATTTCTTCATTAACAGCTTATTCATTACATCTATTACATCTAAAAAATAAATCAGTGGCGCCACCTTTTAGGTCTGGGCCCCAGAGTTCTGTACCTGTTTCATGATCATTTGTCAGCCCCCTGTGCCTGACAAACGCCGTCGACTTTTTGGGTCTAAGGCAAGCCGGTTTCTTGACGAAGTTTTCCTTCAATATTCCATCTAAAGTCATCGGTGAAGAAAGTCCATCGGTGCAACACTTGTAACTGCAGTGTAATGTCTTGAGGAAACTGGTATGCCTTGTCATCAGTATTCAGTAAATCAAAGTAAAACTCTAAGCCCACGAAAGTATGACCATCTTCTATACACTGCATAGTGTAATAACCAAATACTGCATCTTGAATTTTATAGCCGGCCCATGAGCGTTATAGGCTAATAAAGTATCGATCGTACAATGTTATCAGTGCATCTGAACCCGCGACCTTCAGATTGCTGTGTTTGTAAAACGAGTTGATTAAACTGACGGCTCGTACCGTGACATGTGTCGAATGGACACGTGCGCGTATACTTTTAATTATACGCCGAAATAGTTTATCTGTTCTCTAAGTTGAGAGTCTAAAAAAACCCTATGGCGGTATAGTAAATTTTCAAAACATAATGAAAATGAAAAATTCCAAATAATTTGAATGAAGTTTGTGAGGCTTGGGTCTCTCACCGGGAAACACGGAGTTAAATAGACCTTAGAGATTATAATTGAACTTAAACTAAAGAAAGAATACTTTTGATCAAGCCTATAGACAACAATTTTAGTGGGTGCGTTGCCGGCCTTTGAATGAAGAGTAGTTTGAGTGAGAGTGTAGCTAACGTAAGTAGATAGTCAAATCGAGTCTCAGAAATTATGATAAGTTAGTATTTGCTATGAAACACCTTGGATTTTAATTTATAAACAAGTTTGGATGGTTTTTATTTATAGAAGTTTAAGATTCCAATTAAAGAGAATCCCGAAAGCCTATGATGCTTATATTAGATCAAAACATTTTCGGTCACATCGGATTATTCTTGTCTAGACGGATTTGGGCTTTCATATTTTAATAATTACATTGAGATTATTATAATCTATGTACATTATATTTGATCATTCTGTTGTGTTTTTATGTTTTGAAAATGTACTAAACCTATCATTCAAGTAATGCAATTCATTTTTTTATATTGAAAAAAAAGTGTTTGTGGCATAAGGATTTTGAAAAGGCTAACGTGGAGAAGAAATAGATTAGGACTCACTGATTTTACCTGTAAATTAAACATTTCGTTGCTGCTTTAACAAATGAACATATATGTATATGTATAAATCATAAAGTATTTAATCAAAACTCTGCTCTGTTATCAGTAAAGGCTGTGGAAAAAATAATCGTATCGAATCGATAACGAATGATTATTATTTCTAATATTGCCTTGAATATAAAAGTTATTGGATATGATACTCTGTGTAAATATATAGACAGATGATATCAGACGTAAAAATACAAATAGACCAGTGCCGAAGCCTTCAAAAATAGTAAAAAATGAAAAAAAATTACAGTAGGATGAAACCCATTAGAAATGCAGGGGAATATGATAAAAATGAAAGGAAAAATAAATTACGGTCGATCCGAGTTCGGGAAGTGGGTGACTTTTAAGGGGGAAAAATTGTTTATCTTGATTTCCGGCGAATCTACCAGTCCTATGGAAAAAAGTTAAATGGCAAAGTTGTAGGTCATAAAAAGATCTACAACTTTGGTATTTACAATTTTTTCACATAACCTCAAAATTTAGGTGAAAAATTCAAAAAACCAAGTTTTTGGTTTTTTATTTATATCTTTTTTAAAAAGTTTTTTTTTTCTACGAAATTTGGTGAAAACTTACCTTATTATGTCCCAAATATACTGTAATTTATTTGATTAAAAATATTTGTTTTTTCGCCTCATTTTAACTTAATATCAAAAAAGCACCCTAATTTTCAATCGAAAATTCTGACGTCAAAATTTCAGCTTTTTTCAAAAAGTTTGGGGGCTTTTTGTTCGTTGAAATATCTACTTTCTGATGGTGTAAAAAAAATATACATTACTATAGGAAATATTATTAGAAAATGCAAAAAATTGAAACAACCTCAAATTCGAAAATTTTCTTTTAATTAAGTACAATTTTGAGGTATTTATTAAAATTTACACTTTAATTACTCAAAAAACGTAAGATTTCATGCTTTATTGATAAACGAAAAAATTGCAAATTAAAATATACTTCTATAATTAACAAACAAATAAGTTAATAAAGTTAATATTTAATAAGACATCTACAATATTTTGAAAAAGTTGTAGAATCTTCTGTAAATAATATTTGTAGATGCCTATTTATTGCTGTTTTAAGATAATTTATATACCTGAGTGACCTTCGGTGAATGTTGAATTTTTCTTTGAATAAAGTAAAATCTCACAAATCACTTAGAGTAACTCAGCCTGCAGGTGTATTTTTAAAAACGATGTTGTACACTACTCTGTATCTCGAATACTGGCTAACGGTTTTTACAGCTGCTACGAAATAGCAGGTAGCAGTAAGGCCCAGACCCTCCTAGGTCCATCCCCACTTCTCAATGAAATAACTTACACTGGGCTAAAATTCACCGAAGGTCACTCAGGTATATAAATTATCTTAAAACAGCAATAAATAGGCATCTACAAATATTATTTACAGAAGATAATACAACTTTTTCAAAATATTGTAGATGTCTTATTAAATATTAACTTTATTAACTTATTTGTTTGTTAATTATAGAAGTATATTTTAATTTGCAATTTTTTCGTTTATCAATGAAGCATGAAATCTTACGTTTTTTGAGTAATTAAAGTGTAAATTTTAATAAATACCTCAAAATTGTACATAATTAAAAGAAAATTTTCGAATTTGAGGTTTTTTCAATTTTTTGCATTTTCTAATAATATTTCCTATAGTAATGTATATTTTTTTTACACCATCAGAAAGTAGATATTTCAACGAACAAAAAGCCCCCAAACTTTTTGAAAAAAGCTGAAATTTTGACGTCAGAATTTTCGATTGAAAATTAGGGTGCTTTTTTGATATTAAGTTAAAATGAGGCGAAAAAACAAATATTTTTAATCAAATAAATTACAGTATATTTGGGACATAATAAGGTAAGTTTTCACCAAATTTCGTAGAAAAAAAAACTTTTTAAAAAAGATATAAATAAAAAACCAAAAACTTGGTTTTTTGAATTTTTCACCTAAATTTTGAGGTTATGTGAAAAAATTGTAAATACCAAAGTTGTAGATCTTTTTATGACCTACAACTTTGCCATTTAACTTTTTTCCATAGGACTGGTAGATTCGCCGGAAATCAAGATAAACAATTTTTCCCCCTTAAAAGTCACCCCCCTCCCACTTCCCGAACTCGGATCGACCGTAATTTATTTTTCCTTTCATTTTTATCATATTCCCCTGCATTTCTAATGGGTTTCATCCTACTGTAATTTTTTTTGGTTTCAAAAATTATCGACACTGGTCTAAAATGAAGTATGTACGTCATAAAGTCTAAAGCTACTGTTGTAGGATTAGGTGTTTGGTTTAGTATTGCTTTATGCCATTTTTGTAACAGAGACAACAATTTTAAAGTAACACACGGAAGCGATCTATGTTATTATTATTATAAAGTCATTAATAATAATCATATACTTAGCCTTTTATTCAGATCGACTTACGAACACACATAAACATAGTTCATATATTAATTACTACTACAACTTTAAGAAGATTGAAAAACTATTCCAATAATTGGAAGTTGCTTGATTTCTGCGGATCTGCTTCTCAGTCGGCAAAAGCATTCTCCAACCCTTTCCATTCATGTCTTTCTTGGCCCACTCTGTTCCACATCACTCCTGCCACTTGTAAATTATGGATTTCTCGTGGTTATGCTTTTGTTGACATTTTCATTTTTAATATTATTGTCTTCTATTGTTGGAGGTTTGTGGTCTATGACTTTCTTGACTTTTTGTTTTTCTTATCCATTTTTGGTTGGAGTGTTTCGGTCATTTTCTCCTACAGGAACCGCTGTCCGGATTGGGAGATTAATATAGTCATCAAGGATTTTTTTTATTTCTTCAGAAACTATGAAATAAATATATTGCAATTTTTAATACATTACGCATTAAAAGTTACGCTAATTGTTCTAATTTCGAATAACAATTATTAATAACATGTTCAAACTTGGCTAAACGAAAACATTGGTGAAAATTGTCCGACTTATCTCGATAATAAAATGAATCTGGCTCGCTGCCAACGGCCAGGTGCAACAAGTAGCAAGTTCAAGGTCACGAGTTGTGTAATTCGATTTCACTGTTGCCAAAAATAACAGAGTAGGGCACTAACCGATCTTTTTGTTACACCCGAAGGGTACACATATGTTTTTAGTACTATTTGAGGTTTTTTTTCCATTGAGATTGTTAGAATGGAATATATGTATTTGGAGGTCCATATGAGAATATATAGGAAGTATGTGTACTAAAGGAGAAAATAACAGTAATAGTCATTCAACGACACAACATTGTCATAGGAGGGACCATCCGTTTTCGTAATTATTTAGTATTTTATGCGATAATCAATACTATATAATTTACCAATCAATATTGTAGTACTTTTTTTATATAGTCTGGACATAGATAACTTTTAGTTTTTAAACGCGTTATTTTTTCGATCGAATATTAATATTAGTGTATAACGGAAATAAATACATACACACATTATAAGAAAAAAAATTAATAATGTCTTTCCGAAAAACTGATTAGAGTCTTTCTTACAACTTAAATTTTATTCCTTTTGGAGTATGACACTTGGGCCGTGGGGTGCAAGTGGAAAGGTGCTGCTTACAGACTTTTGGCGCCTAGCAGACAGTACCGGTGACCACAGAGCTGGTACTTTCGTCGCTTAACGTATATCGCAATACACTGACACAGTATTTCTATATATTAATTTTTCAATTATTATTATAACATATATTTTGTAATTTTTTTTTCTTATTATACTTTTTTTTAGGTTTAAACTATCCTCCGTGTAAATCTTCAAATAATTAATTAAATAATGCTTCTTATTATTGAATTTATAAGCTTAAAACTTGGATTATACAAAAGCTTATTTTTATTAAATATACGAAAATATCTTGAAAAGAGAGCTTAGGAACTACGAACCCTTTTAAAATGTATGTTTCCATTATTTGCGCAAACGGAATAAATCCGACCCTTTTATCTATTCCTCATTCAGAAATCATAATCTCGATATGGACGTGTCGGGGAGGATCATAAAAATAACATTTCGAAATGACAAGTTCAAGGTGTTTTTATAAATGTGACTTTTGTGTTATATAAATACGAGTAGAAGTACTTAATAAATTTGTGTAAAGTTTGTACCTGACTTTACCGTGATCACAAGATATTATGTAGAACCTTAGGATTAGTAGAAAAATTTAATACATTCGCGAGTTGCTTTTATTTGTAACGAAATCATTTCTTATGTCAAAGTTGAATTATTATTATGATATTTTCATAAATGCTATAGATAACCGACGGATATTGATATCATATTTCTTTCAGATTATTAAGAGTAAAACGAAATATGGAATAACATAAAGAGGACTTCTAGAAATAACAGGTTTTTTTTATAGAACAAGGGGCAAACGTTCAGGAAGCTCATCTGATGTTAAATAAAGCGCCACCCAAAGACACTCACAATACCAGAGGGCTCGAGAGTGCGTTTCCGGCCTATTAAGAATTATTACGCTCTTTTCTTGATTAACCCTAATGTAGTGTAGTGGAATTTTGTATTCCGTCTCCACGTCCGATGATGAAACTCAGTGGCAGGTATTAATCCGAACAACGGATATTAAAATAGAACAATAGAATACTAATAAAACTTTACGAGTAGAAAATAGTTGTTTCTAATAAAATAAATTACTTTCATTAGCTCAAAGCTACGTAACGAAGTTTCTATAACGTTGGCGACATAAAAATACCCATAAAATATTTATGAAGGCAAGTCTAGTACAAGTATAATGGTACAGTTTAATTGATCCGTTATTATCAACTCGCATTAGTGGTGTAATGGAAACCTTACTGGAGTAAATAAGTACGCAGTATATTATGCGCGTCGGGGAATTTACTGGCCACATGTACATACCTAGATTTTATGTGGGACCACATTTCAGGAGTATTCATTTGATACAAAAATTAGTTAGAGAGAAACAGCCCTTCCTCAGGTGAGCATGTGAAACTGGGCGCCATTCGTGATCCTGAGTTGACGAGTATGAAATTTTGTAGTTCGATATCAGACAAGAGTGGGTAACTTATAATTAAGTATTAGCCGCCCATGGATGAAGTGCTGGACTAGCTTTTTTGTAGGATTGGAGCTGGGTTTGTTTTGTAAAGAAGTCTTAAAGTCTTCCGCATTGCACTACAAATTGGTACAATTAGTACACACCAAACTAAACAGATTTTATTGTATTCACAAAAGCGTCTATTGATTCAAGTGGCACATTGATTTACCTATTCAGTTCACTTCGTCACATTGCATTCATGGCGAAATGCCAAATCCGCTGTACAATTGTTCGTTCCTTATAGTATTTAGTTTCGTAAATAGGATTCAATTGTCTTCATAGATATCTATGGTATGAAGTCTTTACAGAATTTGTCTAATTTATAAACAGATGTTTTTGGAGACACTTCAACTTGGAAAATATGAATAATATTCTGTACTGACTCTTGTTCACAGATTACGTTTGATTTTCTTTATTTATCTTTTTAGTCTGTGCTGGACGAAATTTGTCAATGTATGCGTCTAAGATGAACTGGTTTTGTCTGAAGTCGACCGAAGACACATACACGACTTCTTAATTCACAAAGATTACCCAGTATTAAATTACATTAAACTCTTTAAATTAAACAGCTTCCATCCATTAACCCTAACACGCCAAGTTTATGTTTACTACCCCCGATAAAACTTTACAATGGAGTTTCCAGAATATTCTATCTCTTTTTTGATTGGTGCAAACAGATCGACCCTCCCTCTCGCACCTACTGCAACAGGTTTTCCAATGACCTACTTTATATGTCAAGGGCAAAAGAATAAAGCAACAAGTGATTCCAGATTTGTATCCTTAACTCGACATAGTACGGGAAAAAGCCGATTTTTTAAGAATTTGTACACTTTTTTCTAGAAGGAATTCAATAACATATTTGGGGATTTTTTTATGTAAATAATTTGTTTTCATTGTTTGATTACTGATTAATGATAAATTAGGCGTAATTATATCGTTAATCTATCTATCTAATTAGTGTTAGATAAAAAAAGAAATTCGAGTTTACACGTTAAAGTTATTATGATAAAGACACATAAAACTTTAAAAAAAATGTATTATTATTACTATACATTCCAACGGAGATACCGTTTTAATCCGTAAGATTCTGTAAAATTTTAAAATTCAATACAGATTTCATTTTTTATTGTTCTAATTTAGATTCACGGGGTAAAATGAGGGGCTGAAGTAATGATATATATTTTTCCATAAAGGTGATAAAAATTAAATATTGGCAACACTTTAGACATTGATATTCGTTTAAAAAACCTTCAGCAGCTTTTCTCCATTACCAAACAATCTACTATTGTTAAATCTAAGTGTAGAATTTTGAAACCATTTTTCTAATTCAAAAAACTGTGCCGGCTGTGCACCTTTTCATTTTCATAGCCTGATTTCAATATTTAAAAACAGAATTTCGAAACACGTGCAAATGAAATTATTGCTTTATTTACATTCACAATTGCTCCGTTCAAACTCAATTTTTCGAGATGATCTGATAGTTTTTTGTCCAAACTAATATAATATTTAAATATTTTTGCGACTGGTATTTTTATAGGTATGACTAAAGTACTTGTACTACTAAAGAAAATACTTTTTAACAGATTAAAGTTATGTATTATTGTAAACTTATCATTTAAAGTTACAAACATAATTTAAAGTTACAATAATAACTAATTAAATAATAAATTTACAATAATACATAACTGTAATCCGTTAAAATAGTGTTTTCTTTAAATGTGTAAAAGTTATGTTAATAAAAGACAATACTACTTGTACTACTGCTACGGACTACTTCTTCAGTCGTACTCCTAATTTCTGAAGGTCGTGTTAGTGGCACCGCACATCTTCTACCCTCCCAGTCTTCGACCGGCGTCTGAGTGATGAGTAAGACCAGTAAGGGGCTTAATTTGATCAGTCCAGCATGTACGGCATCGCCCTTTCGTTCTGGTGACCTTCTGTTTGTCTGCCACAATGAGATTTTCTTTACTTTCTGGATCTTTGCGTGTTAAATGTACAGAAAAAATCAGGATGCCTCAATAAAAAAGTCTCGGAATACGTTTTTTACCATGTTAGTATAGACTGGACAAAAGATGGTATGGAAATCCTGAGAAAGGCTGTAATAGAAAAGATGTTTCGGTCCGTTTTCCGCCTTTTCACATTTATAACACTGGTCGTATGCAGGAAAAACATTTTCCATTACTAGGAAAATTGTTTTAGTTATCCACGTTCTTCTCCATAAAGATAAATTTTCATAAGCACGTCAAAACTGTACAAGTTTCGTTTTCACGCTCCGTCGACCTTTGAATAAAATGTGTACTGAAAATATATTATGAAATCCATAATTCATCGGGAGCTATATTGTCGGTCGACTTGGATTTTGTTAAATAAATCTAATATTTTCTAACATCGAAATCAGTGAAATGGTTTTTCCAGTGAGTAAGTGCCTATGAAAGAATTTTAAATCTCCTCCTTCTTTGCCAGGTTTTTATGAAGTCGGATTAGGGCAAGAAAAGAGCGTATAAAGCCGGCGGCTCACCCGCGAGTCCTCTGGCATTGAAAATATCAATGAGCGGCGGTAACACTTAACATCCCGTGACCTGAACATAAAAAGTCAGTTAATAAAATAATTTTGTTCTCGTGAAGTCTGTAAATTTCAAAGTGTAGCAGAAGTGGTGTTTTTTTCTGTTTCACTTATGATCATCCCTTGACCAAATACAGAATGAATAATAATCTCAGCTCGATATTGTAGGACGCTTTTCTCCGTAATCTCTTTGCCATTACGCGAGTTATAAAGAGATCTAAATAATTATTGACACTTGGAAATTGCTATCCAAATTCGACGGAAGTAATATTTATTTATTTCAAACATACACAATATGACTCGTAGAAATTACGTGTGGTATTTTGATACAGCCTACGATAATTAATGTTGCAAAGCAATAAATACAAATATAGCCAATGCATAAATCACAGTATTTGTTGTGAATAATTAACGTTTCCTAATATTCCAGTACTTTCGCGCTGAGCAATAATTTGTTGTCAACATAGACAGGTTTTATACAGAATTCTATATAATTTGTTTAACCGGAATAGACATAGACATATGATTTATTACAAACAAATCACACACACACACTTACACACATAAACTTTTATTAAAAAATAACAATAATCAAAGAGAAAAAATTAAATAAAAGACATAATATTTGTATATAATTTGTTTTTCCTTTTCCCATTCGGTTTGTCTCAAGTAAATGGCCCTGGCTTAGCATTATGCTGAGGAGCAGAGTGTTCCACAGCGCTGGTCATTCTGCCAGAGACCACATCAGCTAGTTTGCGCCTCAGTCGAAAAATAATAATTTATTAACACTTAGCAGGAAATGATAATAATAATAATAAATAAGGTTTAACAAACACAATGTTTAAATTAAATATTTACAAAATCGGAAAATAAATGTTATTTATTGGTAATTTAGTAGTACGAAAGATGACATGAAAACTCTGCGAACTGTAACACAAAATATATTTTTTTCTTTTATAAAATTTCTTTCGTAAAACATCGTCACTTAAAATTTATTGTCTCTAAACCCATAATAAAGACAAGTATAGTAAAATAAAATTGTCTGTCTGTGTCTTCTAACTGAATGTACGGATTGTGATTAGTATTACCTCGACGTTGATCGTTCAAAAACTGATAAATTTTAACGTAATTTTTGCCGCGTACTAACACTGACCAACCAGCTGCCTTCAATAGTATTTCCTTTACAATTTCGATATATAGTGAACATTGAAATCGTAATCGCTAAATATAATTGGAGTTACTCAGTAACGATGCAGAACATGTATTACGCGTCGAGTATTGCTGGAATAAGTTTGGGTTCGCTTTAACCCTTCTCGCATCAATACTTTAATGGGTAATCAAGTCAAATGTGCTGCTCAATTATGTAGTTTAAAACTACTAATATTATTTACTTAGCCGGACCCTCTAGAGGAAACACATTAACATGATCAACTTTGAGCTCTACGGTAATGTGATTTTTAACACAAAATTATGCGTGGTTGACTAGGAGGACGAAAGGGAATACGTATGATTGAGAAGCGGTTCATTTATTTATTTAATTATTAGTAATTTTACAGCTACCATACATATTATAAAACAAAAAAGAATACAGAAAGCCAAAACAGATTACAAAGATAACAAATATATTTTTAACAATTGTTGTAAGTACATTAATAGACAAAAATATATTTAAAAAAACTTTACATTTGAAACATTAAATAAACCTAATATTTTAAATAACTGTTTGAACAAAATATGAGTCTTCGTTCCCGCCTCTTTAAATACTTCGTCATAAATTCGTTGGTAAGGTGGATAATATCAATACAATATTTTAACAACACACAAGGCAACGATTTTTACGATTTTAATTTTTGGTGAATAAGTTGCATATATAAAAATAATTTGGGGCATTTACGGCTGTATAGACAAGAAAATATTTGCGTTGGCGTGATTTGGCAGTCTCTTTATCCTTATTTTTCATTTCACAAACTTATGTTGGGTTTGATTATTTAAAAAGAAACATTTATTTATCGTAATTTCTATTTCAGGGCGACAGGAGTGACTGGTGTGGCATACCATGTAGTGGACATTCGATCAGAACAGTATTTGAATATATCAAAATGGCCGACTACGATGAAATAAATGTCGACGATGAAGTTGGCTACGAGTACGATACGACGAAAATACCGGAAATAGTTACGCCGGATGACATGACCGAATCCGGGTACCAGGAATCGGAAAAAAGTTACGGTGACCGCCGGGATTCTAAGGAGGGATTCGGGGGGGAAGGTGACTCTGATAGTGGGGTGGACGGTGTTAGTAGCGGGTGCAGCACGGTGGACGATTGCCCTGTTGTGTCGATCAATGATGTGGTCGCGTATTATGATGATATCCGGCCCAGGCGTCGGTATGCTCCCCAACTCAACTATTACCACGTGGACATCGAGAGGATGGCATTGGACGCTGTTGTTCAGGTAAGGGTTTAATAATAATAAAGGCGTGACAGGCAGTCACATGTGCAGAGGCTGTTTCAGGGCCGAGGAATCAGTCACCCACGTAGTCCTGGAATCCTCTGAGTAGTGAGGTCGCTTTGTGAAGGCTTCTGTGCTTCTGGAAGGAGTTAGGCTGGCTTAGTTAGCCAGGACTTTACACACAACGGACCCAGTGAGAGTAACTGAATCCACCAACCATAAACATTTAATTTTTTTAAAGGTTTTAATAAGATGGTTTGGGTATTTTTTTAAATAATACGAATGTAATTGTGTATTCTAAATGACAGCATTTCAGACCACGTTACTATTTGCTAATAGTTGTGGTAACTATATTGTTACAATTATATTTTCATATGATATATCACAGAATATAGCTATTTAATGTGGCTGTCAGGCTAATGGAGTAGGAATAAATACGTGCATGAAGTCTTCCGCGTTTATCGCACAGACTACTACAGGAATTTTATATCTCAACATAGTATGTAATACGGTTGTAAATTGAATGGAAATCATAACAAATTAATAATAATGAATTTAACGCAACGTGTAATAATCGTTACTTTAGTTAGTAGTTAACACGTTAACTCTAATTTATTGTAACTTATTTGAATACTCCGTCTAAATACACTGTGAGAAAAAAATGCGCAAATTCAGAGTTTTCTATCAAATTATGTTTATGCTATGCTATCGATTCTTTTCATAAAACAGAAGCCTAATTTAGTTTTTACGAACAAGACAGTCTTAAATTCAATGAATGTCATTAATTCTAACAGATTATGTGAAAAAACTTAATTGGATCAATTATTTAAACCATAATAATTGCATGCTAATTTACTGTGTCTGGGTCTGGGGAGGCACCTATAAAACCTCTCTCCTGAAACTTGAGCGAGCCCAACGTGCAGTTCTTAAAACCTCATTGTCTCTCCCCTTCCGATTCCCTACTGATGAACTTTATAAAACCTGTTCTGTACTTACAGTTCGTCAACTTTTTATCTTATACACTATTCTGAAACAACATTCGCTCTTATTCTTTGATACCGCTATATTGGACAAACGTCGCAAATATAACGTTTGTACAACCCCATCTTTTTCTAATTTTTCTCAACGATCGTTCTCTTTTCTTGGCTGTTACTTATATAACAAACTCAACAAAACTCTGAACATATATGCTAAAACAAAAAAATGTGTAAAGAAAACAATTCATAAATTTTTAAGTACTTTGAGCTATGATGAAACTGAAATTCTACTGGAAGTAATAAAATAATAATTTTCACATAATATGTTCTTGTCATGTCAAACACCCTTTAACACTCACTAACACACGCATGCGTACCCTTCCCCACTATCACACACACTCACATACACAATCCCTTACAAACTACCTTTTTGTTATGTATATGCTATGGAATGGAAGCCTGGTTATCCATATTACAGGTTCTTACCTAGTTTGGAAACCAGTCTCCCAATACTGTTACTATATTAAGAATTATTATTGTTTAATGTTTAAGGGAGAAAAATAAATAAATAATTATTATTATTATTATTATTATTATTAATAGGTTAATGCCTGGAATAAAATCAGCAATTAAGTAACCGGACATTCAATTACTCTAGTCATTAATAATAATTTGAACAATCATTGCACGTGAACATTGTTATCATAATCTTAATGGTAAAAGCATGTATGTACGTATTTATGTTCGCTATAAATAGAAAAATAACTATATATATATATCGATCGGGATATTTCTTACACTGTACACTTGCTCAGAACTCTATACTCTCTTTAACCGCATCTCTGTAACTACTACCCCATCATCCAGAATGTTCAGAGTTATTCGGATTAATACCTGCAGTTGCTTTTCATCGGACATCGAGGCAGAATACCAAATTCCACCCATATCACCTGGACGTCCGTCCTTTGAGCGTTTCTAAAGGCAATTTTTGCCGAGCACCACCATTATGTGGATCCAGCTGCCCACCATGTATTATCCGTGAGCCTACTGGCGTTGAGAGTGTCCATGGGCGGCGGTATTACTTAACATCAGCGGCGGTTGTCCCTTGTTCTATTAAGAAAACTCCTCAGAAAACTGTGTGCCTGTGTGCAAACATGCGATGCCAATTTGATAGTACATATATTAAATGTATCTTGCTGTAAAATACCTTGCCCCATCAAGAGCGGAAAATATCAATTTCACTTTAAACAAAACCACATAATCTACACATGTTACCTAATATGTTACTTAGAGTAATCATACTACAATTTGATTAGAATATAATTAAGAAATCTCTCTTAACTATGAAGTAACTATACGCGCTTCGAAAGCTATTCCAAACATTACGTAAATTTAAGCTTTAGTCTTAGTGAATTTAATACCACACTATAAGTTTAAGTTAAACAATAGGTTTATAAGTAGGTCCGTAAGTTCCTTTGCGATATGTGATGTTATATTATTATTTATTCCAGCAGTTTGTTGTATACGACTCTCAACCTTGAGTTCGTAGATTCGATCCCCGACTGTGCATCAATGGACATTCTAAGTGCACATTTCACATTCGCTCGAACGGTGAAGGAAAACATCGTGAGGAAACCGCCTTCCTTAGACACATAAAGTCGACGGCGTGTGTCAAGCACAGGAGGCTGATCACCTACTTGCCTATTAGATTGACAAATGATCATGAAACAGATACAGAAATCTGAGGCCTGACACGTTAAAAGATTGTAGCGCTGTTTTTATATATTGAACTTTACAAATTAAATATTTAAAACACAATTTTGACTGTTATTCAGTTACAGTTACAGTTTATGTTTTGGTTTGTCTTTAGCGTAGGCTTAATCCATACATTGGGTAAAAGCTACCTAACACTTATTGCAATAATCTTTGTTTTTTTGGCACACCCATATAACAGATTGGGGATCGATTTTGACTCATACCAGGCTCAATTTGGCAAATGTTATTTCTCGAATGTAACGAGTATGAAGCATGTGAATAATTCCCATGAATTTGGTAACTGTTGACAAATATCTCACATTATACGTTGCGATGTTAGTCTAAATAAATTAACCAACTCCATTAAAATATTACATTGGTTGTTGGTGTAGTTCATGGCCGTTGCTAGGTCAATGACCCGTTGACCTCTCGAAGTACCAAGCAAGTTGCAAAAGCGCTGTGGTAAACCTTGTGTTTCCGCAAGTATTGTCTTGTTCTAATATTGTCGTACATTTAAATCACTAACGGTTTGACGTCAACATCTGAGACATAAAATCGAGAAGCAAAAGTGATAAAAAGCAATGATGGATGATGTAAGAAGTTTTCGCCATCGCCAGGATTAGAATGGTGTTAATATTCAATATTTATGTATGATCGTGATACATGTAACCCATGCTTTAAGAATCTGTATGTCTTTTATATTTTTTTTAATTTTGTATATTTACTATAATAGCAAATATAACGTAATAATATCGTGGGAATAAGCTGTATCACGTAGTGGCGATTCATGTGAAACATTCTATGAATTTTAAGTGCCAGAAGTTTATAATTTTCATAGATTTTCAACGATAAAGTGATTTAAATTTACTAAATTTTAGAAGAACTATTAAAAGGTTTCGTTACTTCAGGTCATGTCATTTTCAGTTTGTCTCATTAGGGATGTTGAGACCTATAATTTGGTCAGAGCATTCCTGACTTCTCCTGCTATCAATCCTCCCTACTATCACCAGATTATCAAGACTATCCGGTTCTCTCATGGCAATATGGCCAAAGTAGCTAAGCACCCGCTATCTTTAGTTCGTTGAAAATGGAATTTTTGCATAAATGCGATGATAGATATACACCAATTGCATACTAACGAGAAAACACTAACCGGACTCGTGAAAACGTAAACATTAGAGTGGATTGTTTTTGGACACTTCTGTTTGTCTAGGATAGGAGATTTTCTTCTGACGTATAATATCGCGTGCCAATACCCGTTGGACTAGAGATGCTATTGACCACAATGGAACGCACAATCATGTACACTTTACACACCCATCATGATAGTTTCGATAATTTTGTTAAATGTATGTTAAATTTGACACCTCAAACGTAGTATTTTTTACCAATACGTTACAGCCTCATATTTGGCCTCTTTTTTGGATTTGTTTTGTGATCATTTGTTTTTTATAATAAGGCAAGAAGGTGATCAGGTACACCCGATACACGCCGTCGATGTCGTAGGTCTAGATAATTAGATATGTTGGTTTCCCGACGATATCTTCGTTCACCGTATAACCAAAAACAATGTAAATGCGCACATAGACAGGAAGTGTAATGCACATTTGCAGAGCGGATCTTAGAGATGAGCAACCGTACGCTGATACCACTCGACACACACTGCATTTTTGACAACATCACAAATAACATCCTAAACACACGCGTTCTTGATGTGGTTTAGTCCAAATATATATAGGCGCTGCTGAAATATGCTTACTTGACTCGGTTTTACATATTATTCATGTTGCTAATACAGTTGTAAAAATATATACGAATGTTTATTATATTTAGATATTGTAAAAGAGGAAAACGAGTTAATTACTGCTATATTAAAGCGCTCACAATAAAATACAAAGTTTCTTATCGGAATTTTTAATTAAATACAACGGAGATAATTTAGTTTTATCAAAGTTTATAACAGTTAGTACGTTAAAAACTTTATTAAGTTATATTGTTTGAGAAGGGAAGAGAGCGGGAGATCGACTCAGCCACTTCTTTCCCCTGCAAGATTGCTAACCGGAAGATGAATCCTGGTGGGTTTCATTTGGCTGTTATTCTTTGAACAGACAGTTCTCACTTTTACATAATATGCTGGCAGGAGGCTCATCTTGAGTAATACCGCCGCCCATGGATACTCTCAATGTCAGAGAGCTCGCAAAAGCGTTGCTGGCCTTTAAAATTTGTGTATGTCCTTGAGATAGTATAGTAGTTGAGTTACTAACTAAAGTAAAACATAATCTAGACTATTTATTTTACCAACATTGTATTAATAATCATTAAATATATTAAAATGGTCTCAGTATCAAAGGTTCTAAACAGAAATATATACCTATATACAAATGTTTATATAGTCTTAATGTATGGCTGGAAAGAAGGCTTGGATGCTAACCTTAAAACAGATTTAACAATTGGTAGTCCAACCCAATTTTATAGTCGAATGAAAGGTCCATCGACTACGTTGGCTGGGGCCCCTTGAGCGCATGGGGCAAGAACGGGCAGCGACGGAATCTTTCCTAAACCGGCCAAGTGGCCGCAGATCCGATGGTCGTCGAGGTACCGCTGAAAGCTAGTACAGGCCCTGGAACATTCTAATTTCAGAGGCCAAGACACTTTATGTGTCGCAGAGACAGCGAAATAAGAATAAATAAAAAGGGTTATGAAGACTTTATGACAAAGCTTATATTAAGAACCTCCTATATTGCTAGTTCCATAGTAAGTGCCTTTCAGAATATATATAAACATTATGTTTAATCCAATGTTATGTAAAATTAATACGATTACCATACAAAGCTGAATCTAACAAATGTACAGTTTCCTCAAATAAAACCTGTTCTTTATGTGTATCGTTATTTTTGAATTGCAAGGAATAACGCACATTGTGTCGTTACGTAACGAATCCGTTACCCAATATGCAAATGTTACAAATCTCGTGTTCATTCGAAACATTTCACTTTTTGATTTGTCGTTTACATCTCCAATCCTTTTTGTATTGCTAACGCGTCGAAGTTGTACTGATACTGTACGAAAAGTCCGAAGAAGCTTCGATGCTGGCGATTAACATTTTTTTTATTGGGACCACAAAATTATGACACACATTTTATTATTGACATACATAAAAATGAAAATCGTTGAGGTCCCAATAACTAATACTTGACATCCGCGAAAATAATTAGATACAAATAAGTTTTAATACAAACAGCTACGCAATGAAAATATATACAATAACCACAAAAAGATTTAACTGTTAAGCAAGAAACTTGTAGGTAATTCTACTCTTAGCTGAACCAAGAATTATGACAAAAGTCTGTATGAATAAATATATAATTATAAAATATTTAATGCTATCTTCTATTATTATAACGAAATTATATGCTTCGATATGAAATTATTCTGAGATTGTTATTGTATGTTTTTGTTGCAATATAAATATATAAGGTTATATACAGGTAAGTAGGTGCCTAACATTTGTAAAAATTTTAAACACAGGTTGTATATTTTGCTCACATATACTCTCACGGACTCTCTAAAAAGTCCAAAGTGAATCTGAATCTGGCCTTCGAGAGAAGAAAACGTTCTTTAATGAATAAATAAAAAAATGGTTCGAAAAGATTTCCCTGGTTCCTCATAGTGTCGCTGATATTTCCGTCTATCGAAGAGAATATTGTATTTCACACGTAATTTTTCCTACAACACTCGTTATTTGCGAATACATTTTCATAGAAACATTTCTCGGCAAGGCGGTAATATATTATTACGTTATATTGACATTTCAATGCAATCGCTGAAGATGATCTTCTAATTTTCATTACATAAACTCTGTAGCAGAGTTAATCAAGATGACTTGAATTATGTAAGCGCTGTATAATACTTATTTCTATTACTAGGAGTTTCCCTGTTTGTTGATTTAGCAAAATCATACAGATATTCAAGCGCCAT
Source organism: Pieris rapae (assembly GCF_905147795.1). Classification (NCBI taxonomy): domain Eukaryota; kingdom Metazoa; phylum Arthropoda; class Insecta; order Lepidoptera; family Pieridae; genus Pieris; species Pieris rapae. The sequence continues at coordinate 10,171,839 of NC_059515.1, read as the reverse complement.
TTGACTTTTTTTCAAACCCTAGGAACGTTTAAATACTTCACTATTAAAATTTTGGCTTGACAGAACGGCAGATGAAACTTGAATGTATTAACAAGAAAGCTAAGTAAGGAATTCTCAAGAATACCTTGAGAAATCCCCTGAAATCCCAGGACACAATCCATGTGGAACTCACTATTGTGCATTCCCACTAAAACCCCAAGGCCCCACTTGCAATCGCCTAAGGTGGGATGCGATAACAGCAGAGCCTTATCCACTTCCCGACATGCGATGTGATGTGGCGACCGCCTCTTCACAACCATTGTTATTTTGTGTACATATCCTTTACAGTCAGGGTCATTAGACAGATCCAGTACTTCCAGAGATCATCACCATCCTTTTCGGTGAAGATTTGGTGATTGCGTGTACGTGACTTATGAAACCTCGAACAACTATTATTATTGTTGACTTAACAAAAATATTTCTCCAATTCGACAACAGACGTAAGTCATAATTTGCTAATCATTTTTAGTAATGATTTATACAAATATACGAGCGGCGCATACGCAGAAGTTTAATGCTTGTTGATAGGTTTTCTTGTAGTTTCTATTTTTACCTGTTTCTCGTAGCATGAAGAGAAATTATCAGCTCTAAGTTAAGCGGCACTCGGTCAAAGAAAACGAATCTGAACAAGGTCAACAGTAAACGCTAATACTTCTACTTAATTACGGCAATGTTTACATCTGAAGCGGTCTTAACTGACATATTGCTATGCGCGATTCACTTACCTATTGCCCTGGTATTATGGTCTGTAATTGTGCGCTAGTGTCGGCAATTACGTCATTAGTAATGCACGCGTGGAAGCCTTGTATGTGCGTGTAAAATCGATATATGCGTTGGCGGATGTGGTGTTCAAGGGCGCTGGTGTTTGGACTCTTGATTTGATTTGCATTGGCTGGACCGCTTTGATTTTTAGCCACTAGTAGTAATAATTTTACGAGAAAACCGTATATTTTTGAGGTAAATATGATAGAAATATATCGAAATGTCATTAAAAAATAAAGAAAAAAATACTAAAGTACTTTCTTATGTTATACTACCAAATTACGTTGTGCCCCGCGAAATTAAAGAAACAATTTTTTTTCTTAGGAATAAGGACCACCCTAGTATACATGTTATTTGGCAGATATGTCTACGTAAACATAAAATAATATAAGAAATGCACTTATATTAACAAAATGACTTAATTTTATACACATGTTTGAAAAATCTTTAAACTGTACGTTTTGTAGGCTCTAAATCTTAACTTAAGTGATCTTTAAGTATTACCTCCGATCACTGATTAAAAAGTAATATAACATAATTACTATATAACTAATAAATGCTAAATAAAACGATATATAAGGTGATAAGTTTAATATGAAAATCTGTTACGTTGTAGTAAGTTGTCGCTAGTGCGATTAATATTAATGGCAGCCTTCCGACTTTGCATGCACTGCTCAACTTCACCAACTTATGTGATATTGACTCTGAAAAGTTAAATTAATTTTATAATCTTTTACTTTTCCTAGTTAGCCAGGTATCTTTTAGCAAGTATGTAGCAGCTAATAGTAAATTGGAGCATAAAAGTACTAAACTGGTGCTCAAGGTCAGGAAGAAGTTCTAAGTTGGTGAAAGGTGAATGGACTAAATTAAAAAAAAACAGCACTACATGGCAGAGAGGAATGGCGAGATTTAGAAGAGGCCTTTGCCTAAAAAGGGCACACAGTTAGCTAAATGAAAATTGAAATAGAAACGTATCTTAAGAAACGAATATGAATACTTAAATACGAATTCAAAGGCTCAAATTTTCTTCAGGACCACAACCCTAATGGTGTTTTAGCCGTAGCCTGACCCTCTTCCATTTTTTTTAACTTCTTTAATAATAGAATTTTATTTAGATTTTCCGGTAGGGTTTTAACTGAGAGATACGACCTCCGTCTATTCAAAATTTTCTTCTCCCTTAAAGGCCGGCAACGCATCCACTAAAAAGGTCACTATGTGCTGCGATTACTGCAATTTTAAAAAAGTATATACCCTTCGAAGAGTTTTTATTAAATTGTTATTTACTACTATCAGAGATAGGTAAACTTTTTATTTTAGAAAAAAAAATTATATACATAATCGATTTTTTTTTCTTTTAATTTAATGTTTATTTTTTTTAATGATTTTAATGTCTTATGAACTCAACAGAAAACTGTTCATTGGCAGGCGTCAGGCAATCGAAGACTCAATATTATAATTCAGTTCAATAATATAGTCGTCATGGCATAGCATATTTTGCGTGTCAATTATTATAGGAAATCGTACAAGTTATTGTTTGGTCCTTGACGTGGTTTATTTAAGGTCGTGGAACTCGTTGTCACACGTGATACGAAGATTATATTTTGTTTACAATCTGTGTAAGAGACTGACACAGATAAGTTGTCCATGCATAGTATAAACATTCAATATTTAAACTTTTTTCAGAATAAAGTACAACTTAAAGAATTAGGTTTTTTTTTTAATTAATAGGAGGCAAATAAGCTCATCTGACGTTGAGTGGTACCATCGCCCATAGACACTCACATTGCCGAAATGCAAGTCTTTGCCGGGCTTTTAAGAATCGGTACTCTCTTTTCTTGAAGAAAAACATCATGAAAGGATTTCTTTTAAATTTACAATTTCTGTCAACAGGACGATATGTTTGCTTTTACAACATTTCTCTTTATATACTAAAAGCAACATTTCATATTTATACCTGTCATACCGTGCACTTACGATGCTCAATTGTTTGAATATAATTCTCTCACGGCATCCATTTAAATCTTGCTTTACAATTACAAAACGTTTTGTGTTCAAAATAATGTATGTACATAATCAAACAGTTCGATAATGTAGTTCGTAAAGGGCGAATGTAAGCCATCTTATGTAATGCAACTTGCAAATATTTAACGTTTGGCGGAGTCAACTTACCTTACTGTTACATTGCATAAACTGCTTTTGTGAAGCTGAAGGCGGATGTTAAAAATACCGTAGACCTAAACATTCTTACCCAGCTTCATATTAAAACCCGTTTGCCAATCATATACCAACAACGCATCATTTCGGTCACACAATGTGCAGGGGTGACGAAAACTTAGAGAAGACACAAGTGAAAAAAGGTATTTAATAATACCAATTTATTCTACATAACTCGGATAATTTTAATATACCATCAACATGGTTTAACAATAAACAATAAATGTTTATCTAAAGTCAGATTTACTTGCGTACCAATTTTTAAATCGCCGACAACGCACTTGCGAGCCTTTTGACAATGTGAGTCCATGGGCGGCGCTATCACTTACCATTAAGTGAGCCTCAACTAGCATCCTACTCGCTTTTCATCCTTCTGTTACAAAAAAAAACTTGGCATAATAATTAATTCCCATTATTTCAATCGTCGGTTTCGATCTACAGAAAAATATATTTGCCAATCTAATTCCAAAATGGTATGACGAGAATAGTATTTTAGTTCAACTTAAATTATTTTGGGTGTAAAAACAACGTTTGCGTAGGTATATTATAATGATATTATAAACTGACATAGAAATATATCTGCCTATGTCTGCTTAGAATGCAAAGCTTAATTTTATATATTATCGTCTTTATACAACACCATGTATATTTGAAAGCTCTGGACATTTAGATTTCATCATGACGTCTCATCAAAACTGACTGTTATTACTTAGGTACAGTATGTCAAGGTTTAAATTTTGATCAGATCAGAACAGTTCATGGGTTTACCGTGAAAGTACTTAATCATATTAAAAAGACTCACGTCAATTTATCGTTTGGTCTTTTCAATTTTAGTAGCACATAAGCATAAAATTATTAGAAAAGATTTTAAAGTGCCTACACATGTGTATTGGGTTTTTGAGATATGGGAGTATTGTCACAGTGTTGCCTTTACCGTAGGAAATGTATATATTTATTTATATATTATATATATCGTAAGATATTAATCAACTATTTCCGAAACTCAGTTATGTATCGTATGCCTTCAGATTACAACACAAATTACCAGCAAATCGATATATTTAATGTGACTAAAAAATTCTTTATTAACTCTGGTAACTTTTACTAATAATGGCTTTGTGATTCTTCCTTTATATTAAATACTTATTATAATGATCAATGAATCTTTGAATTTATAATTTAAAATTTGGTATGAAATTGTGCTTAGTTATATTTTTTGTATAAATACGTAAAACTGTGCTTTATGTTTATGTTTGAATGTGTATTCCGTTTTTGGCTTTTATGTATAATATAATTGTTTTAATATTGTTTAATGAGTAGCTGTAGGAATACTTTAATAAATTATAAATAAATACATACACCTCTTTTGTAAATACATACACAAACATTTGCGCTTACTTATAATGAGATAAAAATGTTGCATACAAATTTGCATTTAATTATAAACATAAATATTCAGAAAGCTTAATCTCAACGAAGTTTAATAAAATTCTCGTATTTCAGTTAACATTTATTTGCGGTTATCGCAAATTACAGAACAAATTTTGCTCCAAATATCACGTAAAGCGTTTGAATATTACGATTTTTTAAGAAAACAAGATATTTTCGCATCACAAAGAAAGTAACCTTAGATAATAGGTATTATAAACTTAGATAAGTTTCATAATAGATAATTTTAAAAATCAATCCATATATTGCAAATAAACGAGGAAATGCTGCCAGTGTTAAAGGTCACACTGCAACAGGGACAAAACTTTGTAAATTTGTTTTTTTTTTAAATTTATTATTTATTTAAGTATTACTAAATATGTTGGTTAAGAAAATTTTAAAAACTTTATATTTGTGTGTTGGAAATAAATAATTAAATGAAAATATAAGAAAGAAAATAACAGAAATCCTTTTATTAAATATAATATATAATAAAAGTATTTCTGTATAATGTGAAATAGTATTATATTATATTTGTAAAATTTTGACAATATATATGTATACTGAAATTATATAAAATATGACGTAAGTTCAAAGGTGTCGTTCGTACAAGTTGTCCGAATGCGATGTACTTAGCGAACATTAGCATTATAGTTATTTTATAAAGCATGATATCGTAATTAACTAGCAGTCCTCATTTAATAAATTGTTAGACCAAACATTTTTAAAAGGCCGGCACCGCACTCGCTCTATAGCATTGCGAGTGTTAATGGGCGTGTTACCTAACGTTAGGTGAGCCTCCTGCCCCTTTACCCCCTGGTCTATAAAAAATATTAAAACTAATTCTACAAGACATGACGCCTTATATCATATTTTCAAGCGTTGACGTTCAAATAGTTCTTACATTATTTTCATTTCTTAATTCCTAATGAAACAGAATTCGCGAAAATTGTTAAATTCAGTGAAAATTAAATTTTAAACATTTTTGACCATATATCTTACTAAACAAATGCCAAGTTAAGATCTAGTCTCAAGCTTTCTATATTAGGTTTATCCCGACACTAGCTTATCTTTATACTTGGAAATCACATTTCCTTGAGAACACGCAGAACATTTTTAGACATAATTGAATTTTATTTTCACATCTTGCGCTCCCACGCGCGCACGTGTAAGTATACATTTTAAGCTTTATCGAAAATTTTATCTGTGAAATTTAAAGAATAGTTATCACGATAACTGTTTTAGTATTGAGCAACGATTTACTTTAATAAATTTTACATGGATGTAATATTTATTTTTGTTATTATTTATTCAATTTGCGTAACGATTTTTTCTTGGAGCAGTGTTGGCCTAGTTGCTTCTGCATCTCATCCCTGGTCGTAGGTTCGATTTCCAGCTGAGCACAAATGGACTGTCTTGATGTGCGCACTAACGGGGTGTATCATGCACATGAGGCTAATAACCTACCCTTGACAGTCGCTTGGCTATTAGTTTTACAAATGATCGTGAAACAGATACAGAAAACTAGGCCTAAACCTAAAAAAAATATAATCTATTTATTAATTACATAATCGCATTTTTTATTATTTGGTTTTGATTACCCAGTGCCCCAAAGTTGTATTGTAAATTGTTTGAGGTGTTGTCAACGATGTATTTAAAGAACCGCCTGTTAAACCTAACACTTAGTGTTCACAAGCACTTAAGCTTTTCACACTGCGCACTACACTTATATATTAATATAGTTTATTAATAAATGATTCAAATTTTACATTTACTGCCAGTTCTCAAGTAAAGGTTTTGTAACGGAATAGAAGCACAGGAAATAAACTCTGTCATTCTTTTTAATCGCTAAGTTTTTGTTTTACACGACGTTTATCAGCTGCGACCATTACACCATGTTCCACATGACATCTTCAGTAATTAATAACAATAAAATAAATTAAAAACAAATATACGGGATATGTGATTTCAATAAAACAAATAAAATATATGTTACCTTTACAAAGTTCGTTACATTGCAAAAGTGTGTCCTAGATTCAAGGATCATAGAATACGTAGGAATCTTAATTTGACACAAATAGCATGATGGAGGACGATAGATGATTGTAAACGAATGATAAATGATGACTTGCCTCAGCGTGACGTGTAAGCATTAATAGTATCAGAATATATTCCGGTTTAGATATTGTATACTATATTTGTCTTACACATCTGCCTTCCATCAAATCCAACTGTATTCTTTCGTATACCTCCTATTGTATCAGAATCGCAAAATCAAAAGAATGATAATTTTGTTTAAGGTTTCTATGTAAATTTTGAAATATAACTGTCAAACTTCCTTCGACAGATTTATTTATTTATTCATTTAAGTATTCCTACAGCTAATACATTAAACAATAACCAAATAATTACATTACACACAAAAGCCAAAACGGAATACACATATAAAACAGAAACATAAAGCACACTTTTACAAAGCACAGTAGTAAGATTCGAGATCGGTAAATCAAAACATATATTCAACATGAAACAACAAACAAAGCCATTATTAGTATTGTCTTTTATTAACATAACTTTTACACATTTAAAGAAAAACAGCGTGCGTGGTCACGGTGACCACGCACGCTGTAAAGCACGCGAAACGTCGGTTTAAATTTTAAATTATGTACAAATAATTATAAGTTTAAATACAATAATACATAACTATAATCCGTTAAAAAGTGTTTTTCTTTAAAAGTCATTATTGGTAAAAGTTACCTGAATTTTTTATTATTTTTATAAGAATTTTTTAGTCACATTAAATATATCGATTTGCTGGATAAAAAATCTCAAAAATATTTCAAATAATTCATCAATCACACTAAGCTATTATGTCATTGTGGTTGAAGAACAAGTGACTAGATGTATGTAAACACATTGAATTGTTTTAATAAATAAAGATAGAAAACACTTTAGAAAATCCTTGAAAAACATGAAAACGAATTGAAATCGTAACCAATTTTAATAATACTAACTAATACTACTCTACAGACTCCGCGTAATTCCTAAGTCTTAACAAACTATGTCTACTTGTTTACATTATACCGCACCTGCAATACTGGTCCGACTGGCTTGCTGACCACTTACCACTCTATATACGGGACAAACTACCTCGGCTACTATATTTAGACTTTCTTTATATAAATAGTGTCTCGTTTTGTTCCATTTTTATTTTACCATGAGAAAACGTCATAACAGAGAGCCTAATGCGTGTAATACGATACTACTTTGTGAAGTTTATTTTTGTGTTTGTTGTATGTTGTTTTAGTTTACGCTATAGAGTTAATCCTTCTATCTATTAATATAATCAATTATATGTGTCAGCGGACACTTTTTAAAGTAAGAAATTTGTAACAATGTGACATATAGATAGACAATGTAGAATTATAATGGTAGGTATTTTTTTATATATATATATATAAAGCTTGCCTACGCTCGGCACACTGAAACATTGGTAAAATAACCACATCATACAATAGGCAAACATGCCTTACTCGAAGAGATAATACATGTATAAAAACACAATTATTTTAACAGTATATTTCGTTACGAGATAAATAATTTTTAATGAATTAATTTGTTTTTTAGGCAATAGGGTAAATGCAGATAAGTAATATTTTTCTAATTAAAGTAGAATAAGAATTAAATTAAATTATGTGAAATTAAACGGATCGAGTAATTTGTTTACAGGAAAACGTTTACTTATTTTCGACAATATTACATGCAGGACTTAACCACAGGTTTAAGTTATCGGTTCTAATGTACAAATAATTTACTAATACGGCTTCTGTCAAGTTAACCGCAGACCGTAGAGAAAATATTGTAATACAGACATCGTTGCGTAGTTGCTTGTTACCCAAGCGCCTTTCACAGAATCGCAAGGACGTTCGCCTGCCTTTGTTTATATATCTTTCATATTTTTAATAATAACTTTGTGTTTAATAATTTATCTCATCGCAATTGTTGCTGTTATGTATCCAATTTTCCTTATTAGTAACTGGGAATAAGAAGGAAATAACATAACAATTAATATACATTTACAATTAAAGTTTATTAATATTGTTTATTGAAATAAAATAGCTATTCGTGTTATAAAGCCTTCACCAATGTATGATATTATTACCTGCGATTGCAGAAATTCTAGCTTTAAAAGCTGTATATGTGAAAAATACAATAAAGCCTTATTTTTTGTGGTTTAAAACAGTTTTATAAATAAAAATTGACTAATTAATCACAATTATGTATATATACGATATTTTAATGCATATATTCATGCAACAGGGAACATATAGTTCACATAGTGCCAATCCAACACTAATCGAACTATTAAAAACCGGTTGGAACGAACATTAATTGCATTGATACAACAAAGTTGGCAAGGCAATTATTGCCTACCTAAAACGAATTCTAGTTATAAATAAAACTATTACAAGTTAATTTATTATGTTTAATGGTTGCTACAAAAAATGGACGATTACGAGTCACATGAACACTTTCATTGGAGGGTTATTACTGCATTTGCGACCGTGACTGAATCAAGGTCGTCGCGTTATGTCATTGCAACTGTTGCGCGCAAATATATATGTTTGTAAATATTCATGTATATTTATGTAAGTGATCTTGAATGGTCAGTGTTGGCCTAGTGGCTTCAGCGCGCGACTCTCATACCTGAGGTCGTAGGTTCCCCGGCTGTGTAATGGAGTTTCTTTCTGTGCTCATTTCAAATTTGCTCGAACGGTGAAGGAAAACATCGTGAGGAAACCGACATCTCTTAGACCCAAAAATGTCGATGGCCAGTGTCAGGCACTGGAGGCTGATCCTGCATGCCTATTAGATTTAAAAATTATCATGAAACAGCGTGCAATATGCGTTATTACAACGACTTGTTGATAATAAAAGTCTTTTATTTCAGATACATTTCTATCGTCTCATTCTTATTAGATCTCTGTGCTTTTTTGACAAAGGTCAAAATTGTGCTACTCTCTGTCACCCTGGCTGTCTTAAATCTGGTCAATCCACCTTCTAAATTGTCTTGCTCTTTTGCCTTTATTGTATATGCACCAGTTTAATACTTTTTTGCTATTCTGCCTCTTGCCATGTGCCCCGCCTATTTCCTCTTAAGTGTATACATTCTCTTTGTAGCATATGCTACCTTAGTTTAAGACCTTGTTTTAAAAATATATAAACCAGAAGCGGTTGCTTTGATCTTGTGACTTTTTTCTAAATAAAATTTGCCTTGTCAGGGGTGAAAGTCTTAATTTTATGATTGCTTAAAGATATTTATTATAAAGGTCAGTTACATTCTACCTCTAATATATAAACTATGTATTGTATTTCACTAGAAAAATCATGTTGAATCCCTCGAGTATTCTTAAAACAGGTATTCGTCCATTTCTATTTCTTCCTTTGAATGATAAGGAAAAATGAGGCGCACGTCTAAGCCTAGTTTATCTTTACACAATGGAAAACGTACTCTATTTTCAACTACATAAATCATATTTTCTCACCCCTGGATCTGTTGTTACTGGAAATACCACCTAATGCCAACGGAATAAGGGTTTAACAAAGAAGTTTCTTATCGATTACGGCGCCCTCTGTCAACAAAAGCGACAGCAAAATAAATGGACAACGGACTGATAAAGACATATACTTTTTAATGTTGTTTCAAATAACTTACAGCTGACGTGATTTGTCGTAAAATAGTTTTTCTAAGATTAAACTAATCTTTTTGTTTACGTTTGAATTTGAGTGTTTGTCGTACTTTTATGAACAACAACGTACGTCGATGAACAATTAAACGTAGAAAACCCCTCTCAGCAGAAACTTTTTTAAAGATTTCGCTAGTATACTTGTAGGAACGATGATTCTCGGTTTCACATGATTGCTTATGAACGATTTCGTCCATATATATACTTTCTATTTAATATTAAATTAAATTTTAAAACCCAAGTATCGTTAATCAATACTGATACGAAAACATACTGTATTTATTAAATTACGTTACTATTACATAGAACATTCACGTAAAGTCAAAAAAATACGTTAGTTTTGTTATTTTTATTAATTTTCTATAATGGTATTATTTATTTATTCGCATCACATAAAATATACAGTATTTACTCTTCTTAACCTATACAGTAATAATAATCGTAATTAGAAATTAGTAGAAAATTAAAAATATATATATATATATAAAATTTAGTTCCTGTGCTTATCTTTAACGCTGTCAGTATTTCCTTGCTGTAAATGCGATACTTATTCGTTGAGCAAAAGATATATCTGATTATATATTGAAAACGTTTTTAATGGTAACTTTTATATTAAATTTATACGTAAAATTTAAAATATATATTCTTAATCCATTTTTTTATAAATGATGAAACATACATATCAAAATATAATAACTACAAATATAAATATCCAATTTACTTTAAACAAATACATCTTAAATTATATATATTATAGCGTAACATTAACAAACGCTCCAATTGTAATAACTCCTATTGTTCGAACTCTGGTTCACAATGACATTCAAAATGAATAATTAGATATAAATATTAAAGTTAAGCAATTATAAATGATTCAATTTAAGTTTCGAAAAATAATTAATATATCTTTATGTTCAGATATGCTAATAAGTATTATAAGATATGCTTTGTTAAAATATAATAGTTGTAATATAACTCGACAACAAATATATATGTTGAATACAGGAATTGTGTTGTTATATTGACGGGCAAAACACATTCGGCGCGCACATGTATGTTATGTTTATAAGTATGTATGTTTAAAAAATACCTTTAATCTATTTCAGGGCTTTCAGGTGATACACCTTGATTTTTTTTTTCTGCACAAACAGAAGTACATTTATTTTTTATTTTTGTGTCTCTGTACTTTATTTTGTTACGATATTAATACTGTTTTTTTTATGAGAAATATATGAATAATCAAAATTGAAAATAAATAGAATCACTTAATAACCTTTTTAGGGCTGGGCCTCAGATACATAATCTGTTTCATGATCATCATTTGTTAATCAAGGCAGGTGTTCCTAGGCCTGATACACGCCGTCGACTTTTTTAAGCCGTTTTACTCACGATTTTGTTCCTCACCGGACGAACGAATGTTAAATATGCACATATATAGCAACTCTAGTGGCGCACAGCTGGGAATTGAACCTACGGCAGTGCCTGGCCTGAGAGTCGCATGCTGAACACTGCTCCTTGATATAGTAAATAGTGTCTCGAAAGGACACACATAGTGTACCGAAGTGCAAATCAAAGGCTTTTTTTAATGACGTATACGTAATACACGATTAAACTACGTGCACCATGTCCCAAAATTTATCAATATCAAAATGGGTACCACCTACTAGTTTCAATTTAGGATACTCATAGGGGGTCGTAATGAGTTTATCGGGGGCCTTGCTTTAATGGTTTTGTCGCGTGACCACCAGTCGGCCGCTGTCTTCAAGATAATCCCATTATGATACATACCTAGATATATACCTACTACATAAGTTCGTACTAGTAAATCAAAATGTATCTCACAAGTTCTTTGAGTTTTAAGACTTGTGCTCCGCTAATCTCTGTAATGTAAAATCCTTTTCACGGAATATCAAATATTTAAGATATGAGAGGATAGAGAAAATTTGTAATAAGTGATATGTAGTCTTATGTATGTAATGTAGGTATCCCAAACCGTTTTTGATAGTTCTAACCACTGCAAAGAGAGGTCATTTTCTCGTTCTACCGTCAAAAAAACTACCTTCACAGAGAATTAAGTTTCTCACTACACATATTGTTTTTAGGAAAATTAAAAATTGAATTGACGCTGAGCCAACTGGAAGCTGTTCCTGCTGGCTTTAAGCTGAGTGAGGCACTATTTTTCAATAAAGTGATTGTGTTTTGTTTTTTATTTTGCTCAGCAATCAAACAATGTTGCCTTCCTTTAAGGTCGAATTTTACTAAGAAGTGTTTGATAGTACTTAGGACGGTTAATAGTGTAGCTGTATCAGAGTTGGTCGCCATAATTTTACTCAATAAAGCCGCAATGGCGGTTTGTAAGAGTTATAGTAATTAGCACGTAACAAATAAAGCGTATTATCTAACATTTCAAAAATGAGATTGCGAATATTGAATACAAGAAGGATCCGGTTTTGTTGCGACATTGCATTCCTCTCGAAACCTTGACGATGCGCTAGACGCTATGCGCTTTTCGTAACATATAACATATCTAATTGAATATTTGAAACTAGAGACGATACACACCTTAATACATAGTATATTTGTAATTGTCTTTTAAATTGAATAAATAGATATTGTAAATATATGCACACATTTAATTATGTATCGACATTTGTCGTAATAGCATTTGTTTAAATAATTTTAAGGATAATTATTTGTTATTAAAACGGATTTCTGAAAATCGTAATTTAAATATGACATCTTAAAAAGTCAATTAGGAAAATCAAGACAGTGCGGATTTAATTATTAATGTTTTCTACTTTTATATAAATACTAGCCTGGGAGGCCTGGGAAACTCAAAGATGATGTAGCCGTCTGTACAATCCGATAAGTATCCATAACGCTTTAGAAAATACACAATATACACATAAAATTATGAATATAATAAGTCATAGAATCTTAAACCCGAAAAAAGAAATCTGTTATTTCTCATAGACATATCAGTCTTATTTTTATTATCAAAGAATAGATTCATATGTATTATTTATTATCCATTACGCGTGGAAGCCGCATCTGAGTTATGGCTCTAATTTAAATTTTTTATGGAACCTATATTTTCCAATGATAAAAGTATTGCAAAGGTATGAGAGATCGTAAATATTTCATATTTTTTATATTTTGTTTATTGATATCGAGACGGGGACTGATTTTGTACATAAACTTGCAATTAGCGTACTCAGAGTTGTCACAATTTTTATATAGCGATAATTTAATATCAAAACCACGTTGTTTCTTGACAAATTTAATGCCCCATGATTAAAAGCCTTAAAAATCAGAATGAAATGGATGAATTAGTGGTGTGAAATATTCTCTTAAATATCTTAGAAAGGTCATACTAGTCATGTAATAATCTCGTATTATTACATAAATAACCATATTTTACCTTAAAAAAAAATTTGGTGATTTTGGCTAAGAGCGAGTCGGATTATTATTAATACACTATTTTATATCTAATCGCAGAGGGGAAATTAACTCATTGTTGAGTTGAAATGAATACAGCCAGCAAACTAGTTAGTGGCAAGTAGTGCGTGTTGGCGCCGTTTTACATCAGATACTCCAGACATCAGGATTAGAGAATATTTACTCTTCCTTAATTTCTAATTAATATCGTGATTATTATTTCCAGGCAAGTCATATGTCAACGATGTGAACAACTTGTCTGTAAAGCAATATTAAAGGCCTGTTTCACAATGTCCGGATAAGTTCCAAATAAGCTATTTGTTACTTATTGGTAGGATAAACACTATTAATGCGTTTCAGGACTGTCAGATAGCGCTATTTGTCATGAAATGCCAAGTATCTTATTCGGAACTTTTATCTTTCGAATAATTTATGTGTTGCAAGGCTATTTGGTACTTTATCCATACATTGTGAAACAGGCCCTTAATGTCCTAAGACTTGTATACTTCCTTTTTATTATAGCTACTAGTGTCGTTCTCCTAATTTATAAATTTTATGCTGTCATGTTTTGTTTTGCTTTGTATTATAATTTTTTTAAGTGGAACTTCTTGTGGATATGTCCAATGTATTTTATGTTTTACTATTTTTTACTGTATTGAGAAGTATCTGTTTAGTTTTCTCAATAAATTAAAGAAAATCCCCAGAGTATAGATCACGACATAAGTGTATGTACTTGTGAACAATTACAAGTCATTGCGGTTTTAATTTGTGGTATAAATTAAATTTATTTTTCATGTTGATGACACTACATCATTGTTCAACAGTGATTATCTTGATTTTTAGTATAAATATTTGTAAATAAAAATACGCGAAATAAGAATTATTGTCACTATAGAATGATAACCATTGTCAAAAAACCATTTATTTTTTATATCATTTAACTGATATAATCATGATGAAGGACTTATTTAAGTTATTAATAATCCTTTTTACCATCCAAAAGTATAGACTACGCACATAATTTCATATTCTACAGCGACGTTATATTTCTATTCCGTTTCTCTTACCGCGCAGACCCTACATTTATCACATAACCTTTAAATAGACGGCCGGCAGAAATTTTAATTTGCTAGTCAGTCTGAGAAGGTATATAAAATACATTTTAACAATACCTATATTGGTAAGTTAATGAAGTAATCATCCAGTGCGCTGTGAAGCCGCACAACTGATTTAACAAACGACGCTACAAATTAGATTCACTACTTTGCGACTATTTTAGTCACAGACTTAATATTATGCGTAAATACCTTTTTTAAAGGCAAACGGGCAAGAAGCTCGCCTCATGCTAAGTGATGCATGGACACTCATATTGCCAGTATGCTCGCAAGGACCCTCCTAAGTCAAATTTGAAAAAGGGGCTGGTTCCATATTGTGATAGTGCGAGGCACACTGCCGTAAGAAACGCTCAGCTGTAGAACGATGTCGTGGTGATGGTATTTTGTATTCTGCCTTGATGTCTGATGATGAAACTCAGCTGTAGGTATTAGTCCGAACCAATCAAACTATTTTTATTTAGCCAATTTGTAAACATATTATTTAAACATTATGTACATAGCACCCTACGTCTATTATAAGTTGTCTTACTAATTTTGAAAGCGATACAAATTATGTTTCTAGTAAAAAATAAGTACGGTTTATTTTCGTCTTATGTTGATTTTTTATCACAGACGAGAATACAACTAACGAATTATGTTTTGTTAGTAGTATTCTCGTCTGTGCTGAGAAGGATAGTAGTAGCTGTGATTACAATAACTCCTGTTTATTTATTTTATCGTTTAATATATTGGCCTCTTAATTTAAGTTTGCGCCATTAATAGATATTATTGAGATACATTACGAGCTATATGAATTTATTAAATTGTATTAAATATGATTTGTATGTGTTTCATTGATATATATTTCTAAATACACAAGTAGGCACCATTGTTCCCGACTGAAGCCGTTAAATTCTGGGTCTAAATATGCTTTTCCGAGATGTTCCTCATCCTACAAGCAAGTGTCGATCTGTCGATGATGACGGTTGCCGAAAAGCACTCAGAACATTGAGTTACAGTTTTATTTAAATATTGAGTCATATCTGTAAGGTTGAGAATCTCTGAACGACAAGCCATGACTTCTACTGCCGGTTATTACATGACAGACAAAGTAGCAAGATGTATATGAAATGAAATAATAACAGCGCAGTAGTTGATTACATTTTCCCCGTCGATTGAACTGTATTGCAAGAGCTTCAATGTGAGCTTGGTATTTTATTTCAATTATATTTATTTCAGTTTCAACCATATCTCGTGTGCTATTGATTTTCAATCGCCAATTTTCCTGTCTACTCAATAAACATAACTGGAACGGTGAAAGAAAACATCTTAAGGAGAACGGAATTTACCATAGTTTCAAAAATTTACGATATCTGGCAAAGACAAGATTATTTGCATCTATGAGTCGTAATCGGCTTAGACCATTAGATGCAAAACAATTTACAAATTTAGTCGTAAAGTTTGAATTAATTTTATGTTTCAAAAGATTTTAGTCCTTGCCTTAGGATGCTAAACACTTTTAATATTTAAATACTAACTTTATTTACTTAATAAGACATTCAACAACTCCAAAATATAGAAATAATGTATATCATTAATTATGTATTATTAATTATGTACTTGATGTTTCAGAATACTTACCTAAAAGGTTTTGATAATATACCGTGCTCGGAGCCCACTAGCATAAGCTATAAATTATTTGAGTATAACAAAGAAAAATAATATATGACGAAAATTGAAAAAAAAAAGACATAGATAGACATTTTTTATCAACTTATGCAATTATAATCATTTATTTATTTATGCAGTATTTTTTTATTTGATATTAATTCCGTCTACCAATCTACCACTCTATCCGAGTGAGACGATCTCTATCGATGTGAGACGCAGTATGCGTTCTTTCCCTTAACGCATGTCGGCCGTCGACATCGTGTGTTAGGTTTATTTCTCATTTAAATTTTCAAATAATCATCTTAAATTTAATTTATTATTTTGCCTTAACGCGTCAGAAGAAGTATAACTTCATTAATAATTACTCAAAAAATAAAACCTCACAAATAGTTGTATTTATTATAGTTTTGATCAGTTACTATAAGGTGTCATTTGGAAGTCAAAATACATTATAATATGTTTTTACATACATATAAGTAAACCTGCTTTCTCTTTTTCTATATCTCTTTTATTCATCGTGTATAATTATATTATTATGTATCTATTAATTTACCATTACCACATTGTGTTAAATCGGAGGTAAATCTTTAATATGTATGTTTATTGATCTCTTCTCACGCAATACACTTGTACATTGTTGCTTAAGTCGGATTATGTAAATGTATGTTTTTTAATTTACATAGATAATGCAATTTTACGTTTAGCATAGAAATCTAAGCGTTTTATCATGTTATCATAGGTCAGGACTGTAATTAACATGGTTTTATTGTTATACTGAATAAATTATTTTGGTTTGGATATACTATTACGTATGCTATGTTCATAAGACTATCAAAAATCATATTTGTTTAGCAGTTTATAAGTTCATATGATGTTTTTAACTTTACCTTAATTCTCATGTCAAAATCTAATATATGTAATTTTCGTGTCACAATGTTGCATCCATAATCCTTTGAAACGGCTCGACCGATTCTTATGAAATTATGCACATTCAGTATTTTTGAGAATCGGCCAAATTTTAAGGGGTGTCCACCCCAAAAAATTAATCTAATTATTTAGACATAATTTTTTTTTTATGATACAGTATACTAATACGTTCAACCATAAATTTTTTACAGCCTCTACGATCAACCCTTCTTTTGTATTTGTAAGTTATACCTTGAACTTTGAGATTTACATAATGAAAAATCACAGAAAAACCCAAAAAGTTTTTATTCCGGAAAACCGTAGTCTCTAGGGGCTAGCATATCAAAATTTTCTATGATGGTATTTACTAAAAAGTTAGGCTAGACGTTAAGAAGAAACGAAGTTTGCGGGGGCAGCCAGTATTGTATAAAATAAACCACTTCCGTAGCAATTTGCTACCGAAGCAGCGAACAAAATCCTAAGCCATACCTTATATAAAAATAGACTAAAGAAAATACTAATTATTGATATAATTGGCAAGAATTTGCTTTTATTTGAAAAGTGAATCTCCATCTTCATTATAAGGAAAACGTAACTGACGCAAGCAACGCAACAATAGAAAAAGTTACGTCAATTAAAACTTATAAGAGTGGCAAGTGGCGAACAATGAAAATATCCGATAAGTTGTTGAGTGGCAATTTTTAGCTCTATAGAGTTTACACTTGAGATTATGGCCATTGTCCGTTGTTAATGCCTGGAAATGGAGCTTTTTAATTTCTTTTTGACAAGTATGTAAGCCAGGATAAATTGGCGCAGAATATATAAACACTACTGTAGTTATATACCATCTATGGACTTTTAATATATGTTAATAATTAATGCCCGGTGATAGTTCTAACATGCGTGCGTGAGAATATTAATAAGTAATAAAAAAATTTTATAGAACAGGGGGCAAACCGGCAGGAGGCTCACCTGATGTTAAGTGATAACATTAAGCTTACAAGCCGTTACAAGCAATAAGTAAAAATAATAGGTGTCTCAAAAGAACGTTAATATTTAGTTGATCGAATAAATAAAAGTAAGTCATGTATCAAAAACTGTTTATTTATTATTAAAGTACATATTTTAGGAGTTTATTTCTTGAAAATAATTCCATTTGAACGTAGACCCTCGCTTTCGCGGCACTTATTAAATCGAACAATAAAATTACTTATGAAGGCTCGGCAGGTAGACTCAGTGATGGCTGCCATTTTCAATTGCGCTAGAGAGGTCGGCATATTGGCGTAGACTTTAGGTTTAAGATTTATTTTATTTCTGATCTCAAAATATTATAATGAGGACATTCAGGTACATATAAAATATGTTAGATAAAGGATATACATGTGTGAAAATTACATGTGAAGTTAAGAAGGCGTAGTAGAGTTCCTCACAATCGAGTAGCCCCAGTATTGCATCACACAACTTACGAGGGGATTCATAGTAGTAAAAAAGTCCGCCAAGCATCCGCGAGTTTACACTGTAAATACATAAGTACTTAGGAATAAAGAAAAAAGCATGCCTAAAAAGTACACATGTCAGATGTGAAACTTCTTTGTACATGCCTCAATAGATGATCGTGTACCAGTATAGGAACACTCCATGTATGTGGTAAATGTCACACTGTATATGTGCTAATGATAATATAAAAAATCTGCGTTTACCGCATAAGACATTATGCGACGGAAATGCTATCTAAAGTTCTAATATGCAACTACTAAACGAACATCAACCAATGGCCTGTATTTTGATCTCCCTCGATCTCCCTATCTCACTCTCTCTCAAGTGGTCTCTATCGCTCTCACCATTTTCTTTGACAAAAACGCTGCACATCTTCGTGACGTTCCTTAAAAATGTTACCCTCATACGCCTAAAGTTTCACTTCAATAATATGTTGCTGAAAATGTCCAGCGAGTCAGACTTAATAATTTTACTCTTATTTCGTAATTACAATTGGTTGCGTAAGTAATTGCATCTCCGATCTAATAAGATTGCATAAAAACTTTCCCTAGGACATTAGCCTAGTGCGGCGTGACCTAGCTCTGTTGAGCAAGAGTCGCGCTGACAGGCGGTTAGCCGCACGTGAAGGTGTTTGGCGCCGGTATCGGGTTCAAACCTGTTTCTAGGCTTTTATCACTCAAATATAATATTGATATCATATGTAGCACATCGCACGCATAAGTGCGAAAATATGCAAAATGGTGACACTTCTTTGTCACAACAATTTAGTTATTTATTTTGTTACAATAGAAAGAAAAGAAACGCAATCCATAGAAATAACAAGGGATGCCACGGCCGCCTTATCGCTAAGAAGCGATCTCTTCTAGGCAACCCTAGTAAGAGAAAAACTAGAAAAAGAAAAATGATGAGTGCAAGAAGTGCATAACCAAATGTTGTATAAAAAATTAGAACCTTAATCCAAAATAATACAAAAAAATATTGATGACAAACTTAAAGCTAAAAAGCTAATCTAACAGATTCATTAATAGTGAATAGCGATGCAATACAAAAGACAAGAAAATTCAAGAATTACGCAGTTATTTCAAAATATTCTAATTTGATATGGTATTGTTAAAAACACTTTATACATTTAAAATTGGTTGCAATGATCACACGGAAATATATTTAGATTAATAGTGAACACTATATATATATTTAGATAATAAAATTATGATGCCATGTCGAAGTTATTAAACGCTGTAACAGGTATCTTAAGTAATATAAAATATATTATTTAATAATAATGTAATTATAAGAAAATTGACTGTATATATTTCATTAACTATATAATTGACTCACTAGAAATTCGTTGGGATTTAGCTTTGATCAAAATTGGTTTAAGCATTGTGAATAACGTAACGGAAAGCACATACTTGCCTTGAGAGATTAGGACTGTACGTTCAAGACAATTATCTCCGCTGCCCGAAACCTTTTTTCGCCGGAGATAGACTTATTTGTAATTTACTTATAATAGATTATTTTTGGGTTTTTTTTGCTGCAACAAGCTTAAAATAAATTATTGGATAAAACTAATAATGATTCTCTTTTTACAGTTTGCTGTAAAATATCTGTTTTCATGTTTTCAGACACTGTTTTCATGTGACTAATTTTATCAATTTTATTACAGGTAATTTACATACATATCTTTGGGTGTGCTCCTTCAGCTGTTTTGTATGTAAGTGACTTAAATATTCCGCTGGTAGTAAAATCTATACAATAATTAAATAAAATCTATACTTACTGCAATAAAAATATTATGAACCATATTATTATTACTAGGCCGGCAACTCACTCGTGATCCTCCTGATATAGAGTATTGGCCTGCGCTATCACTTATCAGGTGAGCCTCCTGTTATATAAAAATAACCAAAATCAGTTTCATAAAGGCAATGTTATATATTCTAAACATGAACATCATTTGAATTTATTTCTACAATATTAATTAACAACCGAGTTATAGAAGTTGTAGCTACTACGTTCGTAGCTGTAATCTACGCGGCGTAGGTGTCTACGACTGACGTCACCGTAACCCGAGAGAGCGGTACAATTATCCAGAAAGTTCGATCCAACTTGTAATTGGTTGATTCTGATGTTCTAAAATAAACTTGGTTAGGTTGATTAATGGCTGATGTAGAATATGAAATATATTATATGATTACATTGATTACAGTTTACTTAGGCTTACATGTTGTCTTCTTAATTCTAGATACTTACTATTTCAACAAACAATACTTACTTTGAAACAATGGTTAAATATTGACCTGACATGTAATAAGCCTCATAGTTCTGGGCCTCAGTTTTCTGTATTGTTTATGCTGAAATCATTTTCTTACTTGTTATTCGTAACTTGTTATTATTTCCCTATTACATCGCTTTTTAATGGGAAATGGAATTTCCTATGATGTTTTTCTGAATCACATGCGTCATATAGACCTTCAATAAAGACAAATGTATTACTAATTACACTCAGTTGACGCTAATCTATTCTGACAACGGGTGGGCAATAAAGGCTGATAAACAATACTCGGTATGAAAAATATATTTTCAATCCCTTATTAAAGTGTATTAACTTATGTGTGGTTCAGGTTCGTAGCAGTCATAATAATTTTTAGAAGCGACTGCGAGGAAATTTTTTCTCCCCAGTGGAGCTACAACCTCTATATTTCTGCTTATGTTTCATGATTATCTTTTGATAAACGAAATAGGCAAGTAGAATCAGCCGTGCCCGACATGTTACGATTTGGATATTTAATGCTAGGCGATTTCTTCACGATGTTTTTCATTGTTCGACAGTATTCTGCACTAAAAAGTTATGATCCGTATTCAACCTACCAAATAATTTGATACTTTTATACGTCTCAAAATTGCTATATAATGTATCACATACAAAAATAATGAACATTGAGGAAAGGACTTTTGTTTTTTTACGAAAGTGCCGAGTACATATAACGAAAGACCCAAAACAAACCGGTCACGCGTTAGTTGGTTCATGATTTTTTATATAATAGGGGGCAAACGGGTAGGTGTGGTAGGTGGGTTAAAAAATAACGCCTTTTATGGACACACATTGCCAGACGGCCCACAAATGCATTGCCTGTCTGGTAAAGATTTCGATGATACGATCATGTCGCGAGTCAACGCGTAGATGACTAATAATACTATTGACCAATAACATTTGAACGGAGCATACAATAATTTCGTATTTAATAATATAATAATAATTCAGATGTTTTATAGATTAGAAAGAACAATATACCTGGCTCTTGATTTGATAGGTGACGTAATATAATCGTAACGTCACTGCAGATCAAATTTGATCATATGTGAGTTTATACTCACGTTATACTGTAACTTTGGGATAAGCATTATATTGAAAATTGATTTTTTTATGAACAGGTTTCACAATTTTGGTACTGTAGCTGAGCGCTTATTATACACACATTTAAATTTAAATTAATTAATTATATTTTTGCATTATTTAACGGACGCTGGTTCATACATTTCTGTGGTAACAGGCTCTTTTGAAGTATAATAAAATAATTGAATTAAAACACCGTAAAAATAATCTAAAAAAGACTGTTCTCAATATTCTACAATTAAACAGGTAAATATTATTTCTCTACGCCTTTATTCAGCTCTGTGTTTAATGTTATTGATGACAAATTTAGTCTCAATACGTTTACGAGGCAAAAACAACATTTATTCTAGAGCATTATGTTTGCACATTCGTTCAATACGTTATATTTTGCACCGCTCAAATCATTTGTTTAAATATTTGTTCTGGATTGTGCGCAGCTACTGATCATTCAAGGCAATTGTTCTTTAGTTTTTATATTGATTCACATTAAAACACGTTGAGAAGAATAATCGAATATGAGGTTGTAAATGAATCAGGTTTAAAAATAATTACATCGGTTTTAAAACAACTTCTGAATATCTCAATACAGCCGTAGATCTAACCGTTTGAGAGTATCGAACATTGAATTGAAGAAAGTTCAATTGAAGAAAACAGAAATGTCCCCTGAAAAATGTTATATATGGAGAAATGTAAACTAGTTTCTTACGTACTCCTCTGCCTCAACGCCCAAAAAAAAATATCTTGGCCTCCGAAATGAGAATCTTCCAGCGCTCCATGTTCTGTAACTCCCGCGAATTGCCGGCTTTCAGCTGTTGCAAGTCCTCCTCCAATCTATATTGCGGTACCTAGGTTGACCCAGATTATTTTACATATATAAGATTAGTTAAGATATATATTTGATTTTTAAAGGTTGCAATTATTTACATTAAATAAGTAAGTAATTATTCCACTTAATACTAAATAACAATCTTGTGACAACAAAACTAAAAGATAGATTCACATAGTTTTGGAACTTAAATTTTAGGACGGTATAATTTTAACTCGCCTAGAACCGATATACCTAAATATCGCTAGTATAGTAAAATCGCTTTAAGGGATTACTATAGATACAGTACTACAGATTTACGATACATAAATATTAACAAAGTACGAAGATCTTACTTATTCATGAAACGTTAAGACTATGTAAAATGTTTTTTACGAGACCTCAACATGATTTGTGGCCTTGTCAAAACTTTTTTTAATTAAAACTTCCGGCTTTATTCACTTACTGTTATAATTAATAATGGATTCTTAATTGCGAGTTATAAGGAAGTATATTCTTTAAACATGATATGTGTTTTTCAGTATTACACTATTAATTAAATGGGCAATTTGAAAACAAATAACTGTTTAATTTGAAAATGAAAAATATGAAATAAATGTTTTTTTCTTATTAACTCAATTTTTTAGACATATTCCGTTGTCATTAAACACGTTAAAATTAGTTTGCGTTACTCGTAAAGTGAAATTAGCATATCTAAGAAAAAGTGAAAGAATTAATTAAGATGTTTTTGTGAATACTTAAAAAACTTACTGTATATTCTTTTAATGTTACATACCAAGAAAAATCTGCGTCGAAAGTTCTTCTTGGATTTTTTGGTCCATTAACTAATCCACTGTGGAGTTTCGACATTTAAATCATATTTGTTGTATAAATTATTGAATTTGTTTCGGGAATGAGAATAAAACCAATTTCAACGACAGACACTATTGTGTTAGTTAATATAAAATACTGTATTTTCAGCTTACGCTATATAAATATTTTAAAACTAGTATGAGCTTCTTGGTGCTAATTTTAGAGATCTTTCTGCCCTGATTCCTGTATTCGTTGACGACAAGCCGTCGTCCCGCCAGTTGGCGCCTCGTCGCCGCCTGATCACAGCCTCAATTAACACATAAACAACTCAGCAACAGGCTGTCACGCCTCACAATCATATTAAGGCTTATACTGTTACCGTTTTATTATTTTGTTATACAAGTCTTGATTGTTGAGATAAAAGTTAACTACGTTAACAATGTGTATGTTAGTTCAGAATAAATTTTAGCATTGATAATCATTGGAATTGGTCGTACGATATAATCCGATTATGTTATATTTATGCGAATATCCATTTAACGTTTAAGAGGCGTCAAGGTACATCTTGTTGATACTATTAGTTGTGATATATTATGTATCACCTCGACTACAACTGGGCGTTTTTTGAGGCTGTTTTTGCCGCGCACCAGAATGTGGAACAAGCTGATGTGATTCTGAAGCAATTCCTTCAAGAGGAGAGCATACTAATTTTTAAAAAGCCGGCAATGTACTTGTGAGCCCTCTGGCAATATGGGGGGCGGGGGTTATTACTAAACATCAGTTTCTCCCTATGCTATCAGAAAGAACCTGAGACTAGCAGATTAACTAACCTACTGACTGTATATACATATATTTTCGATGATATAAAAATATATAGGTATAAAAATCTCATATTATGTCGCTATGCCTGTAGAAGTCATAACAGATCTATGTTAATCAGAAGTTATTCAAGATTTAGGTCCACGACGATTTGCATAGACTCAAAATCCGTTTACAATCCTCAATATTATGGTAATATTGGTTTATTCAAAGCCAATTGGGATGTCGAGGATACTTAAGATTTGATTTCATAATATTAATGGAAATTCAGACACCTCAAGAATTTGTTTTAAATATATTTTATTTTACGCACATAATACATGGATGTTTGCCGGAAGTCACATTTATACACATTTCTGCGACTATTATCCAATTTAGAAATTGGACTGCCTAGAGGCAATACGCTATTTCTGCAAACTATAAGGGCAAGATATTTAAAAAAGCCTTTGTAAGGCGGTTTTTGGTGCGCACCACCACTTTGCTATGCTAAAACTAGCTGCCAATTAAAGTATTTCCGAGCCAATGCGGAGGCTCCTTTAAGAAAAAAGCGTACCAAGTTTTGAATTGCTGGCAACCGGTATTGGCCAGAGGGCTCGGGAGTTCGTTCCTGGCTCCTCAATAGAGCAGTCTAACCCTAAGGACACACAAAGCGGTTTGCACCCGCGTCCGCCGTGGTGGTGGTTTGGAGTTTATTTTCAAAACTCTCGAGACCGGAGTTTTGTGCCGTTACGCATCCGCGGCGGTTGCGATTATCGCCCGTTTACCCCCTCTTCTATAAAAACAAAACAATAGATGACGTGTAAGTTCATCTAAATTGACTATGATAATCAATTGGTGAGCCTATCTTACACAGTCTCGTAAATAAATAACAGTACATCGTGAAATATTCAATTACCGTCCCAGACGTCTTATATTCAATTTGAGATTCATTTAACAAAATCAAAGCTCGCAGAGTGAAGCCTGTCCCAGAACAATTACATTGTTTGCGATGTCCCTAGCATCGGTCACGTAGGGTATTGTCTCTCAGGGACGTCCTCCGGAAATCTTTTACAAATTGTTATTTTCTAAATAAAAGTACGGTAATTGATTTGGTTTCGCGAGTATAAAAACTTTACGGCTTATTTACTTTTTATATTAATTATATATAATTATATTATAACAATATATTATAATTATTGTTATAACAATAAAAAAAGCTTAAACAGCGTTTTGTTACCCATTGAAGAATTTGTCAAATAATTCGACTTTGGGTCCATCAAGAAAAGAGCAATTATTTAAAAGCCGGTGGTGCCACTTAATATGAGGAGATACCTGCGTTTGCTTCCTGTAATTTAAAAAAAAAATGGCTGATACTAGTTGATGAAGCCCGAACTAGCTGCCGTGGTCTCTGGCAGAATGAGCAGCACTATGGAACACTCCGCTCCTCAGCATAATGCTGAGCCGGGGCCAATTACAACCACAACTCATACGCATTAAATACTTATAACATACCTTGTTCTTTAAAAAAAAATTTTGTCTCTCATTTTTTTTAATTATTGTTATTTTGTGTGTTACTGTATGTGTGTTTTGTTAGTAATAAATGTTATGCCTACGTTTATGATACGTTTTATGTGTATAAAGAATATCGGATTTTAATGCGTTTTGCAAATAATAAATATCGCATTGATGAATTTCTCAATTCTACAAACAATTAGCAACAATGTATCGTAAATATATGTTGTATTTACTCAATCAACGTCTGTATACATTTATTGCACACGTCTTGCGAAACTTTGCTAATTCTCTCATAATTTGTTGACGTACTCATAGGTAGGTTAATATGATGTTCTAACTGTGTTAGACAAATGACTTGTACGGTAGATCTTTTATTGAAAAATGACTTTATAAAGCACTCATGCTGGTTTTATAGTTTAATCATTTTATATATTTATCTAGTATTTTATATAAAAAGTTTAATTGATCTAAGAACTGCGGCCCTTCTTCGATTTGTGCCACGTTGTTAATTTGTTTCATGTGATGTACAATTATTTATTCTCTAGTTTCTAGTTGATAGTGAGATGTAATATGTGATGTAACTTTTTACAAAAATAATAAAGAAAGGTAATGTTCTTGTTTATTTTAATGTAGTAGAGTAAATTGATAGACAGACGTACGTAACATTTACTGTTAACGAACAAAAAAAAATCATAAAAAGTAAAATTTGTAAGTATGTGTGTGTGTTGTGGTTGTACCTGGCCCTGGCTCTATATTATGCTGAGGAGCAGACGTGTTCTACAGTGCTGGTCATTCTGCCAGAGACCACAACAGTTAGGATAAGCCTCAGACGCTAAAATAATACGTAATAATAAAAATAGAAGAAAAATAATAATAGCCAAAAATTAACAGTGTAAGCAAATAATTCTTGGAAGTTTTGTATACAATTAAGTAAATAAAAAAATAAAAAGTAAGAATACTTGCTAATAGAACTACAATATTTTTTATTTATTTCGTGGGATTTTTGAATAAGTAGAAATACAAGAAAACAACAACTCAATTAAAAACCATCACAGATGGCAAAATATGGAGGAGGCCGTAACCGGTCACCCAACTAAAGAAACAATTATTTATTTAATATTTCAAATATAACACTAACAATAAATTAAGAAAACTTAATACTAACACAGCCAAAGAAATCCTATTTAAATAATTGGTTTCTTCAATTCAAAAGCCTTTTATTGGTTGGCAATAAAAGGCTTTGGAATTTGAATTTGCATTTGAAGTTGATGTACTTTATAACTGCGACGAAAAATTTGATTGATTTTTTTGATACGTGGCGGAAAGCTTGTGATAAAACTAAACTAAATGATCAATTACATAAATCAGAACACGAAAACTGATTCACCGCGATATCTTTCGCTGGCATGTACAAGTTTTATTAATCGGAATTAGAAGTAATATTTAAGCCTTTCTCAAACACAATGGTTAGCGTGTTTAAGCTAGCCTGAATACTTCCATTCCGTGAAGCAGAATCTTCCAGTTTGTTAATATTTTTCCAAATTAATTACGTTAAGCAAATGAACATTGGTTGATATAAAAAAACATATTATACACTTTATTATTCATACTCTTTCACAGTGATGTATCGAATAAAATCTTGGTGGTCAAAATTTTAAGAAACTTTAAATCAAGTCCCTAAAGATACTGTCTAGATAGTCAGCGGAAAACCGGAAAACGACATCGTCAGAAGACTGATTGCACGATGCGCTCTTGAAAAAAAAAAGTTAGAACAGTTTACACTCCTGCGACATTTTGTCATATCAATCTTCAAGTGTTTTTTAACACTATTAACTGACAAGAGAATACATTTAAAAAAAATGTTACAAATAAGAAACATTGATGTGGAATGTTTATCCGTCCATATAAGCCATCAATGAGCCAGGGTAGGTTAAATTGGCTTGTAATGTACTGATTACTCCAGGGAATGGTGCCGTGACATAACCGTTACTATGGCAACGAAAGAGTTAACATTTTATTGAAAGGTTTCTAGTCTCGTTTGTTAAGTGTATACGCTGTACGTCAGACTAGAAATGTGGCATTTCGTTTCTAATATTCAGTAGTGATAACATTATCTTTATTGAGATTGTTTGCCATGTCCGAGGTTGTTTAAAACCTAGTTTTTGAAGCGCCACTGTTTGTCTTTAAATTTCTGTAAAAAGCCTAGCCTAGCCCTTTTATGTCTAGATTTCTGTATCAGTTTCATTATCATTTATCAAAGGCAAGTTGGTGATCAGCCTCCTGTGCCTGACACACGTCGCTGACTTTTTGTGTCTAAGGCAAACCGATTTTAGATTCCTTCACCGTTCAAGTGAATGTTTAATGAAAACATAACAAAAAATTCACTGGTGCACAGCCTGGGATCGAACCTACGGAATGAGTGACGCACGCTAAAGCCACTAGACCAACACTTCTCAAATTTAACTAAAATACTGGACTAAAAAAAGTATACTAAAATTTTTATGTATATAAAAATTAAAAATATTCTTTTACATTTAACGTCAATTAAAACTGTTAATATTATGCTCATTTATAATACTAAGCTTTATAAACCTTTAAAACCCATGATTTGAGGATGATACGGCAACATTGAAGTACAATTATGCGCATAATTGCTCATCTTACAAAGTCATTTGGCCAGTCATTACTGAGATAACCGTCTTCCTTTTTCAGATGCTACTCAAAATAGAAATAGGTCTTAATAACCGTAAATTGTCGTAGTATTGTTCTGAAATTGCGTTTACTTAATCTGGAAACTTGTGATTTTGTGATTTATTTATATTATTGGCATTTGCTTGAATACGACAAATTTATTGTAAAAATAAATCATCAGTGCAACAACTTTTTCAGGTCCGGACCTTAGGTTTTTGACTCTGTTTTATGATCATTTGTTAATCTAATGTTAAGTGATCAATTTCTCGTGCATGACACACGCCGTCGACTTTTATAGTCTAACGCTGGTCTTCGACGGACCACATGATGCAGTCGTCTACAACTGCTTGGAGCAGTTGTGTTCGACACTGATACACCAATACTACAATCAAGAGAAGAGTATTGAATATTTCATACTTTGTATCCCCAGCTGAGAGTAGATACGAAAAAGTTTTTAAACTACTTTTGAATGTCATTAGTTTGATTTGATGTACTTAGTCTAGGTTGCCTACTGAGAGGAAGGGAGGGTACTCAGCGGGGAGCGGGTAGGGATACGCGGTCAGCTCAAAACTGCTTGTAGTTGTCCGTGTATGGTGGGTCCAGCAACTCTAAAGAGTCGACCGCACAGCGAAATTCTACCGCAGAGCTACTGCTCCGACCACTCAGGAACTGCTCGAGTGGTTCGTGAGTTACGGATATGAATTTAGTATGGAAACTGCAGATCGCCGTGTGGCGATAGCGCTAGAGCAGTTGGCCTCAGCTGCAACATGCGGTCCGTCAATGGCCAGCGTAAGATGAGCAGCCAGTGCACACATAGACAGAAAGTCCACTACCTCAATGGATCAATGATCAAGGATCTGCTGAAACCACTAGACCAAACCAAACTGTTCAAAAGGAATATGGTGATAAAACCACGATATCGTAGTCATAAAAGTCAACGACGTGTGCTGATCACCTGCTTGACACGGCTTTGTAGGTATTGGAAGTAACGGAACTTCATACAAAGTACTACTGAATTTATGAAGATTTTTACCTTAACGGTAAAACTGGTTTGGTCATAATGGTCATTGTCAAGTTTGGTTAGTAAGTTAATGATTTTAAGGGCTTATGTTGATATGTCATCCATCACGGGTCGTTGCACCGGTTTTTGTTTTATTGTCATTTGATTAAATGAAAGATATTTTATTTGTAACTCGTCAAGATAAATTTTAAGGAAAACTGTGGTTTTTAACGTAGATTCTCATTTGACTTAATGTTCTATAACCCTAAGATGGGCCAGAGGGCGTCCACAGTAAGTATCCATCGCGTTCGGATTTGAGCCTCGTATTTCACCTTGCTCCAAGTCTTTCCGATTTCTTTCGCTTCATCTGCAACTGTACGATGCGAGGTCAGGTTTGCATTTCCACCTGCGTCGCTTGATCAGCCAATTTGAATGAATTATTTGTTGGCTGGCGCCCTTGATGGTTTAGATTCACAAATCAGCCTATCTGATGTCGGTGCATGGTATCTAGGTTATTTGTGTATACTATGTACAGCTTTCTTTTTTTCAGCTTTTTTACTTTCTTCTGTGCATATGAACGTAAATAAGCTCCTAAATAACTGGACAGAATTTGATGAAATTTTTTGTGGCCTGAAGTGAAATCGAGATGGATGTACATGTGATGTGATATTATATATTTATTTGATATGTGATATTATGTATTGATTTGATGTAATATTAGATATTTGTTTGATATAAGGCGTGTATACAGGGCAACCTCTGTCGGATCCGCTAGTCGCTATATAATTGTATCAGACATGCTCACCATGGTGATTATTGGCTGGAAATACTTTTCCCTAATAAACATACATATATACGATCAACTAAAATCAGTTTTCAATACGTTTAACTATATCAAAACTCCCATTTACGCCGAAAGTTGTGAACAAATTATTAGCATTATTCAAAAAGCTTTGCATAAAAGGTTATTAACAAACTAAATCCTCTCGGGTCCGTAAAGTTACCTTCATAAGCGACAAAACGAAAATATGCTGGAGCTTTGTAGAGCTTTTTATTTCAGGCGTGGTTGATTAAGGTCGCTTTCAATCTTTGTTCTCTTCTGTAATCTTTGTGAAGCATATAATATGGCAAGTAACTTAGAGTATACTTCTAGTCAATATTGCCTATCTTTCAATTGATTGGAATTGTCCTAGTCAGGAGAGAACCTCCTATTATGTGTTTTTACTTCCAGAGAGTTCTACCGCTCCAAAGACTCCACTGCATTCATTGTAAACGATAAGGCTGCATTTGACTCATAAAATAAACATTGTTTTGTACTTGTTATGTTAATAAAAGAATCTCACTACTACTAAGTATCACCTCTGTAAAATATTCAGTACACTAAAGGCGAGGATATATATATTAACGATATGAAAGGAACCAAGGAGAAGAAAGAGAAGAGAGCGACCAAAAAAAGAATATAAGGAATAGAAGCTATAGAGAAAGAAAGCCATGGATCGAGATATTTGGAGGCCTTTACCCGTGAAGGGGTTCCGAAGCTAGGATATTGAGATATAAAGAAAAAAGGTATATAACGGTTTTGTAATGATTAGAAGTTAAATGGGTTTTTATTACTATTGATAGTAAGAAATTGTCCGACTACAGACGGTAATTTTTTACTATACTATATACTTGATCTTTTAAGTTAAAGAGAAACTAAAATTGCCCCCTCTGAAGTTCTAAGTACCCTTCGTAAAAGAATTAGGTCACCCATACGATCGTGGGTGTATATTTCTATCGTCAGCTCATTGCAATCATTAGGCGATACACTGAGAGGTTTTTCAATCAATTGCACATGCTAGTGTTGGGAAAAGGTTATCGATATTAGGTTAGTTCACGTTTTTAACGAATCTAATTATCGATAACCAACATTCATTGTATAATTCATAAATATTAGAAATTTGTTTTTTCATTGAATTATTTTTTATAGAAAATAATCGCGATTGCGTTGCCGGAAATGTTTGTTTGTTCTCCAATTTTACAGTAACATTTATTAATATTATGAAATATACTACAAAAACTCATGGAAAGGAATGTTAAGTGAAGTTCTTTATCGATACTATAGTTAATACCATCCCTACACACAGCGGGAGGCTAAATTACCGCCCGCATCCGGTCATCGAACCCCGCCTACAGTCTTTCAAACGACCAATATAACTGAGCTGCGGAATACCGGAAAATTCCCACATCGCACGGAAGAAGTGAGCTTTGAATAATTCGGTCAATCTCGAAAATTGTTCGCCGTTGATTATTTGTGAAAATTAATGCGAAACCAATTCATATTTCATTAGGCAAATAAATTAATAATAAAATGAAAGACATTTGTCATCGCGAACACGCATGCTGTAAAGCACGCGAAACGTCGGATAAATTTAAAATTATGTTGTGTATTTTACAATAATACATATAATAATAGCTTCAATCCGGTAAAAAAATATTTTCTTTAAATGTGTAAAAGCTATGTTAATAATAGACAATTCTGAAGACATTTGTGTCCAAATTTTGGCTCATTCGTTATTTAAAAAGTTACTGCCTATATGGCCGAAAGATTTTGTCTATGGTAAATTAAATAAAATTAATAAATAACATTATTCTAAACACGTGTTAAGTTAAATGCGGGCGAATTATTCGATTGTTATCGGATGCGCTTTCGCCTTGAAATAGTCCTATTATTGTATTTTGTTTTAGGAATAAAAAAGGGTATAACGCTGAATAATTAATTTCCCAGTGACACAAGGGCATTACCATTTTCATTTTTGGTTACATAGCTTTTAAAAAAGTTAGTTTTTAAGTACATCTTCTACCGCATTTACAATGGAGAGTGTTCAGAGGAGTTGTTCGGATTAATACCTGCAACTGAGTTTCATCATCAGACGTCGAGGAAGAAGAGCACCACCACTTTGCGTAATCAGCTGTAGTTTTCCGAATCAATATGACTTAGGGTCCTTCAAGAAAAGAGCGTAACAATTCTTATAAGGCCGGCAACGCACTCGCGAGCCCTCTGGCATTTAGTGAGCTGCCTACTAGTTTTCTGTTCCAGTTCTATACAAAAAAAAACTGAGAGTCAGAATATTCGTTATTCTCTAACATTAATTCTTAGTATTATAGAAGTTATATGTCATGGCGTATAATATGCGAGAAAGGTATTATGTCAAGCTTCCTGCCGGGGGAAATCAGTGCAGTCACGCACGAGGAGTCCCTTCACCCTCGGGGTTACAATTTACTCTTTCACCTATATTATGAAATTAGACATTTGATAACAGTTCATACACACATCCTTCCACTAGTATTTCAAGCCTGTCAAATGTGTTTCACTCTAGTATAATGTCAAATAAATTATTAACGTCAGCTAACAATTTCTTGATTCGATCGCCGCGCTCAAAGCTCGGGATAAAATCTATGAAATAGCTTAATAATACAAACATACATTATCAGTCAATTTATTTATTATTTTTTTTTCCAACGCTCGGCACACTGATACATTGGTACAGGAATAAGAAATTTGACAAGCACTTATAAGCAAAGATGCACGAAGAGATAAAAAAACAAACAAAACATTTCAATTATAAAAAACTAAATAACAATCGATTTCAAAGCTTAATTATTACAAGTGCAGTATGACAAAAAACTATGGATTTCCAACACGATAATGACGAAGAAAAAAAAACATTGAGCATATGTGTCAGCATAAAAATATAAATTTAAGGAGGAGTGTTCGTCACTGCGATCGTAGGTTCAATCCCCGGCTGTACACAAATGGACTATGTGCGCATTTAACTTTCGAATGTCAAAGTAAAATATCCTGAGGAAACCTGCTTGCCTTAGACCCGAAAAGGCGACTACTTGTCTATTAGATAGACATCATGAAACAGATACAGAAATTTGAGGTCTGGACCTTTGACGCCACTGATTGATTTATACAATGCAAGTATTTAGTATCACTTAACAAGAATCAAAGTAAATTTTATCGTCGCGATGGTTATCTATCTCTATGGTTAAAGCTGCTATATCCCATGACCCCTAACATACATGAATATAAAATTAGTTTACAGAAGAGATTCCTTTTTATAATACTGTAACTAGTTGAGTTGTACTGTTGCGCTCTCAATAAGTCTACTTACGTAATGTCCAAATGAACCTCACGTCATTGGAGATCTAGAATATTCAATACCTAGCTGTAAAATTATATTTACACAACATACAATATTTGTCAAAACAATGAGTTTTAATAAACTATATTTATGTTATCAATAGATTCGGTAATCGTTTGGAATCCGCTAAGAAATCATAATTAGTTATTTTTTTAATTCGATATTTGATATTCTTTGATGTTTATTTTATATAAAACATATTTTGATGAAACGTAATTAAGTAGTTTTGATGTAGTTTTTCCGATCTATTTCTTCACATAATTGTCTGGTTTCTATTATTAATATTTATTCATCATCATCTTTATAATACGCTCGCAGATTGAGTTTACAGTAACGTTTTTATTTTCTTTTCGATACTATCGTGTTGGATATTCATTAATGGATGTCACACATTGTAATAATTGTAATAATCACACATCGAAATTGATTAATTTTTTTATAATTCAAATGTTTTGTTCATTGAAGTAAAACTTCTTTAGGCGCATGCGGGTAAAACGCATTTCCCTGCAAACGCAAGGTTTTTCTCGAAGAAAAGGGAGAGAGTAATTGAGATCGATCGATTGAGAGAGAGTGAGAAAGGGAGATCGAGGATACACGGTATTTTTTGATGTATACGTTTAGTAGTTAATTAGACGTCTTGTGCTTTTAACACAGATTTTTATTTATTTGTAAACAGTGTGAATATGGAAATATAAATACATAGAATGATTTTGTACTGATACATGATCATCTAGTGGCGCTTTTCACTTTAATAATTAATTTACAAAAAAGTTTCACTTCTGACTTGTGTACTTTGCACGCACGCACTTTTTATTAATTGATTGGCTTAGTATTGTAAGGGAAAATGTAGTTATATATTTTTGAATAAATGTTGAATAAAATTATACATGAAATGAATAAATAAATAAATTTAACGTAGGTTTTATTTTTAGCTTATCAGCAGTTATATTTGACCATTCGATACAGTGTTGAGACATGACACGGTAGTGACCGCCGGTAGACAATGGATTGCCAATCCATTTATTATACATTCGTTTCGTCGCTTTTCACACTTCTCGTTACAAATGGGAATATTTCACAGTTGATAGTACAACTTTTGCGAATAACTAAAACTTAATACTGTAATCGCGGCGAGTGAGAGCACGATACCGACTTTATAACGTACGTGAGCAAGAACGAAAAACGAAGTGATCGTAATTTAAAAGGCCGACAACGCTAAATGGATGTGTATGAGCTACGAGTGACGACTGCACATTTTAGAAGTCCTGTGAGCTCGTTGGCCCCTATATACTTTAATATTAACACAAAATGTAGGATGCACCGTATGTTATGTTATTGATTTGATGTAGGGCTTATTGCTACTGAACTTAGATACCGTTAAAAAGTATATTATTATATACTTGAAGTTGAAGTTTTTCTGTATGTATAAAGTAATTCTTCAATTACTAGCAATTCTTTAAAAAAATACAACTTGCAGGTGTCATTCGCGACAAATTTATTATATTAGTTATTATTAAGAACTCATAGTTTCACACAAAAACCGAACATTTTTAGAAGTTGGTTTTAATGTCTAAGCTGGAAGAAAGCTTGTTTGAAAACGTCATCATGACGGTTATACGACACCTAAACGTTAGTTCTCACGCTAGCCCCACAGTCGTACTGGTATATATAAATAAGTATAAATACAATCTGCTCCAGTCACGAGGCGCGTGTTTGCTTTCAGGCTACGGATTAGGGCAATTCGTGCTTTGAATAATATAGTCGATAGGTTTACGATAGCTGGCTCATTTATCTGTCGTACACCATTTGCTGACTATATATGTATGTCTGCGTCCAAAATCTGTAGTGTTTAGACAAATAAATGATGTATTTTGTCTTTTTGCGTTTCGAATTGAATGTTTTATTTTCGTTTAAATAAAGAATTTCTGCCAAAGATAAGAATAATAATATAGACATAGACTCAACGTAATTAAGCTCTTTTTGTACTTATATTATATTTTTTATGTATCTAAAATAATGCAGTATTGCATTCTGGTCTGTTAAGTAGATATTTGGCGTTATAAGACTTGATGTCTCAATTGCAAATTAAATAAATTTATTTATAACTTCCATCATAATTGTCTTCTGCTTTATTACATTAATAATTTTACACAAATATTAATAACACTATACATACTATAGAACAGGGAGCAAACGGACAGGAGGCTCCCCTAATGTTAAGTGATACCGCCGCCCATGGACACTCTCAATGCCAGAGGGCTCGCGAGTGCGTTGCCGGCCTTTTAAGAATTGGTACGCTCTATGTAAATTCTTGTAATTAATTCAGCACCTCGGTTCTTTAAAACATCAAAATTCACATAAACAATGGAAAAGTATCGAAGAGGAAAATATTTTTCCAATTGAGCGTGTGGTTGTGGTTATCAAATTATTATGTTTACGTAAGTCAAGGAAAAAATTCAACGAACTTGACGTCAATTATTCTAAGTAACTTCCAATATATTATTTTTTACCTGTCTTCTTGGTATCGCTTAACATTAGGTGAGCCTCCTGCCCGTTTGCCCCGTTTGTTGTTCTATAAAAAAAATAAAAATAAAAACGACATCAGTCTCACCTCGCAAAACTAATTTATTAGAAAGATATAATTCCTTACAACAAAATGATTTTAGATTTCATTTCTCTGAATGAATACGATCTAAACAATTTTAAGATATTTTTTATGTATACAGATACTGCTTAGATACTGTTTTTGATTTATCTCGCGTAGTCGCATCATCGTTTTAACAACTTCGTGTCTTCCCTAACTCTCTCTCTCTCTTTGTCTCTCTTAGCACTCTTCCCTTCTTCCTGTATCTCATTCATCTTCGAATTGATTTAGAAATACAAACAGCTAGGTCCACATTGAGCCTTACTTAAACTGCCTTAAAAAACGCTCAATTGTAAAACGATAGCCTTTGAGGTAGAATTTCGTATTCTGCCTCGTCCGATGATGAACCTCAGTTGCAAGTATTACATCCAACAACTCCTCTGCACACTGTCTATGGTAAATGTGGTAGAAGATGTAGAGAGACCCCACACCTCTACGCCACGCCAAGAATTCTTCATAAGTAAGTCTGCAAAACTGGACGAAAAGAGAGTTTAAAACAATAATAGTGTTGCCTTTAAAAACTTAATGATTGAGTAATTAAAAATAATAATATGACGTATAGCCTTCGATATCTCCCTCCTGTCGATGGAGTCTACAATTAGAGTTTTGTAATCGGTTCATTATCTCGTCAACACCGCTTCAATATTACAAAATTTAATTATTAGGGCTGTCAAACAAGTTTTGTCATATAAATTTCATCTCTTGTATATTTTTAGATTATGTTTACGAGCCAAGACTGTACATTATATACTCAGGCTTTCTTAGTTTTATATACGATTACCTAAATCGTCGGAGTTACGCCCCGAGTCTGTTGTCAGACGCAGGCACTCTCTTCAACATTTACATTACACTCATTTAGCATTCGTTTCATACTAACTACCATTTCATTATTTCGCATACATTCTATTGTTGTTCGCAAATGGTTAATATAATATACACGTAGTAAAAATAATATCCTCTTATATTTAAAGAACCTATATGACCCCGATGATGATTATCAAGTGCTGCTTTGATTTTGGCCATTGGAGCCGGATTTAAACGAGTGACCTAAGGAAAGAGTTTTTTTTTATTTATTTTTTAATGATTGACTAAATGTCAATCAGAAATTGACGTCGCTCCGTTAAGTAAATAAAACAAAATTCAATAAAAGAAACTCGGGAAATGGTAACAAATTAAATTTTTAAAACAGATAAAATAATTATTAACATAAATGATGATTAATGTATACATTCGCGAATTATTTTCTTTGGTACACACCTAGGCATAGTAACAGTATTTTGCATACTTTGTTAAATATTCAATTTCGAATAATTAGTCAAGGTGCCAGCTGTTTCAATATTCATGATTTTTATTCATTGCGTTAGATTTTTTGCTGGAATACCTAATTTTTATCAGCTAGTTTTATGCTAAATTATTTAGTGATTGAGCAAAATGTTGCACCTAATAAATTAATGAATACTTTTTGTGTTTGCATATTAAGTGCTTTTTTATTCAATAAACATATTAATGCTTTAAAACAGATAATCTGTATTTAGGTTTTTTTTTATAGAACAGGGGGCAAACGGGCAGGAGGCTCACCTGATGTTAAGTAATACAAATTCAAATTAAAATTCAAAATTTATTTATTCATGTAGGTAACAATGTACACTTATGAACGTCAAAAAAAGAAATATTAAATGAATTTAATTTTACATTTACTGCCAGTTCTCAAATCAAGGGCGTAGAACGGAAGAGAAGAACTGGCAATAAACTCTCCGCCACTCTTTTTAATCGCCAAGTTTTTTTTTACACAATGCTTGTAAGGAGCTGCAACCACTACACCATGTTCCATATCACATATTGAGTAATAAAGAATAAAAATAAAAAAATTAAAAACAAAGATTTGTCCTCTATCAGCAGGAGGCATGGTGAAATAGGAGCACGCACTTACGTACTCGTGAGAACAACACGCAAAGACGTAGTATAAACCGCCGCCGATGGACACTAAATAAATACATAAATATGATGATGACATATTATCTTAAGGGCTATATTTACTAAATGTTTAAAAACTTTATATTCAGCCGGATATTGCTGGGACAAGCCACTTTCGGAGAGCCTTGGAGTGGAGTCGGCACACGTTACAGATGATGCCTCATTTGAATGGGACTTCATACAAAATATATATTATTGTTTGTGGTCAAACAAAATGATAAATAGTGTCACGTCGTGAACTAGGCATTTTTTAATATTTCCTTATACATTTTAAGCCCACGTTTACTTTGAAACTCTCTTTTTATCTCTTTTTCAACGAGAGACTTGAATAAATATATTTATTAGCCTTAAAGTTAGTGAGTTCAATGTGAAATGCTTACGTAAACCAAAGACAGTAGACAGTAGTGGTAACTTGTTTGTTCAATGGTTTTTATTTTGGTTCATATACAAAAAATTATCACAATACATTAAATTCTCGACATAAACATTGCCATGTAAACAAACCAAATAACGTGAGCAGTCGTTTAATTGTCCCCACTAAATAGATTTTGATTATTCTATTTGTGCATGAATTATTCAGACCAGTGGCAGGGTTTAATCGCGGTACAAAATCACGTATCACGGATAATTCAGTTTGTATGGATGTAGGCACTGACCTATTCCGCATTATAAGCTTAATTTGCACGTGTAGTTACATGCAAGTTGCGTGGCCAATGAGTAATTAAAAATAAAAATAACCTTTCTTCGAGTATACTATAATTACACTAAGTCTATGTTATTTATGTTTACACAAGTACTCGAACACTCCAAAGGAATGAAGGTCTCCTCCAAATTCTTCTTGTCCGTATTATTTGCGACAATTTCCCAAATTTTCCCCGTTATCCTTTTTATTTCTTCTTCCCAAGTTTTTGGTGGGCATCCAATTTTTCCACAATTCCAAATACGGGAAATAAAATACAAATACTTCTTGATCTGCCATCACAAATGCGTCCAATGTGACTGGCCCATTTCCATTTTAGCTTATTTATATACATATCCACGTCTTTCAATTGAATCTTTTTTTTGTAGTTGAACAAAGTTGTAACTGTCAGCCATATGTGTGTTTAATAACAGTTAGTAAGCGTGTAATTCACAACACAGAAGTCCTGCGTTGCAACTCCGGTTATACACCAGTCCATTTGCCTATGTGCGCTATTAATACTTGGATTTACACAAAAGGAAGCGAATATTCATCAAGGGTTGTGTCGGTGTAGGCCTAGTAGTTTTAGCGTGCGACTCTGATCCCTAAGGTCGAGGTTCGTTGCCAGGCTATGCACAAAATATGGACTGCCTTTATATGTGCGAACATTTGCTCGAACAGTGAAGGAAAACCTCCTGAAAAAAAAAAGTCTACGGCGTCCGTCAGGCACAGGGGCCTGAAAAAAAATGGAAGAACTTTATATAGGACACGTATAGTCGTATTAAATATTTATTATTATGTTAAGATCAAATTAACAGCAAACGCAACCATCATAGCAACACTTGAAAACTTGAAAACTTAATTAACAGGCCTATTTTGTCGGTGATTAGTACAGAATTGCAAATATTGCAACTAGTGCGTAAACTTAATTTCTAACTCCGGTATATTATGCAGATTTCGGGTTAGCAACTATTATAATTAAAATTTAATTTTGAAACAGCCAAACCAAAAATTGATTCGTAAAATAGTGTATTGGGATTGTTTACTGAGGTGCGAACTTATCTATGCGATCAGATGGAAAATTGCAGCGTTTTTGCAGCAATTGCAGCCTTGTAAACGGAAACCTCTGACAGTACTCGATTACTCTTTTAAACGCTTAAATAATAGCTAGAATATTAAGAATATAATTTATATAATATAATACATAGCTTCAATTCAATATTTTTTTTAATGGCTCCGCTATGGACTCCTAAACTACTTAATCGATTTCAATCAAATTTAGCTTACATAGGGCTCGCGAGTGCGTTGCCGGTCATTT
Source organism: Pieris rapae (assembly GCF_905147795.1). Taxonomy (NCBI): domain Eukaryota; kingdom Metazoa; phylum Arthropoda; class Insecta; order Lepidoptera; family Pieridae; genus Pieris; species Pieris rapae. Next base: position 10,131,219 of record NC_059515.1, on the reverse strand, counting down.
ATGAATTGATACGCTCTTTTCTTGGAGGACCCTAAGTCGAATTGGTTTAGAAATACTTCAGTCGTCAGCTGGTTCCACATAGTGATGGGGCGCGGCAGAAACTGTCTTAAAAACGACGGACAGCGAGGTGATCCTCCTTTACGTACGATGATGAAACTCATCTGCAGGCATTAATGCGAACAACTCCTCTGAACACTCTCTTTGGTAAAGGCAGTAGAAGATGCAGAGTAACCCCCACATCTCTCCGCAACGCCAAGGGATCAAACTCGGAAATCAAATTGGACTCATGATTCTAGCTCGAGCCCTACCCACTTATGAACACAAAATACAAAAGAGAATGTAAAACGATTTGAAACACGGCCATATTATACGTACTAAATACATAGCAAAATTGTGTTGCAGTGATTCGATTAACATTTCGTGACGTCATCGTAAACTGCTCACGAGTGTGTTATTATCTTTGATCGTTTAGTTACCAGCAACGCCCGTTATGTGCCTAAATTACTGGCCGTGTGATGTAGGTACTTTATAGGGTTGCCACATGCGTTAAAGAAAAATGAGCCCTCTGACATTGAGTGTCCATTGGGATATCTGCCCGCTTCTATTAAAAAAAATAGACATACTTATATAGATCAATTTAAATTTAAAAACAAAACGATCAAATCATTGTTGAATCAAATATATGATATTTGGACTCATTCTAAAATTTATGGAAGTTTCGGCTTTGGACAAGGCTAGGCAGAATACAAATACCATAATCGCCTTGACGGCCATTGTTCCACAATTGAGCGAACCACCTGTATGTGGAACTATGGCACTTGCGAGCCTTCTGGCGATGTGAATGTCTATGGGCGGCGTGTGTTGTTTGTTTGTTTCGAAATTTTCGCCTACCAACCCTAATGCTATAATTTTTGATTGTGTAATACAATCTCGTTCTCAATCGGTTTTACATTTCAAACTTCAATTTACTTAATTCATTTCCTAGCTTTTAACTTGTATTGCCATGCTCGTTACTAAACAAAATATTGCTCTTAAATCTTTCTGTCCAGTTCTCTCTTAAATCGCTCATGTCTGAACGTCGTGGTCAGTAAGGAAGCATCTGAAGCGGACTATCTGTTTCCACAGATTCTGTCTAGCGCCTCTCTTATTACATGATTTTCATTTGTTTATATGTAAAGTAAGTAAGTGCTCCAAAAACTATAAAATATATGTACGAGGATAAATGGGTCTACATTTTTTTGGCCTCCCACTTTCCCAAACAAATTATTGTCCAGGTGAATCCGTAAAAATATAAATAGCCTGACATTTCCCCGGCGAAATTAAAAAGTTTTCAGTTTTCCCGAAATTAAACCGGCTCGCGGTAGGAATTCTGAGGACCGAATTTACTAAGTTTAGGTAAGTCTCTAGAGCCTTCTATTTGCTGAGCAAAAATAAGCTCCATGTCTTTGACAAAACGGGCACGTGCCGGAGATTTTAATTCATCTGTTTGCGTAATTATTTGGCCTAATAATTCAGTTTTGGGAAGACCGTTACGAGGAGGCTAAATAATGCTGACAAAACTATCTGAATAATGTCTGCCCCATGGCCAAACTACCACTGTGGCTATTGATTGTACGTTGTGCTGGATACGATAGCTAATATCAGAATTCAAATAATCAAAAATTGTTTAGCAAACAATTTATAAAAACATTGCATGAACAACATGCAACTGCAACATGCAGAAATGTGTCTGCTCCATGCCTCATTACATCAAATATCGTAATTGCGTTAAACTCTTTCGCAGTGTTAAAGAATGGATACTAACAATATTTATCAAACACATATACATGTAAGCATAATACTAAGAACATATACAAAGCCAAAACAGATTATATTGATCAGCAAAATATATGAAACAGAAAACCTAAGTTCAGTAATATACAACGAATAGAGAAAACTTAAAATAAAACTAGCGACTGAGTATATTTATTTATTAATGCTAAGTGTTAAAAAAATATATATTGGTCTGCTCAACAAAGTCAAAGTCTTGCCGATTCTCCAAATATTTCCTCACATCCTCTTTGGTAAGGTGGAATACATCAACTTCATCTTAAAACTCGAATAATTGGCGATTCGTATTCATAAGAGACACATGGAACAATTGTAAATATCTTGCCGCATGGTGCAGGGATTCTTAAAGAAATTATTGACAGCGATTATAAGCAATATTTTATGTAGGTTTTTGTATACCGTTATTTATTTGTACCTAAAAATTAACTCAAAATGCAATAATATTATCTTTCGTATAAATCACTGCGGTAATTGTAGGCAAGTCCCGGCTCCCCGGCGATTTCAGCCAATTGCTACTCATATTTCAGATTTATGTCGATATAACCTATGGGAAATTGATGCTTATTATTGCTGGGTTTTGAATATTTCTGATAACCGACTGGGAAAGGGTAGTTATGGTTCAAACATACAGTATACAGTTGGAGATTGTAGTCCGAAAAGGCTCATTGTGGTTTTACCTTACAGATTTATATTAATACGACACAGATTTAAGTATAAATACAACTTAATGTCACTCAAGAAAAGACAAATTCTGTTAAAAGTTCGACAACGCACTCGCGAGCCCTCTCGTATTATGCGAGCTTTCCGCCCGTTGGTTTCTTGTATATCATATATATTCATATAATAATTAAACTACCATTTATTATAATGTACGACTATAAGTGCGGCTAAGTGCAAAATTTAATTACTTTATTTTTAATTACGTGACGATATTTTAAGTACAACAGAACAGTGAATTAATATATAAAACGTATAATATAATATGTTCCTATATTATGGCCAAGAAAGTGTAATTATGTAGAAATTTTATTTCTATATTATAGTAACATAATTCATTAAAATTTAATAAAAAATACCAATATTAATAAATTCTCAATATACAACTACTTAAGTAATGATCATAATATATTTAAGTTATTGTATTTTAACGTTTGATTATATTTTAGTTATTAAGATATGTCTGCTCCATACCGACATTACATGTTATAAGTGTCATAGTTCGCATGATTTTAGTAATAATTTTTCTCGTAAAATATGACATTTAATAAAACAAATCATTATTTTTGGACAAATACATTAGTTGCGATAAGTCCGCGCAAAATCTGTTTTTAGATTTCAATTTCGTGAAAGTGCCCTGGGCTAAAAATCTGAGATATTCAAGCTACTTAAATGGCAATTTGTCTAATTGAGCATTTTCTTAAAATTGGGAGACATCTCGTCCCGAAAATATACAACCTATATTATGGCAACATTTCAATGTTATCGATAATATTCAGAAATTATTATCTGTCAATTGAATACGGCGGTATCAAGCTGGCCAAGAACTTGTACTGATACAAATTTAAAATATTTATACATTATTAGACTTTAGCGACTCTCATCTCTGAGGTCGTAGGTTTGATGTGTTCCCGGCTGCGCACCAATGGACTTTCCTTCTACGTGTGCATGTAACATTCGTACTGTCACACAGAAATGATTTAGAATCTTTATTAAAACGGATAATAATAATTACAATATAATGCAAATTTAATTTAAAATACATTACAAAAAAAGAAAATAGACCAAAACAAAATCACGTCTGCTTGGATAAAAGTAAGTATATCGACTGACTTGAGGGAAATGTTGATGCATGGGGAGATATGATGACGAGGATATAGTACAGTATATGTTACCAATATTGGATGCTTTGAGGGGTTGTAACAGCACGAACGATGAAGGAAAATTGTGAGGAAACCGGCTTGCCTTAGACCCAAAATGTTGGCGTGTGTCAGATAAAGGCAGCTGATCACCTACTTGCGTATTAGATTGAAAAATAATCATGAAGCAGATCCATAAATCTGAGGTCCAAAACTTAAAACGAGATAGTGCCAGTGATTTATTTATTTATAGATAATAAAATTATGTACCATAAAAATGAAAGAAATATAAAATTCGTTAATTAGTAGTAAATTAATTGATTATATTTAACTAAAGATTATTTAAACTACTAAACTCCATTGCTACTTCATCCGTGTACCTCTTGCAATGTTACCGGGCGTTCCATAAATTGCGACATAAGCGCCCGGATAAGAAGAGAACTAAACCAAAATTGCATCAAACATCGCCATATTTTATTATAATTCGGGGAATAAATTTAAGTGTATATTATATATAAATATTAATTGATATTGGGGTCATTTGTATTTCGATATTTTAATTATATGATGAAATAATAATTGAACTTGTTAAAAAAACACTTTATTTTTTAATTTTTATTTTATTTATTTTTTACAATACAATACAATTCTATACAAAGGCGACCTAAATCAAATTATGTAATTACATAACAAACAATTATGTTCCACGCAACCCAGTAAATGAACATAATTTAACAACTCCATTATTTGAATCGAAGGCTATGTTATATGTAATCTGAATTTATTTTGTATGACGTTTACCTACATATCACAGGATGCCATAGACTACGTATACTATTATATATCTATATTCTATGTCAACTAAGCAAGCTTATTATTTTTTACATTTGTTTATATTATAAGTATTGCCAGCTTTGGTATGTTTGATGAAGAAAATATTGCCAGAAATTATTTTCGAGACTTAACTAACTTTACAATTATTTGATTTGTTATTAGAGGTTATGTGTTAACCAAGACGAATTCGATCGGTCTGGATTTTATTTCCAAAAACAGTCACGGAGCGCTGACCATTGATTTCGTACTGTCATTTAATTCTGTGCCCATTATTTATTTATTTTGTACTCCTACAGCTAACACAAAATACATAATATAATAGCAAACAAATACACAAAGAACATATCCACAGATGAAATACATGACTCATTATATAACAAAAAGATTTACAAAAGGGAACAAACAAACAAAGTATTTAATACAATTAACTAACTGATTAAATTTAATTAATTAATTATGTTATGAACGATGTGGAAAGGAGCGTTAAGAATTGTCTATTATTTAAATTTTTCAAAGTAAATTTTCCTTACTAATTATTGATTTCGTTTCCAGGTATGTTGATAAGCGGTGACATCGTTGATAACGCTGTAAGTGCATTTAACGTCTCTTTGAAGTTACATGTTTGGAATGTAGGCTAATGATAAAGGAAAAACCCAGTTTATAATTTATTCAAAATGTCATTACAGTTTTAATATATCAAGAATATTTTGAATTATTCAAACTGTTCTTATCAGCGTATTATTTGTGTGTAGGAATACTTATTTTACAATGGAATTGTTGTTGTTACCACGGAAACTAACACGTAGGCTTATATTCAACCCGTATTTCAAGTGACAATCTCAATGTGAGATCTGTCAAAAATGTCAAATTTAAAAAAAATGGTTTTAGAGCTCTTGATTTGACAATACGTGTCGAAGTAGTCGTAAGTCAAGGTTTTATAACATGGCCGATACTGTGTTACAAGATTCACACTAGTATGACTCCCGATCATATCTGTACTTAGAGTCAATTACTTAAATTAATAAGATTTAATTAATTTAAGCTTAGTTAAATAAATTAATTCACAATTAGTCAAATGTATTAAATAATTTTTGCTTGTTCCCTTTTTTAAATCTTTTTATTGTTAAATATATCATGTATTCCATATTTGCCTATATTCTCAGTGTGTTTGTATGTCATTGTGTATAATTTATGTTAGCTGTAGGAGTACTAAATAAATAAATAATTTCTACTCTATTAACCCGTGACTGATTAAATTTTAAAGCTAAGTTTAACCGTTCTTTATAATTAACTATGCCCCGCATATGAAGAAATATACCTATAGCCTCTTGATAAAACTAACCATCTCAAAAATACTTTATCGAGTCGAACCTTGAGTTCCTGAGATAAAACCCAAACAAACGGTTTACAGATTATATCATTAAATATTTAATCATTTGTTTTATTTTAATAAATCTTCTATTCCTAATGCCCCATCGCCATTTTGGGTCTAAGGCCTGGTTTCCTCCTACACCGCTTATAGTGTTAAATGCGCACATAGACAGAAAGTCTATTGGTGCACAGCTGGGGATCGAACCTACGACTTCAGGGATCAGTCGCCGAAGCAACTAGGCCAACACAGCTCTATCACTTAGGTAGGTACATGCATTATCGCACGTGCGCCAAACGTCCTTGTTATACCTTGATTTGCAACTTTTATCAGTAGGTAGCTGTTGACCTATGCTATTTTGTATGAGGTAAGTGGATATAAATAATGAATTTATTATTATTGATTGTGTAAACGCGCACCACCACTATGTGGAACCAACTGCCTACTGAAGGATTTCCTAACGAATTGGAACTTCAAGAAAAGAGCATGTCAATTCTTACAATTCTTGCAGCGCGCTTGCATTAGGCTAGGGCGAGTGTATCACTTACCTTCAGTTATATCTCCTGCCCATTTGCCTTCTGTAACAAAAAAAACGAAACTTAAGATAACGTTACTAAAGCGTAATAAAGTTGTACCCTTTTTTTTTTTTTTTTTTTTTTATGAGGTGGAAATGCACTTCTGCAGGCCCGCTATCCATTACCTCGGCCTTCGCGCGGTATGAGGCAGCAATCACTTCTACCTCCCGCTCCCAAGGAGGAGTACCAGCTAACACACAGGCCGCCTCAAACGATACTGTACGGTAGCAGCGAGCTGCCCGAGCCGCGATCACTCGCTGCGGCCTCCGTATAAGCATACGGTTCGTCCGCCTGCTCAGCGCGTCGTCCCAAATGGGGGCCCCGTACAGGGCCATACTGCGAATGATTCCGCAGTACAGCCGGCGCACGCTTTGGCATGGGCCTCCAAGGTTAGGCAAGAGCGTGCCAAGTGCTCCTGCCGCCCTCACAAGTCTCCCCTCGAGAGATTTAAAATGGGGCTCGAAATTCCAGCGACCATCTAAAACAAGACCAAGATATTTCATGGAGGGGGCCACCGGAATCCTAAGGCCTTCAATCACCAATGCCGCCCCCGAAGGAGGACCCATCTTTGGGCCATGAAATAGCAGGGCTTCCGTTTTGTCAAGGGACACCTTGAGACCCAGGGCCTGGATCCGCCTAACAACAAGCCTTGTACCGGCCATCGCAAGCTGAGCCACCTCCCCAAATGACCCTCCGCTCGCTACGACTAGAGTGTCGTCTGCATAGCAGAAGAGGCGCATCCCAGGAAGCAGTGCACCTCGCAGCACCCAATCATAGCTAATATTCCACAGAAACGGTCCAAGAACTGATCCCTGTGGAACTCCGCACATCACCGGATAGCGAACGATTTCTCCCTGTCCGTTCACAATAGCGACCTGTCGTCCTTCCAGATAGCTCCCTACTATTCGGCGCAAGTACAGGGGAACCTCGAAAAATTTAAGGGCCTCTCTGATCACGCCAAATGGAAGGCTATTAAAGGCATTGGCAATGTCGAGAGACACTGCTAACGCCCTCCCACCCCGCTCGACTACACTCTTGGTGTGCTGTTTTAGGTCCGTAAGAGCATCGATTGTAGAGCGACCAGCCCGGAAGCCATATTGGGCTTCGTCCAGGTCCGGCCCGACGATCGAGAGGTGACGGCCCAAACGAGAGGCAATAATCCATTCCAACGCCTTACCAGCTTCGTCTAAGAGAATTATGGGCCGGTAAGCTCCAGGGCTGTTCGGCGCACGACCTTCCTTTCGGATGAGACACAATTGGCCCTCCTTCCATGCTATCGGGAACCGTCCACTACGTAGACATAAGTTAAACAGACCCCGAATGGTTTCCCCCATGTGGGGAAAAGTTACCGCTAAGACCCTAGCATGCAAGCCATCTGGACCTGGTGCCTTCTTTCTGCTCTTCAGGCGACAAAGTATGGACTCTATTTCTGGGTCAGTCACCTCAGGAGCTTGCTCTCTATCGACGTCCCCCACCACCACCGAGGTCACCATTCTTGGAAGGACGATGTTCGGAGGCAAAGGGAAAAGCCCCGAGATCACATTATCAAGCAAGGTGGGCTCAAGAGTCTCTGTTAGTGGAGCCCCTGCGCCCTTCAGCCTTTTCCGAGCTGCTCGGTAAGGGCGCCCCCAGGGATCACTGTCTAACTCCTTTAAGAACATTTTATGTGCCTCGTTCTTGGCGTCTAAGATGGCCACCTGAAGAACCTTCTTGTGTCTACAGTAGGCCAACCGCAATCCCTCTCTGACCTGCGGATCATCACTTCTTCGTCGGCAACTCCTAAGATAAGTCCTCCTAGCACTACTACATACCCTGCGAAGCTCTTCGATTTCCCGAGTCCACCAGTAGACTGCCTTCCGCAGAGGTGGCGGTCTCCACTTAGGCATGGAGGCGTTGCACACCTCAGTCATGTTCCGTTGGAGTCTGCGGACGCCTTCTTCTACGCATTCAACCGGGGTTGAATCCGCACACCACGCCTGAACAATGGCAACCTCTTCCGCTCGCTCCCGGTTAAGTCGACCAACAGTCCAACGCGGAAAAGACCGACGACTGGTCCGCGACCTCAGAGGTGGTCCTAAAGAAGCATTTACGACAAACCTAATGTAACGGTGATCTGAAAACGTCTCCAAATGGGACCTCCCATCCAGACAATCTCCATGCGAAGTTTGAGGAAGCAAGCGTGACATCTACCCGTGACACTCCCTGTGGTCGTACACATGTAGGCTCCGTCCCCCTATTTATAAATATAAGCCCTAACTCCGCCGCCCACTCCTCCAGAAGCGGCCCCCTTGGGTTTACAGAAGTGTCACCCCAGGCGGTGGACCTAGCATTTAAATCTCCCATCAGGATAACTGGCCTGGGCAAGGCCCGCTGGATCGCACGACCCAAGTCACCAATAAAGCTTTCGAAATCTCTAAGCGGCTTGTTAGGGGAGAAATAAGTGCCTATTACCGAACAAAGCCCCCAGTCAACCATGACAAACCCAGGCCCCCTTTCTCTAAGGGTAATAGCCATATCCATCGGACTTACGATAACAGCCACCACCCCCAAAGTGTCTCCCATCCAGTGGCTCCGCTGAGCCACGTAGTATGGTTCAGAAACAACCACAACTTTCGCCCCCAGCTCCGCCATGGACTGCAAGAACAAGTCTTGCGCCGCAGCGCAATGGTTTAGGTTCCCTTGTAGAAAGCTGGTGCAATTTCTATCCATATTAATCAGACATTGCACCAGACTCCCCAGGGATGAACACCTCCGGCGAAGAATGCTCCGCAGCCACAATAAAACCCCCTTTGCTAATCGGTGGAGGCTTGCAAGCCCGTCCACCCATTTTATGCCCCGCTGGTACTCCAGCCGAAGCACAGACCACGCAATGTGCCTGCAAACCGCAATCACCAGCCTTATGTCCAACCTTCCCGCACCTATAACAGGCCATTCCTAAATCCACTTCTGATGTACACACTTCTCTTGTATGCCCCAGTCGCATGCATTTAAAACATCTCAGAGGTCGTTCTTCGCGTATCTCTACTCTGGCCGAGCTCCACCCAATAAGAAGGCTCCCTTCGGCTACCTTCTTGGCAGCAGAGATGGGACATAAGATAAATATGTCCCCCATACCATTGTCACGCCTAAGAATTTGCCCGGGCTTTATTTGGTGAGCAGAGCAACCACCCTTAGCTGCCACGGCTGCCACCACCTCCTCAACGGTAATGCTGTCGTCGAGGTCTCGGATGTAAAGATCCGCACATTTGACGGGTCTCTCCACCCGAGCCACGTCCGCCAGCACCTCCCGAAGGCTCGCCGCGAGGCGGTCGGCCTTTTCCCCCCTCTGGGAACCCGGGATTTCTAGCATCCGCGCCCCTGTAGCAGTTGTACGCACGCTCACCCTTTCAATGCCCAAACCTGTCAGGCTGATGTCCTGCTTGGCTCTGGACAGAAGGGCGGCGTACGTGTGGCCCCTTTCTGCCGCCTCCTTCCGCAACGTTAGAACAACAGCAGCAGTAGTAGGCTCCACGAGCGTCCGCGTAGTATTGCGCTCAGCCTGCCCATACTTTACACCCCCAAGACCATTTTGCCTCAGACCAGGTTTTGCTTGGGATAGTCCTCCAACTGGCAGCCTCAATGGTTCAGGAGGCACGGCCTTCACCAGGGGCGTTGCAGAGGATGCCACACCAGATGTCCCGCAAGTGTGTTTAGATGTGGAAACCGCCTTTGATTTCTTTCCCTTTTTCCCCGTCACCGTCGACCAATTCTCAGTCACCTCCATGACAACATTGCCTACCTCAGATGTCTCCCGCCGCGCAGCAAGCCCCTCGACTCCACCAAAAGAACCCACATCTACTACCCGCGAAGCCGCCAGTGGAGGACGAATGGTCGGCCTCGGGAGGAGGCGATCTCCAATTCCAGCTAGCTTAGCATCCATCATGCCTCCCACCGCCCGCATCATGTCCGCCAACAACTCCCCTTTAACTTCCGATACAAACCCCGCCATAATTTCGCGGAGTCCATTCACCGATAGACCCGCTAATTCGTCCGACTGCTTGTTTCCTCTCGACATCTCCATTCTTAGAGCGACCATTTGCTTTTCCTGTTCTACAGAACGGGCTGTACGCTCGGTAAAGTCCCGTCTAAGGGCACAAATTTCCGACTCAAGGTCAGACACTCGGGCCCTCAGCCGGTTATTATCTCTTTCGAGACGCCTCCCCTCATCACCCTCCAAGCACCGTTCTGCAAGGTTTTCCACAATCTCGCCCAGGTCTTTTGCTGCGACCTTGAGGTCACGGACAAAGTCCCCTTTTAGGTTCTTCGACTTCGCCGCAATCTCCACAATACGACGAACCTGGGCCACCATCCGTTCCCTCAGTTCAGGCACCTCTTTAAAAATCACGTCATTAATGTCACTAGACATTAATGACGTGGTTCCCGTCCTCTCAGCCTCTAAGGCAGCGCCTGAGGCGCCCTCAGAAACATCCGCCTCTTCCTTGCGCCTAGGCTCCCTACGATCACTCCGCAATTGGCGTTCCAAAGCTGAACGAGCCACTTGCTCCACCATCTCCCGCTCAGCCTCCTCGAGACCAACTGCGTGTTTCACAGCCTTCTTCTTACTCGCCTTCACCATAACAGAGGGGGGCGACAGGTCACGTATAAATTCCCGCCTCCGGGATCCAGAGCGAGACCTACTCCTTCTGTCACTCTCGGCCATCTTGCCGACAAAAATTGGTCCAGGCCCCTTATGGAGACCTGGCCTTGCCCGTCCAGTAATGTGTCTTTCACTATCACACCAAAATTAGTGTAAGACCCATTACCAAGAGAAAGAAAGAAGAAAAAGCTTACTATCTAAACAATATAAATACTATAAACTTAAATTCTAAAATCTTAATCTATACACACTTAGAATTCATACGCTTAAACTGAAATCACCGCCGCTAGTCGAGATAACGTAATCACACACAAATGGGGTACCGCCAATTCCTCCCAGCCGCAACTGACACACACAATGGGTCTCTATCCCTTATACAAATATATATACACACACAGCTTATTACGCCACGCCCTTGGATGACGCAATACGCGCAGATGGCGTAATTCACCCCCGGTTCCACCAGGCCGCCAACGACTAATCCAATGACCAATCGCTTCAACAGTAGTGGTTATTTCTTAATAAGGACCAATACTCGCACACAGTGGGTCACTGTCCCTTACACAAAGTGTAGATACCACACAACTTATTATAAATCTTCGCGCTTCAAGACACTATCGTCACGCGCAGACACAGATATAATATTTATTGTGTCCAGCTCCATCCAGACACCAAGGTCTTAATAAATTCCTTGCAATGATTTAATCTGGACCATACAGACACATAGAATGGTCACTCCAGCACGTAAATAACACTTAAAACACATCACGCGCTTACGCATTCACAAATAACTAAGCGCATGCAGAGCGCGTACCACACGTGCATTCTGTAGGCGCGTTGGACGCGACTCAAAGCGTAATAAAGTTGTACCCTCATTTAACATCTTTTAAGACGAAATATGTGAACCGTACATATTTTATTATTTTATTACTGGAATTAGATTTTGTTTGTTACTTATTACAGACACAATACTATAACTTTGTCTCCTTGAAGAGTTTATAGTAAGAAAATATATCTAGCACAGTGCTTAATTTATACAAACTGGCTTAATTAAGTCTTTAGTAACTTAATTAAACTTAAAAGTCTGTTAGTATCGGTTGAGAGGTGCCTAAAAGTCTTAAATATTGTCCTGTCTCAAAACATATGCGACCTTATCGTAATTACTATAAATGTCAGAGTAGTGTCACATACTTGAGAGACTTGTAACGAAAAATATTAAGTATTACATTATTTAGTTCTGTGAAATAGAAATAAAAGTAATATTTTACGACACGACAATTCACAAGAATTAATTAAATTAAATATTTTTAGACGACGTTTTTTTGTATGAGTTTTTCATACTTAACTCAAAGTTAAAAGGCCGGCAACGCACTCGCGAGCCCTCTGACATTGAGAGTGTCCGGCGCGGTCTCACTTACCATCAGGTGAGAGACCTGCCCGTTTGCCCCCTGTTCTATAAAAAAAGTAAAAAAAAAAGATAATTTTAATCATTTGAGACTCAACTCCATATAAGAAAACTTGTAGCTATAAAATGTTAATAGAAATAATTAATACAGATATTAGTTATAATTCTTGATTTATACGACTATAAAATTTTATTTTTTTCCCCATACATTAAATTCCACCAATGCGCCATTCCCTTTTCCATACTCATAAATGACAATGTTGTGTATAGTATAAAGATTTTGAAGGTATGTAATACATATTACGGTAGGTTAGTTTAGTTAGAGTCTTGGTCAAGTAGTTTAAACGTGAGACTGCCAACCCCGAGATCGTGCATACGATTTACGTCTGAACTCATAATTCTATGTGCATATTTAACACTTGTTCATATCGTGTCTATAAAATACGATTAAAAAACAACGGATGTATTCAAGGCCATGGTTTATTTATTTTCCCACTTTATTGTAGGACATACATAAATATTTATTCATTTTAGCATACTATATTTATAAAGTCGAAATATTTGTAGATAAAAAAAAGACTGTGTGTACTTATGTACACGCGTTAGAAGTCGAAAAAAATAACTAAAAGCCAGTAGTGATTAAGGATAAATAATAAAATTAATCAAAAAGATTTTATTTGTAAATACTAACACCGTCGTATATGAAATTGATTTAATAACACCAAAATAATATTTATTTATTCACACTGTTACGATACACGAGTTCTAAATATAAATTTACTAGAATATACAACTTGAACATAGTTATCGATTTTCATGCCACCTAGACCTAACTTCATTCTGTTAATTTTGTGTTACGGTGCGCGCGCATCGTAAAATTTCACTCTCATCCATTTTTCATAACGCGCCTAAAGAAGTATACTTAACTACTAAAATTTAATAGTATTTTTTAAAATTATTATAGTAATTTTACTGTTATACACAAATTTCCATATTCTAATATTTAAACTGAAATTAAAAATACAATGTTCTGTAGTTGATCAGTTAATCTCGTCCGTATAGGTCACTATAAGAAAATTTATAACGCAATGCGTTCTTGCCATTGAGATTTCCTTCATAAGCTATACTTGCTTGACTTTATATAATTTGTAACCTGCCATTTGAATTATGGGTTGTGTCCTTAGTTTTATTAGAGCCACTTAGTATCAAATAGCAAGACTTAACTATTTATTACCTCAGGTGTGGTAAGTGATTGTTAATACGTAAAACACCCGGTTACGCCTAAACCTGATCTAAACTTTAGATCAAATTTACTGACACTATTTATTACAAAAGGGTTTTGACAAAATTCATATATCGCTAGTCCCCACACTAGGAAGTCTCTGTGTTGTGGGTAACTAGATAACAATTATTATGTGGTCCATGTTTAAAACCGTTTTATTTCAAAGTAAATTCAGTGTTTCAATTACGAAGCAGTGATTGATTGCTTATTTATAATATTTATCTAAAGAGTATATATCTGAATACCTCACTGAATGGTTTTCAAATGATATTACAATAGCTGTCAATACAATACAATTGTCATTCTACTAGTTTTTATTAGATTATCTAGATTAAAAAAAACTCAAAATCTATTGTTTATGTGACGCTATACCTACCACAGATAACGCATGACTGGGACTGTATGATAGGGACATTAATTGTGCATAGATAATAGCACATAGGTACTAGAATAGACTTGTTTACTATGAATTAGATCATAGATACAACAGGAGCGGTAGCGATTTTACACTTAAATTAATATAAATACAAATAAATTCTATGACGTGTTTATAATCTAACGATTTTCCAAACCCGTAATATTAAAATAGCCGTTGTCAGAGTCGTTCATTAATCATTCGGATACTTACGCTATTTAATAAATGTTTAGATAGTTTTACCATTAAGATCCAATTATAAGTTAATAACAACATTACAGCTTAATTAAATCGTTAACTATCGGGCATTAAATTTTATACCTGGTTTAATTATTTTAATCGCTGTGTACAAGATATATTATGAAATTCTACCAATAAATATCATGTGACGGACAACTCAGATAAGATTTAAAGGAAAATTATTATTATTCTGGTACCTACAACTGTGGTGAATTGTGCAATTGTGTATGTACTTTTTCACATCTGAGAAAACCTGATAATAATAAACCATATGTACAAGTTTACGGTACCTATCATCCAAACGAAACTAAGTATTTACCACAATATTATTTAAATCTAAAAAAGAGAAAAATATTCTTTCTTCAGTTGAAAATGTATTTGCGAAACTGATTATTGAAGTTAACTATGCAAATGCGTGTTAAAAACCAGAGAGCCAGAGAACTGGCTTAAACTTACTAAAAGCTGTATGGGTTCAAGGTCGTTATAGTAAATAATCGTCCTAAATTCTTAAAAGGCTGACAACGCACTCGCGAGCCCTCTGGCATTGAGCATATCCATGGGCGGCAGTATCACCTAACATCAGGTGAGCCTCCTGCCCGCTTCACACCACAATCAAAATATAAATCTTTTTTCGTGTTTATT
Source organism: Pieris rapae (assembly GCF_905147795.1). NCBI lineage: Eukaryota > Metazoa > Arthropoda > Insecta > Lepidoptera > Pieridae > Pieris > Pieris rapae. The sequence goes on along the minus strand of NC_059515.1, from coordinate 10,116,135 downwards.
TTAGTTTACACACACACGCGCGCATACACTGGTGCTAATTATTAAACTTATAGAGTAATTTTTTGTCTCAGGTTGCAGAGCCAGAAGAGTAGTAATAATATACAATTTATCGCTCCGCTTATAAATAAAGTCCTACCCGAAACACCACACACAGTTCAGTGTAGGCTTTTACCCTTGACATTCATTCATGTAACACCGCCGACACAAAACGGTCTATTTACCGTTATTAATTACGGAATTTTAATCTTTACGTTGTTAACACAAGGTTCAAAATTCCTCACACATACAACATCCGGGATCGTTTGTGACATTTGTTTTAAAGCTGATGTATTGTGCATTCTTGTTTATGAAAAACAAGAAAAAATGATACCGGCTTTGTTTACGTTCGCAAACCGGATATTCTGTTACGTCGAAAATGTTATTTACTACCCCGTTACTTATAAGCGTCTCTTAACTAAGAGATAAAACGATAGGTACTGTCTATAAAAACCAAATTTCATATTTATAGAACCGCAGTTAAACTAGTGGTTAAACGATTTCTATATGTCCAATTAATATATATTTATTCACACTGTAACAATCGCCGATATGCTCTCAATATGGCCCATTGAGGGGCATTTACTTCAATAAAAGATAATTATGTACGACTTGGTAACAGCAAAACTGTTTCATGAAGATTCTGCTACGAAGAGAATCTTGGCATTTGAGGTACGCAGCAGTTATTAATATGAGAAAAATATTAAAATGTGTATATTAAAAGACGTGTAATAAATAAGAATTTTATCATAAAACAGAAATAAAATATGTTTATTTTAGAAAATTCGATACAGACGTATCACATATTCCACGTCATTAAATTTGAACCGGTAGACATCCCTACTCATCGGCAAATAAGACAGAGGGTGTAGGCCGAGAGAAAAAGCCGGCGTAGAAAACTCTCGGTACTCTTAAAGTAGACTATGTCAAACAACAATTATTTTATTGTATAACAAATATCTCAACCCCTTTCATCAACTAGATAATCGATAATTTTTTAGTAAGCCTTTTTACACAGCTTTTCAATACATTTCAGACAGACAAACTTAACATTTATTACTGGCGAAACACACACACAGAATAATACTAATCAAAAAAGAAAAATAACAAAAATTATGGCAAACAGGAAATAAGGTACATTTTAAGTGTGTAATGTGTGTTCTGGTTGTAACTGGCCCTGTGTGTGTAAATGTGTGTTCTGATGTGGAGCAGACGTATTCCGGAACGCTGGTCGTTCTGCCAGAGACCACAACAGTTTGCGCCAACAATAGAAAAATGATAAAATAAATTAACATCGTATAACTGCCACGCCGGTCCAACACACATAACTAAAGTGTTCAAAGCGAGTGAGTTAAAAAGCAAAGAATGTTGAGGTCAACAGAATTGTGAATGTATTGAATTGTGTAAGAAACAAATATTTGGTAACACAAGTATTACAGTAAGTTCGCTAATTACTAATGAGTATTTAACGTCTTTGAATCTTTGTTGTTGTTGATTTATTATAAGGGAAAGGTCATTTTGCGAAGGCGGCATAATGGTTTTATGGAAAACGCGTCAAGGTTAAAAGTGACGATAACTTTTTGGACTTGAAATGTTAAAATCCTAATTAGACACAATGTCGAAATAAAGCTATTTATTCAAACAAATCCGCAACGAAAAAAGTTAGACAATGTTTTTAATAATGCCAAAAGTATATAGAAATTCAAATAAATTAACAATGTTTTCGATATTCTCCAGAATGTTATGCTAAGTTATTATATATTTACATTTACTTATTCTAACTTGACCTACTACTCCATGTTTATGTATTTTAGAAAAAATATATAATTTTTGTATAACTTCACTTCATAATATATTGCAGCCGTGCGAGTCGCTATAGTAAGTATAAATTCTTTTAAAATACCTATGTTTGAACAGAAAGCACTCAGGACACCGATAATTTAATAACAGCTGAGGCAGCGGGCGGTATCTTCAGATAACCTTACCTTTTAGCTAATTGAAAAACCTTGCTGGAAAAGGAAATGGGCCATTCTAGTTTCACTGATACTGTTTATTTAGATTTGAATTTTCTTATATGGTGTGAATATGCTAAACGGAAAAATGTTCGTAGTCCATTCGAATTTTAAATTTAACTTTCGCTATATCAAGAAAGGTAAAATACGTTTAAATCGTCGTTGGGATAATCACGACTTATATTTTTTTACGTCTTTAATATGTTTTAATTCGTATTGAGTATTTATGACGAATTTCTTTAGCAATATTTTTTTTATTTTGATATATTATTTTCACCGATAGGGCTGCAGTTATTACTATTATTTCACTGATACATTTTCTCTATGTGCATAGTTTTTTTTTGTTTTTTCGTTTGGTGTAATGGTAAGACTCATTCGACACCTACCACTCAACTTAACTCCCATAACTTTAATAATAAGTCAACTTTTTTATAAAAAAAAAGCATTTGCAGTTACAGGTTAGTGCAAGTAAATCCGAAATGAAAGCTCGCCGTTATGAAAAAGAGCTTTTAAAAATAGCTACAATAGTAGTTGGAGGAACGTCGTTCACAATTCATACTGTTAAGGGTTATACAAACATGTGTTTTTTAGTTTAAAAATAATTTACGACCAAGGATTTATATCTTTCAAAACTGTTTCTTACCTCAAATCGATTTCGGTATATCCTACGCTCTTTCGATCTCTTTAAAATTCAATCTCGTAAATCTTCCATTGCCAATCCTTTTAAGGTCTCGGCTCACTGCTGCTACGAAATTTTCTTTCCGTCCCTATCCGCTTAGCTCCTTCTCTATCTTACCTAAATGTCTAAACAATTAAATATACAAAAAAATACGAGAATTATCTGTCCACATCGTATACCCAACTTTTGTACTAACTGATCTGAAATAATCTTTCTTATTTCTTATTTTGCTTTTCACTAGTTTTGCATACATTTTTTCTAATTTAATTTTTCTTCCTCACATTCGTTACCTGGAACAGATCGCATGAGTTGACCACCAGTTTACTTTTTACTTTAATGAATTTAATTGTATTGTAATTTTGTATTACTGAAACGTAGTGTAAATTAATAGATGTATACAATAGTAAATCGTAATAAGCGTTAATATATGTACATAAACCATTATCTGTTATATATATATATATATATATATATATATATATTAATAAGACTTCCGCCAAGACTGTATAAAATCGTATTAAATGGGGTCTTACGGAATCCTCTATTGGTATATAATAAGAGATTTTACTATATGCTACAATCTCTAAATAGTTAATGTCACATTTAACGTTATATTGAACGTTACTGTAAAACTACAAATAAATACAAGTAAATTTACATTCCTTAACTGACAATAAGGAAAGTTTGTAAGAAAATAAATTAACACTTACTTAGCGTTTATTATCAGCTAGTAATCAATGCGTACTTATGTAAATGAAAATCTCCAAAAGCTTCAAAAGCTTTTATCATTAGCTCAAAGATAAGTTGTCACCTCTAAAGACACTATATACTTAAAATATCGATTATGAAGAGTTTATCCTACGAAGTGTCTGTATTTGTATATAATGTTTGTGGGAGCTTTGAAAAAGTGCAACCCACCCGTCTCCCTCGGGGGATGAGGTTCTATTTCCAGTTACGTGGGCGATCCATGCTAAGCGTTGTGAATGAACTACGAGAAGAACAGTTGTTTCGGCATAACAGTTCAAATAGAGATGAGAAACTATTCAAATGCTAGGCGTAAGCATTTTTTATTAAAATGTCATACGGTATTTTGTATAAAGATTTTATTAATGGGCGTTTTGAAAAAGCATATGTGGTCTCTCTCCTCTCTCCGTGACAATTTACGCCCAAACCCAATAACCTATCTCAATCCATTATTGACCATCTTAAATAGACATCTTAATCCAAATAATACTGAGTGTGCCAATAACCAATCGATGGATTGTAATAGCCATCTGTCGATACATGCTATCCATGGTAGGACCGATCGGTGTATGTGGATAGACCTTTGTATGAAAATGATAGTTCACCTGCCAATGTGTTAATATTTTAACTTACACCAGTTTTTAAATGAAAAAGCTAAGTTTTATGTTTTAAACATAGACATAGTATATTTTAATATTATTTTTACGGTTTTATTTGCTTTATTTGTTTCATATTTATTACCAAATATGAATGTAAAGAGCGAAGAGATTGCATTCTATCCGTCGCTAAAAATGGATTGTCTTCGTAGGGTTTGGTTATTGGGATGCAGATAGGAGATCGATCGACTGTCACGGTCTGATCTCAGATTGTTTTCAATCTCAGATTGTGGATTAATTATTGGGTTCGGGCGTTAAACAGCTTAATTATGGACATTAGAATGTTTTTAAAGTTATAATTTAGGCATAAAAATTGGGGTACCATTATTATGAACACAGCAAGGACCTTGCCAGTCACAGACAGACAGTCGTCAGGACTTAGTAAAGACGTTCAACTGTTAATAAATTAATCGAATGAATATGATCATTGTCGTGTATTTTATTGTAAATTAAAAAGGCCTTCTTAAATCCAAAAATAGAACCTCGCCCCCAAAAGGGACATTACAGTTCGTCTTCGAAAGGATTGACATTACTTTTGATGAGCTTTTAGGGCTTTTAGAAAAATATTCCCAAATTTTTACTATTAAATTTTATTTTATTTTTTATTTTATCTAAGATTTGGTAGGCGTCTAACATTAATAATATAATTTCTTATAAAAGGAAAAACACTTACTTATCAGGTATATCTTTATAATTCTTATTCCTTGAATATTGATCTTTGTAGAGATTAAACATACTTAAATAGAGGCTGTATAAAAACTTTTTTACGTAGCTGGATACAAATTCTAATGGCTCTATATTCGGGTTTAATTCTATACAAAAGTTTTTTCTATAATAAATGACGAAGTTGTTTAAAAAATAAATAATATTGCACAACATTTTAAGTCTTTTCACAAATATTAATTTTCAACGTGCAAGGATTTACTATAGGTATTATAATAACATAGTAATGATGATAATTAACAAGTAAAAAATATTCCCTCATTTAACACTGGTAGCATTGCTTTATATTTGACGATACTTCTTCGTAGCGAGGAAAGCACCAGCTATCCTTATTCTACTCTTTTATCAATGCGTACACTACGAGTAGTGGAATCAATGAAGCGACAATTTCATTAAACGTATAGAAGACGTGTGGGTGTATGAACAGATACGAATGATTTACAGTATCGCCGTCTCCCACGCACAATGCCAAGCGGAAAATTAAATAGTACCCTTTGCTGTGAAATTGTGGCCTTTGATAAGAAACTAACAACCTAGAAAAGACTTGGGATGAAAATAGAATTTGGTACTATATTTTTATATTTTAACACTTTATATGGAAAATAGTTTTTTTTTATAGAACAGGGGGCAAACGGGCAGGAGGCCAACCCGATGCCAAGTGACACCGCCGCCCATGGACATAATTATATTGTCATTTTATTCATTTATTTAGTTATAAATAATCTGACTTATACTTATACATATTATAAGACAATACAGAAAGCCAAAACCGATTACATAAATAAACAATATATATATGTATATAAAACAGAAAACAAGCAAGTGCATTAATAGACAAACAAATACATTTTATTATATACAACCACATATATGAACGCTTTTATTAGAAAATGAGTTAGAAATATGGCTAATAAAAATTCTTTGGCTGAGAATTATCAGTTTAACGACTGTTATATGAAATTTGTTATTTTTATTGGTTAGGAGGCATTCTTGTTATTTGAATAATATGCGAACAGTTTCTGAAGCTATATATATATACTAGTTTACTGACCAACCTTGTTTACTGAAAATAAGACCGAATTGTAACTAAATATAGTCTGTAATAATTATACTTTCGAAATAATATAAGAAATTTGTTTATAAGTCAACTTTCTAACAATATAGTAATTGCTCAGTTGATAAGCATAATATATATGTACATATATTTAAATTGCATTCAGCTTTGGGCTGTACAGCGAACAGCAAGTTAGAAATAATACAACGGTTTCAGAACAAGGTTCTTCAGGAGATTGTCAATGTACCAAGGTACCTACATTAAAAATAAAAGTATCCACAAGGATCTTAATGCGGATACAGTCCTTAATTTTGACAGTTTAACAGTTTGCCTTACCTCACTTAAACAGGCTACATAGCCATATGAATGGTGAGGCAATCCAACTTCTTGACACGACAGCTATAAGACGCCTAAAGAGAACTAAACCTTTTAAGTCAATAAACCTAGTGTATTAAATATAAGTGCAAGTGCGGTATCTCAGACACATGAACATAGTGTCAATATATAGAACACTAGAACTGTTGATGAACATTACCTAACATTATTAGTGAAGCTGTTCATTACTATTGCTATATTATATAGTAGGAAATGAAGTCAACATAATATTACTTATTATCCATAAATATTGTATTGGTTAGATTGTAATTCATGTAGTCGCAGTCTTTTTTTTGAACTTGTAAGAAAAAGAAAATAAATTGTATAACCATGAAAAATTTGGGAATTGCTAGATTTAAAAGCTAGACTGTTCATCCGATAAACCCTAGTAAACAAAGTAAATGTTACGTAAATAGTGGTACATGTAAATCCTCGAGTTTACAAGCGTCAACGCAACTATTTCCGTTTCCAATTGCATTTCCTTTCGTAACTGGATTTGCAACTAGACTCTTAGAATCAACGGACATGCTTTCTGTATGGACAATCGCTGAAATGTAAACTCAGAATCTTATTTCAACTTGTCACACGACCTACGCCTACATAATATCTTTCACGAATATTTCAGTATGCCAACGTGACTACCACTTTGTTAATAGCTATGACAAGCAGACTCATTGTCCGCAAAATACGTCCCACGCAATCAAATTCACCTCAAAGCCTCTTTTTATACTTGTTAGGTCGTTTGAGTAAACGAAAAACGCAATTTGCACTACAAAAGAAGAAATGATAATCAATCAAACGCTGTATTATGCATGAGTAATCAGTTGTACTGCTCGGGTGTAAGCCTTAAAGGCTTTACCTTGCCAAGTACAGGCTGGTCGATAACAGTCGTCTTTGATCTGAATCTAGATAATGACATGTATAGCGAATTATGTCATATTTCGACCATACAACGCAGATAAGAACTTGAAGATCGTGGCTGTAAACACAGAAGATAAAAGACCACGTGGCCGTTTACCAAGAAGATGGATCCATAGAGTGAAAGACCGTCTTCAAAACAGAACAGAGAGCTAACTATAACACTCATATTTGAGCCACCAACTGAAGGGAGATGTATGACGCGTTATTTGTGTCTATGGATAGAAAAATTGATTGTTCTCTGCCTGACGCACGTTTAACTCGTATATCAGTACTTAGATGTTATCGTATATTGGTTTAGAAATTCCCATTCCAAATATATCCACAAGAAATAGAACGGAGAATAAAAGAGTTGAAGCGTGCTAATGCAATAGACAGACCACAGATGTAGCTGCGAATTGCCGAGTAATCACTGCAATGATTGGATGGAAATGTCACGAAAAGCGGGAATGATCGTTTTATTCAAGGAAAGCGTAAGCTGTATTGTTCTTTTCGAAAATGAACATTCTTTATTTGAAAAGTGGCATAGACAACAAATTTGTAATTTTTTATTAAACTGTTTATATACTCGATATGTGTTTCGTGGACATGTTAATTTGAAAATGATGAATGCTGAAATATCCGACGTTTTATTTTGTCTATAAATATCAATTTATATAATAATCTACATGGTTTATTATTGCACCTTTTCTTTATAACCGATAGAAGAAAACACTTAACAAACTAAAATTCATGTTAATCATTTATTTATTTATTATACTAGTTTAATACCATTCTTTTCTATAAAAATAACAATACATTTTACAGAATATATAACGATAATAAATAAAAATGCAGTTAATCAATTTAAATTCTGTAACATTCAATTGAAAGTCGTCATTCGGTACCTATAAAACGCGTACATAAAAATCTTTAACGCCGCGTTATCTTGATTAGCCACTCTGGCTATGACGCATTTGTGACCTCACAGGGTGCGTTGGGTGACGTCACAGACGCGAGTGCGTAGACCGATGTGCGTAGTTGCCCATGCAATCGATTTTCAGTCTTTTGTTGTTGCACTAAGACCTATTTTGTTAACGCTTGGACGTTTTAATATAATAAAGGAGAGAGTGATTAAAGTAACGTCTTTTTATTTATGGAATGTATTTATTTACGTTTTCAAATACAATAAAGTCGGGCCATTAAAGATTTTTAATACAGCAGTTATATATGTGTATTGTGAAATAAATAAGAAAAAACATTGTCAAAGCTGAAAAGTTAGTGTTTATATAGTTAACATATACATGTAAAATCGATTTTATTAATTATTTCTTTTCTTGCTTCGTTGAAAACATTAGATCTGAATATGTTTTGTAATATGTATATGAATTTACGTCTATATATTGAACTAGTGAATCCGACAGACGTTCTCCTGTACACACGTCTGAGATACAAAAAATATCGAATAATGTAAATGATTCTCGACTCTTCTAGAAAAATACTTGAAATACTTGAAAAAACTATCAATCCGTTTTTCAGTTTAATTACGAACTTATGCACATAAGTTGAAAAGATATATACCAGCTGTTTTGCTGTACAGATAAATAAACTAGGACCGGCTGCAGCACCATCTGCCGTCCTGGTTTGTAAAAGTAAATCATCCAGGGCTCCACCCAAATGCATCCAAAAAATGATAAAAGTCGGTTTAGCCATATAAGAGAAGTTCATATATACACGTACATTTGCTTTATATATATAAAGATAAAGTACGTTAACTCTTACATTACTTGACATATTAATGTGTCCAAATGGTCATTAAAGCGATCAATACCCGTATAGTAGGCAAATACGGGATCAAAAATACATCTGTCAAAATAAAACTGGAAAACCGGCATCGTAAAATCGGTAATCCCCTTTAATATCGCAATATGTAACAGATCCGTAATCTCTTTTTAATTTACAGTAAACTTTCGGTCGACAAAACAGAATGTTTGCATATATCAAGCTTTTGCGTCATTCATCCACCCTCCATTCAAGGTAGTTATCCTATAGCCATCCCGCTCACTCCTATTAATTTAGCGTTATTGCCGTCTCCCTTGTCCGCCCACGATTCTGCCCGCCCACGCACCCATTCAGAAATCGAGGTTAGATCTATGTACTTTTAGACTGGTTTTATTTTTGAAAATGAAAGCTTTTAATTAAAACTCGTATTAGATTTTTTTCTTATATTTGAGAGATGAGTACTTATTGATATTTTGGTGCAAATAGAAATTTTACATTTCCCCTGATAAGTAATTTTGCGTATCTAATCTCTTCATATAACGTTTGAGTGCCTTCAGCTTGCGACTCTCAACCCTGAGGTCGATCGACCCCCGGCTATGCACCACTAGACTATCTGTCTTTATTAACTAAACGCACGCTTAAGGCTTATATCATGGAAACCAGCATGCTGTAGACCCTGAAAGTCGACGTATTTCAGGCTAACCTACTTGCCTGTTTAATATAATACCACAAACAAGGCAAGAAAATTTGCGCCACTGTTTTATTTAATTCGTATGTTTACCATACCAGATCAAACAATCATAAAAAAGTTCTTTTAAAATATACAAGATAATAAAATGCCAGAAAAGTCTAATAATTGCTTTGAGACTTCACATAGGTATCTAATCGTAGTAGATAAAATAATTATCATATTTATTTTACGCATTATTTTTTTGATTAATTGATTTCCTTCAAAATAGGACGTTTTAAATTTGTCTAATAGTTCTTTAAGTTTTGGGCTGCTGATTTCAAGTTATATACACATATTTGAACATATTTAGGTCAATAGGATGGTAACTGGAATGTAATTTGCGAGAGAACTTCCAAGTTGTAAGATTATGTGACGTTGTTTGCGGCAATTTGCTAAGAACTGGGAATTAGGGTCAGAACAAGACAGAATTTCTTCGCTACATGCGTTCTTAAACGTACGTACGCTTTTTATAAACTACATGGTTGGTTCACCTTCTCAATTACAGTATAGCTATGCTTTCAAAGAGACGATAATTAAATTGTCAAGTCACAATGATACTATGATATTACTTGAAAGGTTTGACATACTGATATCAAATACATTTGATTGTTTTTAATTATATTAAACATTTTATTCTGATTTGAAATAACTTACCGTGCAGTGTAATACTTACATACCAAGTAAAGCATTTATTATTAATATTAGACCGTAACAGCCTACAGGACACGATAATAATGCAGAGCAAAACAATTACCGAAAGAAAATTTATAATTTAAGATTTGAGGATTAAAGTATGATTTAGAAAAAGAGGCTTACCTTTAACCTACCTAGGCCCATTGTTAAGTCTATATGTGAATCAAATTAAATTTTCTACATTTTAGCGTATAAAAAATGATTTAAATTTTTAGTAGTATTATTAGGCTTTCTGTCTAAGTTCGCGTCTAACATTTGCTCAAACGAAAAACATCGATAGTTGTGTAGCATGTGTCTGGTCTATGCCGGAAACGGCTGATCACCTGCTTGCTATTAGATTAACAAATGAAACAGGTTCCGAAATGAGGCCCAAACCTAAAAAACGTTTTAGCGCCTCTATATTATTTACAAATAAGTATTGGCCACGTGTTAATCATTGATCTGTACCACGTACAAATTATTTATTCATGTTACAAACCATTCATGTATTTTCATTCAATATTTCCTCAGTCAGGCAACATTGCAATACAATTTATAAGGCGCTAATGTGTCTGAAGACTTGCCCGCTACTTTTATTTAACGGGATTGATCTGGTCAAATATTAGGTATATGACAATAACGCGCCGATCTTTTTAGATTTACAGTTTACATATATTACATTATTATTTGCGCCGAAACTCTATATTAACAGTTTTGATTTTGATATTTTTGATTTTGTTTCAATAACTATCTGAGTACATTAAAATATTATGTATCGTTATTTCTAATACATAACAATTATATTTTGGGTCTAACCCTTGAAAAGGTACGGCCTCCTTCTATAACACATGTTTAACATTGCTTTGCGAAATAGGATTTCTAATAATTATAATTAATTTCACATCTTTTATTAAATAATCCCTATATAACTTCATTTTAAAACAGAGAACGAAATTTCCCCCATAAGGGCGCGTTTCTGGTGATTACGACATCGTGGTTTACAATGATGAAGACATGTTAGTTTCGACTGTCGCTGTTCGCCTGTTGTTCCAACGAGAATGTAAATGTGTGCTCCTATTTCACCTTGCCTCCTGCTGATAGAGGATTTTTGACAATCTGAGACAAATCTTTGTTTTTAATTTATGTATATTATTATTATTTATTACTAAAGTTGTAATGGTTGCAGCTCCTTACAAACGTTGTGTAAAACAAAAAGAAAGAAACTTGGGAATTCAAAAGAGTGGCGGAGAGTTTATTGCCAGTTCTTCTCTTCCGTTCTCTCTTCTTCTCTTTCTGAGATCTGGTTGTAAATGTAAAATTAGAAGCATTTAATGTGTATTTCTTTTTTTGACGTTCATAGGTATACATTGTGTTACCGATGATCAGATTTGACTTTGACTTTGAGTGAATTTGAAATATTTTGGACCTAATTTGGACCGATTGACAGTTCGTGTACAAACTGCCTTTTTGGACCCACCGACCGGTGATATTTGGAAGGGGTATAAATGGCCAGTTCAAGGTCTAGGTCAAAGTTCATTGCAATTGCGCACTGACCTTGTTCTGCATCTATCGATTTTAGGTTAACCTGCACTTTAGGGTTGTCAATTTTTTTTAACAATGTCTTTTCTCACTTGCTTTGTAAAATTTATTGTTCTTAAGTCAACACAAAATCTGAGACTGTTTGTAAAACAGTATTTGTCGCACAAATGTAGCGATAGAAACGTTTTTACTTTTGTATTTGCAATAATATAAATAAATGTATTAGCATTTAGCTGGTGCATGATATCTTTCTTATTTCTAAAATACTAATAATATGTATAAAAGTGAATCGCAAAATGTGTTGGTAAGCGCATAACTCAACAATGCCTGGACCAATTTTTGAATTCTCTTTTAAATGTTTGATAAAGTCCAAAGATAATAATATCGAATAATTTTCGTGAAAACCCTAAAAACGCCCTTTTTCTCTTTCCCATACAAACGTTTTCAAACTAAAATGTAGAGTCAATTTGAACTTTATAGCTATTCAATAAAGTTTATTTTAAATTACCACCACTCACAATGTGTGTTCCTAACATCAAAGAGAACCTATCTCTAAATTATGTCATTGAGGCACATCATTTTTAAACATTTGTCACGTTTAGATTTTTTTCCAATCAGGTTAGAACCCTAAGTTTGCCTCTTACTTTAAAGCCCTCTAGCAGACATGTAGTCGGGGTTTTTTAGTGCGTCCCAGAAGGGTGGCCAAAGTTCTTGGAACCGAAGATACTTTGATCACCCGAGCTGAACCTCATACACCGCCCTATCAGGGTGACCGTTCCGTACAGGAGAATATATTGCGCCAATTATATAATAGGTAGGAACAAAAAACTGTCACATTCCAAATCTTTTTGACAGAACGATGTCGGTCGGGTACGCAAATATTTAAATTATGTCAAAATCGTGAGTTTTATCGTCAATATAAAATGATTAATATAAATTTTAAAATTCCATATTACACCACGAATTACACAATTTTGCGTGTCTTACATTTATCCGTTATTTTTTCTATTACATTAAACGGTTTATTACAATTTAAAGTACAATGTAACGTCCATAATTGCAGTAAGTATATTTAACCTTTCGATAACAATTAGTAGTAAATAAATGAACTGGCAAGTTAGTAACTATCGAATCAAAACAAGTTGATATTTTTTTGTTCAACTGGTTTCGATAAATAAAATAAATAAACAAAGTTTTGAGCGAAAGGTTCTTGATACATTCAAGTGCAATAAAATCATATGTTCAAGTATTTTATATTTGTGTTATATTTTATTTATTTATGTGAGGAACATTTAAGTTTGAAAACTTAAAGCTAGCGAGAAATTACCGTCCCTTACATTACAAACCTTGTACTTTGTAACTTAGAATTATGTTAGAAATTTAGTTACCAAATCCACATAAACCTGTATAAACCGGTATCCGCAAAACCGCTCACCGGAACCGTCCCTTGTTTATAATCACTCAAACGTTTTTGCGAAATAAGCGCAAATTCAATCCTGTTTTTTCTTTACGAGTATCATTTTCCTTTGTCCCTTTACTAAAGGTTCGTCTCATTTTTCATCGCAGCAGCGCTGTCATGGTTGGAAATGTGCAAGGAATTTTCGACCTTGGCGATGTTAAATTTCTATATTATTTGTCGAGTTTGCCGTGAATAATGAGTGCGCAACAATTGCTCTCTGAAAGTGACCTTTGTTGTATAAATTCAATGTTTACTACTATTAAAAATACGAGTTACATTTCGTATATCAAAGAATGTACTGTAAGAATATATTGTATCTGGTTTATGGTCGTAGTGTTAATAAACGGATTAGTCTTACGATATTAAAAATAAATCAGTGGCGCTACAAGCTCTTTTGGCCTTGGCCTCAGATATCTGAATCTGTTTCATGATAAAAAATTTTTAATCTAATAGTAGGTGATCAGCCTCCAGTGCCCGACACACGTCGTCGACTTTTTGGGTCTAAGACATGTCGGTTTCCTCACGATGCTTTCCTTCACCGTTCGAGCAAATGTTAAATACGCACATAGAATGAAACTCCATTGGTGCACAGCAGGGGATCGAACCTACGACCTCAGGTATGAGAGTCGCACGCTGAACCCACTATGCCAACACTGCTCTTTAGTGTTAATTAGTGTTATGATATTATTAAGGAATAAATCAACCAACAAAAAAATAAAATACATACAAGTGAAGTTGCATATTCAACGAAAAATTTTAAAAACGCTTTAATGTAATCGTAAACATTGATAATAAATCAAAGTCATTGTGTCATTTTATCACCAGATACTTGTACGTAGAAACAAGCCTGGCCTAACATTATTATTTTTATCGATTCGCTTTAGTTTTTTGACCCCGTATACTGTTTTATTATTACATTATTATCTCACAGGAATGAAAAATTCTTAATTGTTCATTTATTATTTTTCTTGATAATGAATTATTAATATATCTATAGGTATTATTGTTATTTATTTATTTATTAGTAATCTTACATATAACTTATATATTATGAAATTTCTTTTAGATAAACAATATATATGTAACAGAAATCATAAGTACATTAATTTAAAAAAAGAAAACTGAAATTAAACATTAAACAAGCGATAATAATTAATACTTGAAAAGATTTGAAAAAGCGAAATTGTTACTGCTAAGCAATGTCAAAGTCCTCTCGGCCTCTTCAAATATTTCCTCAAAACCTCTGGTGGTTGACTGGTGGTGATGGACAATCGTGAGTCTTGTCTCATATGGTGGAGGGATTCTTAGAGAAATTAACATCAGCAAATAAAAGCTATCTTGGCTATCTATCTAATATAAGACCCCCAAAAAGAATATCACGCAAAAATAATAAGTATTATGTAGATACACTAGCTGCTTAATAATCTCGGAAGCCAATCCAAGGCAACCACAACTCGCTTTAGGCGAAAGTCTTTTTGGAGATATGCATAATATTGAATGGTCTTCACTTTTACTCCTCACCTATACACCTCAATTAAAATAAAGAGCTTCTCAATATATTAACTTGAAATAATTTTAGCGCCTGCCAATTTATAACAGGAATTGTTATGTCTAGATATGCATTGGGATATTAAACCATACGTAAACCCTGGGAGGTGTCTATTGATTTTACTGTTTATTCTTTCCAGTTATAGTCATCACCCGTTGCCATAGCAATACATTTAATTGTCTTAATTAAATAATATTTATTATAAGTGGGTGCATCTAAACGATTATGCCGGGCCATTTGTACTTAATCGATTGTGACTTTACGAGTCGTTAAGTGTTGTGCATTTTATATAAAAGATTTTTGCTGTGTCTAATTAAATATTTTACATTCGACAAGGATGCAGTTCGTTGGTTGGATCCTCCCGGCTGTACACCAGTGGACTTACTAGTTACTGTGAAGAAAACATCGTGGGGAAACAATTAAACAGGGAAGTATGTGATCAGACACATGCCGACTTCGGGTCTAAGCAAGCCGGTTCTGTCACGATGTTTTCCATCACTGTTCGAACGAACAATAAATGCGCTCATAGAAAGCCAAAGCAAGGGAACCCACGACTACAGGAATGATAGTCGCACGTTGAAGCCACTAGGCCAACACTGCTTCATATGTAACACATATGTAGTCCTCCAAATATATTTTTTAAGTTTGTATAAAGCATAATTTTGAGAAATGTATTTTATGAAATAAATTCCTCACAAAATAAAGATTCAATTAATTATTTAATTGCGGAACGTTGTAAACAATTACGGATAAATTATACTGTCAAACCTACTTGTTAATGCCTAAAAAAACGCCTTAAAAATGTTATTTTTTATTTAATGATAATTGCAAAGTGTATCCAACATGACAGCTGCTATTCAAATGGACAACTTATAAGTAAAAGGCTTTCAAGGTCATACAGCCTGTTCTAAAAGAAATTCAAACTGATGGCTGAAGGCTGTGGAATATTAAGTTACGTTAAAATTAATTCTGGAGTTAACGGCTCAATTTACTTGAATTGTTTATATAAAAATATTTATTAAATGAAGAAAGAACGGAGCTGATTGGAGCTTGATGTTATGTGAGTATTACCCGTGTTAATAGTGTCGCAGCGTAAACTGTTTGTTTATAATTTTAATTTAGTTTGTTACTAAGATGTGGGCGTACAAACTATAGACTTAATGAAACAAATGATACAATATTATTGTGTGTAAACACAATAATTTTAACCTTAAAATTGAATACAAACACGATAAAATTTGCACCACAGAGTATACATAGTCGTCAGCAATATTTTTTTTGTACGGTTGATAAAATTCTTATATTAAATTCGTAACAATGCCAGGATAATCTTCCATTATTTAAATTCATCTGGGAAAAGCGTACTGAAATAAACGCCCACGTTGAATGTTGATTAATGTTCAATTACAAATAAAAATCTTTTAAGCGTAAGTTCTTTCTGTTTCTCAAAATATTTAGTAACGAGTCTGCAACACCATCTGAGAGCTTATAAATAGTAGCGATTTTGGTTAATATACAAATTTTAAAATAAACTGTACAGACTATAAATGTGATTGTTACATATATAATCTGTGAAACTATTTAGACAAAGAAAAGTTTTTTACAGGTTTATATAAACAGCTAGTATGTATGAATTTACAGTCGCGAAATTTAAAGCATCCAAGGGTGCTTGTTGAATAATATAAGACTAGAGGAATCGAGAGAGTTTCACATAGATCCTCAAGAACTGTGTCGACGTAGTGGCTTGAGCGTGCATCTCTCAACTCAGAGACGGTGATACCGAATAATGACTATCTGTGCAGTTAACACTTGCTTGTGCGATAAACTGACAGTAAATGTAAAATTAGAATCATTTAATGTATATTTCTTTTTATTTGACGTTCATAAGTGTTCATTATGTTACCTATATGAATGATGAAATGATTTTTAATTTGATTTGAAAGGAAAACATCGAGATATCCTGCATATTTCTAACCTTAGAGCGACGGTGTGCTCCAGGCATAAAGCTGATCTTGCTTTTTGTAAAACATCTTAAAACAGATACAGAAATTTGAGGTCATATAGTCAAATCAAATCAAATTAAATTTAGTTTTAGTGCCACTTTTTTAACGACATATAAATTCGGTATCAAATATTAGGTGATAAAAAATTCCAATGTCCTTGAGTAGAAATGGTATTGTTTATAAAATAACCGTTATCATCTGTCAGCTTATCAAACCCACCGCAAGTTTTCAAAGTCATGGCCGCGATTTAATACACAAAAGATAAAATAATTTTGAAAAATTTCCAGCAATACATATTGCCGCACAGCAGCAGTTTAATTTATTTCTGTTGAAGTCTTAGTTATTATACACAGATTTTAAAATCATAATTGAGATATGTATAATAGGCCTAATTTCAATGATAACTCTTATAAACAACTTATTTTTGTTGAGAAGTTGCTAAAACAAAGTTACTTAATTAATTTCCATGTATAGAGAGAGCTTAACATTATTTTCTAATCAAACATAAGAATTTAATATCAAACATAAATATACTATGTTTATAAATAGCTTTAATGAGCAAAATTTTGAAAGAACAAGTTGGTTTGTTATATTTTGTTGTAACTTCCTAAAGTTGTAATTACTTGTTTAATTACACGATCTAATAAGATATTAAATATAAATAATTAAATTAATTTGACATGAAATCTCACATTCTCAATGTGTTGTAATTTCTTTTGAAAATCCCTTTTATTCTGCCAAACCGTTTAGGGTCGTTGGCATATCTTGCAGGGACAGAAACGTATCTTTCTCATACGCCTCACAGACAGTCTCATATGTATTGCTTTAATTAATAAACATACCAACGCCAGTTAATATATAAATATGTATTAAGAAATATTTTCCATAGTAAACAAATCTAAGTTATCTCTTCATTTGCCAAGTAATGGAAATAATTAGGCCGCGCCAAGAATGAAATACTATTGTAAACAAACTGGCCTTGCTTTGAGCCGATACTGGGAATTACGCGTACTATCATTGCATTTCGTAGTATTGTAGTGCGTATAGTAATTATTCTTTTACCTTAGGGAAAGCTGAAGGCTGCAACCTCGGTGTTAGATTAGGTTTTTATGGCTTTCGAGTCTAATTGTTAATGAAGACAATATTCATAAATATATATAGTGATTTACATTATAGTTCCAGGAATCAAGATTGCTAACAGTACTGAATAATATATATTTTTAAATCTAGACATGACTTTAACTGGAATGTTTGTTAAAAATAATTTAGTTTTTGGCGTATAGTTTAAAGAACAGTAAACAGTTATATACATATATAGGAGTTCAGGCACCTCTCATTCTTATACCTAATGCGCTATATTACTAGTATTTTTGATTATTCTTAATATTTCAAATCTAAAAGCGTTTTTATTGTATTATTTTTACTTTTTAATTTCTTGTCACAGTTATGTTTACCATAATTGCCTTGTATTTACAAAGCATAGCTTCTAACAATTATACGTAGTATAACTTATAAATAAGTAAACAGTTAGGTAGGTCAGTTTATACATAAATAGATAAAAACTCTTATGTATTTGCTTATAAAATTTACCAGCTATTGTGAGTGTCTGCATTTGAGAAACGTAGTTTAAAATATACTACTACAGTTGGCAGTCAAAACATTACATATTACGTAGAGTAGAATTGGTACGTCTTGAAGGATCCTAAGTCGAATTGGTTCGGAAATACTTCAATGAGTAGTTGCTTGCAGTGGTGGTGCGCGTTTAAGAACTGCCATAAAAACGCTTAGTTGTGAAACGACGGACATCGTGATTCTACGGATGGTATTTCGTATTCTGTCTTGACGTCCTTTCTTGAATAACCCTCTTTATGGATAGATATAACCCAATCCGTAAAAACATATCTAAGTGCAAATACTGTAAGAATTCCTTTTTATAATGTATAAATAACTGTTTGTACCTTGTAACATTATTGCTATGTGTTTAAAGTAATAAGAATACAAAAATTTCAACTATGATAAATTGTGCAACAATAAAATGTAAATTATAAATAAAATGTCCGACAAATTCCATCTATTGTATCGAGTTCCGGTCAACGGTTTAGAAATTATGAAGGTCGACTCGAGACAAATCCTGTTCAATTAATGACGCAAATAATTGAACAACAATTATCTAATGTGATATAGTGGTATTAAAATTACTTGTTTATTTACCGTAGTAACATTCAAAACATTATTCTTGTAAGATAGAAATTAATTCAATATTTAAGTTTAACAATTGTTATTCACTTAATAATATTTACATAAAAGTTGTTTTCGACACAGCCTTACGCGTGGGAGGTTTTATTGGTTTTAAGTTGTACTTTCCAATATAGATCTTTGTTCTCTGAAAAGGAATTATTATTATTCAAGGAAATTTCATAAACTTGCGAAATAGTTACTGAATTAACAAAGCCTTTGATTATAAGAGGGCAAACGCAATTAATGCAAATTGCGTTAAA
Organism: Pieris rapae; assembly: GCF_905147795.1. Taxonomy (NCBI): domain Eukaryota; kingdom Metazoa; phylum Arthropoda; class Insecta; order Lepidoptera; family Pieridae; genus Pieris; species Pieris rapae. Next base: position 10,096,727 of record NC_059515.1, on the reverse strand, counting down.
AAAAGTAACATTATAGGCATGTTCAAGACGTAGACGATAAAAGAATTAACTTCTGCGGAATATGGAATGTGTAGCGAGACTAGGCAGAAATGACAAGACGAAATTTAACATTTAGGCGTTTTAGTTGTGCGTGTATGTAGTTTAGTGTTGATACAGTTTCTGTACTTAGACGCCCATTCGGCCCGATGTGCTAGTCCTGGCTAATTAAACCAGCCTAGAGCCTTGCCCTAGAGCCTTGCCCTTCCATAAACTCCTGGGCAGTTCGCACGATTCACGGAGTGCCTTTACTCGGAGCCTCGGAGAAAAGAGCCTCTTAAAGGGGACGAAAAATGTTTATTCAACAGTGTCCCGTAATTGTCCCTATGAGAGGAGTATTAGTAATATTCTAATTTGACATAGTTACGTATCTTGTATCTAGTAAAAGGTAATAATAAAGTCGGCCTCAATAATCTAAACGATCGATTATAATAATAACACTTGTAAGACATTTTTGCTTGTTATTCGACCCTGACCGAGTTTAATTAAAATCAATATATTTTTTTAAACACCTTTAAACTTACCCACGATTTATAAAGGTTATTAATAATAACTTGCATTTATTAGTTTATTTTTAGTTTAATAACCTATGATACAAGTATTTGAAATATTATAGTTAGGAAATCTTTTGCAAGTATTTTGTACAAATAATCAACTACAGTATAATCGATTGTTTTTCTAGAAAAGTTTCTGAAGTATCAATATTAAAACCAGTTTTTTTTAATAGGGGGCAAACGGGCAGGAGAATCTCCTGAAAAAGCGATACCGCCGCTCATGGACACTCAATTTCAGAGGGCTTGAAAGTGCGTTGCCGGCTTTTAAAGAATTGAAATTAAATAATTTAATTTAATTAATTTATTGTTATATTAAAGTTGATCATTTAATATAAAATCTCTTTTTAATCGGCAGCTCATGTCTGAGCGTTGTGGTCAGTAAGAAACCATCTGAAGCAGACTACCTGTTTCCACTAGTTTTTTTTCAGCGCTTTTCTCATGTATAGTTTTGAGGAAGATCGTTCACATGATCGGTATATCTGGTTGGTGAACGGTCACGTGATCTTTTGCCGTCCTCCATGATCGCTTTCTCCAAGTTCTCGTCGTCTCTGCCCATTGTAAGCTTATGAAGAATTGATTTGTAGATGTTAGTTTCATCAGTAGCTGAATGTAAAACAGGTAATTAATAAATGTAAAATTTATAGCAAACCGCTTCCGCCTTTTACCTGAGATTATTCTAAAGTTCTTGGATTCTATTAATGGCAACAACAAATGTTACTGTTACAATCAACATGTAATACATATAAATAAAACAGATGTATTTACTGCTCTTCCAATCCCCATTGGAGTTAGTAACTAAGATTTAGATAATTTGCTTTCTCTTTAATATTACAAAATAGATTTTAAAGTTGTCAAATGTATTATTTTTATCAAACACAGATAATATAATGAAACCGTAATGTTGAATAATTATGATAGTGATAATTTAGTATTTAGGCCACCAAAGTAACTTTTATTTATAAAGATTCGTAGTATATTTGTTCTAGACAATACACAGAGTTTATAATCTTTCCTAGCTTTGAAAATTCGAGGGTTCAATATGTTTTTTTATGTTATAGGAGGCAAACGGGTAGGAGGCTTTTATGATATTAAGTGATACCACCACCCAGGGATACTAACATTGCTAGAAGGCTCGCAAGTGCGTTACCGGCATTTTAAGAAATGAAACGCTCTTCAAAAAAAATATTACTTTCTTTCTCTCTTAGTTTATTGCCAACCTATATTTTTGTGGTGTATGTCATAATTTGAAACTTACCATAAATTATAATCTGACTGCATTAATTGTCATTAGAATGCAATAGCAGTTATAGTGTTTAACATATTATAATTTATGCACTTACATATTCATTTGAATAAAAGCTTATAGGGCATATATGTAACCCTTGTTTTGTCAACTCTTTGTATAATTTGACAACAAATACTGTATTCTTTAACAATCTATGTTCTCGTCGCATCAAGTCGCTCAGTTGTCATGTCAAACATCATATACAATGACTGCCTAGAATATACCTCAGTTTGATACAAGTAGATACAAGTAAAATAAATTTTTTGAATTTAAAATTATGTCCAAATAATTATAAGTTTAAATACAATAATACATAACTATAATCCGTAAAAAAGTGTTTTATTAAATGTGTAAAAGTTATGTTAATAAAAGACAATACTATACAAGTAAAATAATCTAATTTTTATTACTGTATCAGCAGTGTGGGTTAAAAGAAGACGTAAAGGACAAGGATACGAAAGGGAATGGATCTGAAATCGGGTCGGGTAGGCCTTGTAGGGACAAGTTAAATGTACCTATAAACGATATTGCATGGTGAATGTCATGAAGGTGGATGAAGCGAGAGAGGTATATCAGGATTGTTGCAAGTCGAGATCCGCGGTCTTTGTCTATCCCTTCGGGAATAGGGCGTTATAAAATTATACGTTAACCATATCATCATACAAACAGTGATCGTAACTCTAAGTCAAAAAGTTGGGTCACAGCATGGTTACACACATTCCAGGTATCACCACTGGTTCGATGTCTCTATGCAAATACACATCCTTCCCATCAGTTCAAGAGAGTGATGGAATTGAGTTGTCTTCGTAAAAATGCCACAAAATGAAACTAGGCTAAATAGAAATTAGCCGCCGCTTATTCAGTCTAACATATATATATATATATATATACATATATGATTATTATTAACAGCGTTAACGGAGCTGGGTGTATCCGCGTACTAGGGCTAGCCCTTCCAAGGTCGGCGCATATCCGTGACTGGCATTTTGCGACAACCTTGCGACTCTAATTGTGTCTACCGATTTAAAATTAATCCATACGTATGCAAAATATTCGTGTTCTGTCTAAATGGTCATTTTTATTCATTTTGATGTACTTTTTTTTTAAATAGCAGGAAGCAAAGTGATACCGCCCGCCACCGATGGACACACATTGCCAGGCTCGCAAGTGCGTTGCCGGCCTTTTAAGAATTGGTACGCTTTCTTGATCTCCCTAAGTCGAATTGGTTGGGATATATCTGTGGGCAGCTAATTCCATATAATGATGATAAAAACTGGCTTTAGAATCGCTAAACTGTGATACGATGGACGTCGAGGTGATACAGATGGTATTTTGTATTCTGCTTTGAAGTACAAGACAATATCTCAGACTTGTATTTGCCAACGGAGTTAATTCTCCAATATTCTTCATATGTTTTTTTTTTGTTTCGCAGTTAAATATAATTCTCCAATTAGTTATATAATACTCGCCCAATCAAGAAAAAAATGTAGTACATATATGCAGCGGGTATAATATGTAGTACGAGCGTAGTATTGCTAGTTTTTATTCACTAAATAAATCACCTTCATGGCCCATATGGTCACTGTAAGGAAAATTAAATATGCCTAAAACAAGGGTTTGATTTGTAGAAATAAATAGTTTAACATTGTTTATTACAAGCCCATTCATATTCTTATAAAAGGTAAACATATTTCTATTCAATATAAAGTTTCGGTAAAATTAAAAATATTATACATTTTTCAATCTGTCACAAGTACAAGGTTAGCAGAAAGGGGATTAGATAAAATGTTGTTACATAAACATTGTTTGTAGTGTTAAGATTATTTGTGGCAAGATAATGCACCTGTTTCTATACTATCTTTTAACATGTAACTGATTGAGAACCGTTGATTTGAGAACTGGCACTAAATGTAAAATTAGAAGCAATTCATTAAATATAAAATAAAATATGTTGGAACTATGTAAAAAAGTAGTGTAGCAGTACCTACCTAAAATATATTACTTACATTGTATAAATAACAGAATAATAAAAATTAATTCAGCTAGTGACGGTTACAGCGGCAAAAAAAGACAATCGCGTGATTGCGTATCAATATCCTATTATTATAGAATCATCTTATCAAGAACAAATGGATTATGAAAATAAACACTATTTACCTTGAGTTACGGCCCACTTTTTAATCTGCGTTAACTTTCGTTTTCATTACAAGAGCCAAGGCCTAGGCTTTTTCCGCTAGGTTGGTGCCATTGGTACCTTTTTATTTGCCTGTCAATGCCTTATTCAACGTCAAAATTGTATATTAACGAATCACTACACTTGTATTATTGAACATATTTGTATTTTTCTTCTGACAATATGTATAACCTTTTATCCTTCTTTTGACAGAACTCAACAATACGAAAATGTTTATTTTGTATATTTTTCTTATGTAGAATTGTGTTATTATCACGCAAATATTTATTAACATTTGTATTAATATGTTTCTAAGGCGAACAAGATATACGAGAGAGGTAAACAGATAATTATACAGTATGATTGATGCCAGCAATTCAAAACGACAGATTTAAACGTGCAAAACACGAAAATTACTTCGCGCCTCACCAGATTTACGTAAATGGTCATAATGCCACATTAAAATTATTTTAATGACCAAATAGTCCCATTATTTGGTAATTTTTGTACAATTAAAAACTTGCTGGAGAAGATCGTGAGTTCCTCGTCAGGTCTTTCATACGTTTCGTATTGTTGAGTGCACATTACAATTGAATGTTAGTAGTGCATTGCTAGGGTTCAAACACACGTCCTATTTGCCTAAAAGTCGTGCCTATAACAAGGCTTGCCAGTACGCACCAGACATATGAAGAAGTCCACTCTTTCCTCCAACTAAAATATTAATCAATTTTTCGGTAAAATTGGCTTATTATCCTTGTTTCTATTATCCGTTATTTCTTGATTTATAAATAACAGTTATGTATTTTTACATTGAGTAACATGTTGTGTGTTGCCAAGTATTTCAGAAATTCTATCAGTCAATATTTAAAGTTTAGTAAAAGTCTATATTTATATACGAAACGATATGTATTTGTAACTGATATTGATTATAAGTTTTTAAACATATCCCTCATCTCACTATTTTAAGTAAAGATCTCTTTTATTTCCTTAATCTAATTGTGTTTACCCTGTGATGAGGGGAGACAGATATATTTAATTATGACGGTGTTCGAGCTAAATATATTTAAGATTTAGTTTGTACAATATTATTAATTAATTTTGAGTGATTCTATGATGATGCTGATATTGTTAATTAATAATGCAGATGGAAAGGTCGATTTCAAAGCGTCAGCAACAAGTCTATCAGTCAATATTATTGGTATTCGTAGTTTTCGGTTATAATTTTAACCTTCTAAAGGAAAAATCTAAGTTCTACCAAAAGTTAAATACGTCAAACGCAATCAAAAACAAACTGTTGGATTAAGTTTCATTACTCACTATACACTAAACACTAATATTCAAAAAAGAAAGGTGCAATCAAAGGTCTACTATCGATACAAATGTCAATATATTTATCGGAAAATACCCGACAGTATTTTGTTTTATTATAATAGTAAACGGACTAAAAAGAAATCAAAAATATCGCGTTCCAGTAAACAATGTAAAGATCAACATAAAAACTTGTTCTATCGCTATCTCTTTATTTAAATAGTAAGCGAAAAGGATGGCTATATTGTTATCGAGGCTTTTGTCAGGTTTGATATTATATCATTTAGACCAATAAAACGCACAATTTTTATTAATATAACACGTTTTGTATAGATTTATGAAAGATGATTTACATGTTTTCAGTGTTAAATTAGTGGGGCAGAGTAGCACTCCCAATCTGAGTCCCAAGTAATTGTCTCTCCATTTAAAATGTAATGTTCGCAATGAAAAAATACTCGTGCAGTAAAGATAATACTGCTAAACAGTCACATAAATGAGCCTTGCCCATAACCCGCTTCGTAGTGATGGGGCAAACAAAACAACACTTAATTTAATTAAATAAATAAACTCAAAAAATCTAATTTAAAAATCTAAAATTCCTAATTAACTGTTACTACAAAGATAAAAAGATAAAATAACAATAATAACCTAAACTAAATGAAAACTTAAACCTCACCAAACCCAATAACCTATCCATTTTTGACCATCTGAGAATTTATTCAAATATTATTAAAGTGTGCCAATAACCAATCGACGGATTGTAATAGCCAACTGTCGATACAAGCCATGGTAGGTCGGATCGGTGTATGTGGATAGTCCTTTGTATGCACAGTTCCACTGTGCCAAAATCCTATCTAAAGATGGACGATCCTTTACTTACACCCGTTTTTAAAATAATAAAAGGTATTTGGTATGTTTTAAATATAGACATGTATATTTTAATATTATTTGTATGGTTTATAATATATTTATTTTATTTGGTTTGTAATGATTAGCAAGTATGAATGTAAAGAGCGAAGAGATTGCATTCAATCCGTCGCCAAAAATGGACTGTCTTCGTTGGGTTTGGTAATTGCAGATATCGACTATCGCGGTCTGATCACAGATTGAAAACAATCTGTTGATTAATTATTGGGTTCGGGCGTAAGAGCATGATAAACAAGGTACAGTAACTGGGCAGACTGTTATAAAACGCATCAACATTTATATCGATCAATAATGTGTTGTCTTACTGCTAAACGCAGCTTCTGTGTCGTGTGCAATACAGAACTCTGAACTACTTGATGGGATTTGATCTAGTATGTCTTTTCTGCATATGTATAAACAATTTATGTGACTCAACTTTGTGATTTTTTTGCCGATTCTTCTTGCCCACTTTACGTCCTTGAGTTGCGAACTGGTAGACAATTTAAATTTAGAATAACATCTTTTCTGTTTACGTTCATAAGTGTACTTAATTACCTATATAAATAAAGTTATTTTAAGATTGAGTTTAATATAAAAATACATGCACAGTGTAACAAACAGGTATAATAATATACTTTGAACAAGTAAGTTCAAGAAAGACATTCTGAATTAAAAAGTGATTTACTAAAGTTAAGCGGTTCTAATATAATGTGAAAACATGCAGATTTTTAATTCATAAAATTAATTATTCGCCAAATTTACATACGAATGACATCAACTTGAATAAATATACTTATGATCATCTATTTAATCGATTTAACTATCAAATAATAGTTAAGTATTTTTCTATTTAGCTTAATTGGTATATATAAGTATTTATTATACTCAGTATCTGTGATTTAATAATTTCTTTTTTAAATATTATTTATCTTTGAATATATACTGTATTACATAGTTTTAATAACATTTGTAACTTGTTTAAGATTAAGGCAAATGTTAACGCTTAAAAAACACTAAAACAAAATGAGAACTACATAATTTAAAAAAAAGTATTAGGTTTGAAATCAGCTGATTGAAAATTTATTTCAATTTATTTTTCAGAAATGTTAATAAAACTGGTAACACACACATGTACATATATTCAAAATCACATTACACTATGTTATAAAAAAATCAACATCAGTAAAACTTTAGTACATTTTATCGATCGAGTTGTTGACATTAATATTATCAAACCTGATATATTCATAGCTTTGTATCTGTCAAGGTGATCAATCCTGTTTTATTCAAAAAGCCGTTTTTACAAATATATCGTTTATTCAAGTAATAATAACAGGCTATTGAGTCTTTGAATAAATGCACACTACGCCCAGCTAATATGTAGAATACATTTCAATGGATTCCTGCTAATTTACTATCAAGTGAGAGTATGACGTCACATCCGTTCCTGTTACGTAGAGCGTTCTACGTCATCGCTACGGAGTAAATTTTTCGTAGCATTACTACGTCACTCGTAGTCACAACCTCGTTGCTCTTTAATATTATAGCAGTTGGATAATTAATAAATCCAAGATTTATTAAGAAATTCTTTCAAAACTGATACAATTTAACAAAGCATCGCAGAGAATTATGTGAAACCAATGCGTACTCCAATGTGTGAATACGTAAAATTAAACTAAACTCGTAAAAAAGAGACGAAAATAGCGAATATTAGCGAATGTAAAAGAGAGGGAAGGTGTAGCAACAAGTTGGCGCGTTATCGCGGCCGTGACGTCGCGACCCTTTCACTCGAGTCGCGTCGAAACCGGCGCTCGCAGTCAATCAGTCCGCGCGGCTCGGTCACTGCGTGAGAACGTCTCGCGTATCGTGTCCCTAAATAGAACCACTGGATATTCGCTTATAAACTTTTCGGGATAACACCTAAACGGCACTCCGTTGTGTTAGAATCTCGTATTGTGCAACCATGGGCGTAATCAAAGTGACTCCCGACACCGCGGCGTTGATCTCCGCCTGCGACTTGCTCGACGACATGAAGGTGAGTCCCGAATCATGTGACAAATCGCCTCCCAATGCCGGTAATTACGTGGGACGTCCGCCTAGTCACGGGATTGACAGTAATTCTGAAATGCGCTTCGACGCTGTTACAACTCGAGCGAGACGCCAAGAAAACATTTTTGGCATATTATTTCAAGTCAACCGAATAAAATTTGTTCAAGTCGCTTGCTTCAATTAAGCAGTTGCTAAGTTCTCTCTAAGAAATATAATATAGATATAAATATACTATAGATATTGTTATCGCGTTGTTTACTCCACCAATGTTCAAAGTATTTATTCAAGTCGTAAAAATATTTGTAACAATTTATGATAATTTTTATAAATTTAGCATTGCTCACGTACATTGTAATGTATAATAAACATTTCCTTTTAATTAATAATGCAATATGTCGGCTATTCGACGCGATTTGTCACGCTTCTTAGGTTTTCGTTTTAAATGAAAGTTTGTTCTGGTTGATTACAACATAGGCATAAAATAGCAGATGGGCGCCACAAGTAGGAATCACTGTCGGGCCGATTTCACGTCCATGGTGAAATGAAAAGTGGACGGAAGCGGTGTCCTTATCAGTGGTTTGACACGATTACTGGAGCCGAAGGTAGTACGTGAGGGCACGCACAACCTTTGTCGGAATGCAGCCTAGTTGCTAATCGTATTGCGTTCTAAGATAGTGTTTTTATCATGGACAGGAAAATGCTACTGGACTTGTGGCTTTTAACGAAATTCTGCTCGTGATTTATTGCGAAAGACGTGTGCACATATAGTACCAAATTATACTTAAAATAAAATCAAATTTAAGTTGGCGGAAGCGGTTACTACAAATGACCACAAATTCAGTACCATAATTTAAACTTGATACTCAATTGAGTTTATTACTTGACACTTAACTGAATTTTGTACCCAGTTTAATGTATTATTTTTCAACTGATAAGTTCGTTTTTAAATAATAGTGGTTTTACTGTAAGATACAAGCGAATTTTAATATTAATTAAAATATTCCTACATTTAATATGATATAGTACTGATACTTCTAAATCTCTCCTTTTTTTTAGAATTTGACCTTCAATTAAAAAAAACTGCAGTACTTTTCTATATATTTGTTTTATCTTATCGAGTGAAATTAGGCACTTGTGTCGAGATAATGCATTATCTTGTATATATCTATTTTACTTCGATAAGTGTAATTATAATCGGGAAAAATGGAAAATTCTGGAATTGCCAGTATATTTATCAATGCTAAGAAAACAAGAATGATAATGTCACCGATACAAAACTACGACGCAAAATAGCGTTATAAATACGTTCATAAAACTAATATTGTCACATATTGTTGTTGTTTGGAATTCCTAAATTGGAAAATTACATCACATTTGTTTAAATATCTGTTTATCGACAGGCGATATATCTTTCATTTTCAAAGAATTCCCACTTTATTCTTCCACTAAATTTTGTATTAAAACTGAATTATCGTTTATGGGCTGTATTAAATCAATTGCATAATACAATACACAAAATCGATTTTGTCATGCAGTAGTATGCGTTGCTATGAAGTGGATTGGATTTAAAACATTAAAATAATTTTTAACATTAGGTTTTTTTACGTCTTTATATTTTATATAATTAAACGTACATAATAGATTTAAATAGGAAGTGACTGCCGCAAATCTGGTATTGACTTTTACGTCACTACACTGATAAGGTACATACTACGTTTTAATATAGCCTGGCTTACGTTAGAAAATAAAACTTTAATCAACAATTAATTGATCTAGTTCTTTATTCTGGCTACTTCCCTGTTTACTACTTCTTTCTCCATGAAGTCTGGGTGGGAACTGGGTCAGAAATCTATTATTTATGCATTACTACCCCAAGAATTGTTGACCTCCTGTTTTGACGTAGCATTTGAGTATTCCTAATACATTTGAATGCGTTTACGCCACGCCAAGGGTTCAAGCCGCATGGAAAGTCTGCTAATAGATGACTTTGAACATCCTGATATATCGCGCGATTCAAAAATCTTTTTGAATATGAATAGTTCTATAAATAAATTAATCAATTAGCCTCCTAACTTGGCCCCAATAGAAAGTAATATAACTAAAATCGATAGCTAGATAAAATGATAAGATCAAGTAATTTATTATAAGATATCATTGTTTATAATAAGAAAACAATGTCTTCGCACGTTTGACCTTCAATATGATGAAGAACTGTGTTTAAATTAGATATGGATTACAGTTTTAAATCAAGACAGATTTTTGTGGTTGTTTTATAATTTTCTTTATTACAATGCATTCACAGTAATCTGTATCAGTCTTGCTCTGAGGTCCGTTGTAACACCCTTACTCGACGCGGATCATATGGACGCACGATTATTGTGGCAGGTGATGATGTCTGTGCAATGTTTAAAGAATTTGTTATTTGTCAATAAATTTATAATATTATAAATTAGAAATTATTTCTTCATACCAGATATTTTCTCACATAACTGTAATTTAAATAAGAGAAACTAAAATTGGGCGTTAAATATAATTAAAATTTATCAACATACACTTCGGTTAAAACTCGATAAGATAATTTTAAAAATGAAAATGTTTAAAGAGATATAAAACACATTGTTAGCATGTTAAATAAGATGGTAAATTAATGTTTATTTCAAATTAAAAAAGCTAATTACTTCAGAAATATTTAAAATAAAAAAGTTATATCTAAATTTTCTTATTAATTGACATTGTAACTATAAATACAGGATAGGGAATATAACGTATGTTTAAATAAAAACCGAACCTATATGAGATCTGACTTAAATTAATTTTAAATAAAAAAAGCTAATAATTTCAGAAATAATTAAGATAAAAAAGTTATATATAAATTTTCTTTATAAGTTATATTAAATTAGGTTATATCTAAGTTATATATAAATATAGGATGGGAAATATAACGTATCTACTAACTATCGGACTGAATTTAAACCCCAAAATGTAAAATAAATTCCATAGACAACACGCAACGTCACGCTAGAGCAATGCGAGAGCACAGCGTTTCGACAATTCTCTATTAATTTATTCGCAAATTAATATTGTATTGTATTGTATTGGATATAGAGAAAACAAGACACGAAATGTAATTCATTCTCTGAGGTATGACGTGGAGCAGCGGTCATATACCTCCGACCAACATTTGAATAAATAAAATAATACATAGCAATCTGTGGTACTGAAATTTACGGACATTTAACGAAATAGTAAATTTTTAGATTTATAAAAAGGCAAGAATCACTGTACATGTTGACTTGATGATTATTAATTCTTAATAGGCCTTTTGTGCCTAACACATGCCGTTACTTTTGGGGTCTAAAACATTACGGATTCCCTACGATATGTTCCATCATCATAGTTTTAAATATTGTAGTATTGTTTGGTGATTTGCTTTTTAAAGTAAAACTTTTTAAAAGAGTACCGAGAGTATTTTATGCCGGCTTTTTCTCTCGGCTTACACCCTCTGTTTTCTTTGCTGATGAGTAGGGTTGCCAGGTTCAAATTTTTGTTGATACTAGACCACGTGGAATAAGTGATACCTTGATGATGAGATGATTTTGGGTAATGTGCACATAGACAGACACCCCATTGTCACAGCAGATCGAATCCACCTCAGGGATGTGAGTCAATTTTGGAAATATTTACATTTATATTGTTCCTGTTGTATCTTCGTCGTTCAAGTTCGGTATTTCAGACACATATAGTGTCAAAACATTATAGATCACTATGACTGTTTATGAACATTATCTTAGTTAAAATTATTGACTAGTATTGTTGAAAATTAAGTCATAATTACTTATTAGCATTATCATTATCATTGTACGTAGATTGCTAGATTGGCTAGATTGTAAATCATGTAAAATCGCACTCTTATTTGTGAACTTTATTAAATTTATACATTTATGTTTGTAAGTTCTTGAAGATATGTGCTTCGATCTCTTAACCATTGTAGTTCTCGTATAGCACTTTTGTATGTTAAATCTTTACTGTATCTTTAAATTATTCACAATCTATGTTAGTGTAACTAAACATTCTAGAAATATTTCTTTCTTTTCAATTAATAACATTGACGAAGTTAAATATTGTTTAGGTTTTTACAGCTCAGGTAATTTACTTTTTAATTGTTTTTTTTATTAATTGGCTATTAAGGAAACTTATGTATTAAGTTTTAATTACTTGCAAAAACAACACTTAGGTAGTTTTATATTATTCTTAAAATTATTATATATACTGTTAGACATAGGAGACTAAAAGCTAGTCGTTACATCCTTTGATTCCACATTTTGTGTCTGACTTCTTGGCCTTTTATGATAGTAGGGTTTATGATTTTGATGAGATCAGATGCCTGACATATGCGGCTGTTTTTTGGTGTAAAACGTGTTGAGTTTTCATAATGTTTTCTTTCCTTGTTGACGCACTCCCAAGACTCGAACTAACAACCTAATGGTTAAGAATACATAGCCATAGCAAAAAACAGGTTTATATAAGAATACATTAAAGTGTCATCTGTGTTAATGTTTTCATATCTTCGTTAGAATTATACTAGCGTGAGTATATTAATAGATTTTGATAAAATAAATATATAAGTTAATAATGTGCTATAATCAACAAATAAAGTAAATATAATCGCAATGTATCGAATAATAATAATAGCATTCAAAGCAGTTTTCAGTTTCTCTATACTCATAGTATCTTAGATATATATACACTAATTCAAACAAAAACCAAATATTGTTTTTAAATACATAACTTCAAAACGGAATGTAAACGATACACTGTAAGTAAAACGTAATGAAAAAAAAATTCTGATTCGTTGGGACCACGTAGAGACACTGGTTGAAACGAATAACAAAAAATATTTTTATAGACTATTAATGAAAAACTGAACAACACTATGCTTAACCATTATCAATACTAACATAACGAATTTATATTAAACATATTTATGTTAACGTTAACTACATAGCGAATACTAACATTACATACATTCCTTTTATAACAATAAAGATAATTCGAACGACCTTTGATAACCGCAAGTCAGCTGTGAGAATTTTAGAATAATTCAGTCGTGCACATTGCATCCTTGCTACTCTCTAATGTACAGGATGGCACCGAATATCTAGGTCGATTTGATCAAGGTTATTGAAGCCTAACTTTTAAAACAATAGAACGATTGTGACACGATCACGTTAGACAGCAATGTCTATTGTCTATGTAAATCAACTATACTCTTATTTTCAATTCAGTTGAATTCTGACAGCTAAATATTTTGCTATGTTTCTGAAATACCAAAATGTGTAATTTTACTTTTATTAGCTGTAGGTAAAATTATGAATAGAATAGAATAATCTCACATCTAGAGTAGATCATTTTCTAAACACCATTTCTTATCTTATCTTTATTTATATTATTATTTTTCCTGTTTATCTTTGTAAACGTTTGATTTTTCTTGACGTTTTAAGGAATCTTCCACGCTTTTAACAAACGTGGTGATGAATAATTTATGTAGGATAGTTGTTAAACATTTTATATACAACTGCTTACATTGATATGATAACGTAAATAGACGCGAATTGTACTATTATATTTCAGATCACACTATCGCATAATCCTGATCGCCTAGTGATTATAAATATCTATACACCTGTTACAATGCAATCAGACAACTCACTCGGACATAGTTAATAATTTATGTTGATTTTAATCGCCTCTTAAGGTAAATAATTCTATCTCCAATTGTCAATAAATCACAGCTCCATGCAATTTTTATTATAATTTAAAAGCGCAGGTGTCTCATTAAAATCTTATATAACATGTTTAAGTCAATTATCTACGCAATTATTTAAGCTTGATACTCTTTCATTATCTGCGTCCGGCAGGAAGTTACTTTTAATTCAACGTTACTTTGATTAACAAATCAAATTTGATAAGGAAAAATAAGAATTTTCTTAAGTGCCTATTGTTTTAATTAGGGGATACATTTTATCGTAGAGAAACGCCAAATAGGTAGTTTAAAATTACTATTATGATACGTTTTTGATTCGTTTGTTTCTACTTCAGTTATGTAAAGATAAGTACATGAAGTAAGAGATCGGATGGAGTATTTGAATCATGTTATCGATTCTTTGGTTTAGGACTGATATTTTCACCGTACTACCAAACATTTCCTATAGAAAAAAATGCCATATGAGCACGCTGGAGACCGGAAAATATAACTCGGCGTTCTAGGGACTGAGAAAAAATCACTTTGCAACAGGCGTGACCCACTAGCGCCAACGGAATTTGTATGTGAATGACATTGATACATGCTTTTTCATCTAATAATTCCCATACACTCACATTTGGCGTGAGTCGATAACGCCTGCTGCAGTGTCATTTTGTCTTTAGCCCCTGGTTTAGTTATAATTAAATAAATCAGTGGCGCAAATACCTCTTTCGGACTTGGCCTCAGATTTTTAATCTGTTTCATGATCATTTTTATTAAATCTAATAGGTGATCAGCCTCCAGTGCCTCCGACGACACACGTCGTCGACTTTTTGTGTCTAAGAGATGTCGGTTTCCTCACGATGTTTTGCTTCACCGCGTTCGAGCAAATGTTAAATGTGCACATAGACAGAAAGTCCATTGGTGCACAGCCGGGGATCGAAACTACGATATGAGAGTCACACGCTGAAGCCACTAGGCCAACACTGCTCTGATTTAGTTATAATTGGGCCTCAACTCTGTGTTGCCAGCAGTAAGAAAACTATATAGTTTCGTCGCTTTTTAATATGTAGGGAAGATTTAAGAATGCAATACGCATACTAAATGAAACATGCTGTAGCAACTGTTGGCTCAATTCCCAATAAATTGTTGTACAGTATTTGATTAAATATTTAGATTATTTTGTTGTGTGATGATTTTGCAAGATTTGTTCTGTAGATTAAATAAAAACTATTTAATATTCAAGAACTTGCGTTTTTTATGAAACAGACGCCGATGAGGAAACGAGTCAACAAAAAAAAAGTTTTTTTCTGGCAATCAAAGCCAGGAACTTTCGCAAAGCTACTGAAAGCTTTTATGATCAAGAACATGTTAACCCTAAATAGTTTTGCAATTAGTAAATTATCCAAAAATCAAATATTGTATACTAAAATCATTGCGTAGAAATTATAATGATTAAGCCAATTAAGAACTGTCTTATTCCTGTCAATAATTAAGAAATTTTAAAACTTTCTGGAAATTAGCAAGGAACTCCTCAACTCGAATTCATAAAGCTCTTTTTAGTTCGGTTTGAACTAAAGTACTCGGTGATCTCATTCTGGCAAATTATGTTTACTCTGTAAGTAAAGGAGAAAGAACATTTCCGACTGATTGTGGCTAAATTATTAGCCTTCCTCATTATATTAATATACATTATAAACACCTTTATCTGATTTGGTATATTGATTAAAATATCAAACCAAACCGGTCAAGGCAGTCTTGAAATTCTAAAACACAATAATAAGTGCGTAAAAATAGCTAAAATTATCGCCACTATGATAATCAAACTGGTAATCGAATCAAAGGAATACAGACGCTGTTCGATTATAATAAGGTTGTAATTGTGTTGGACTATATTGTTTGTAATAACAAATCTGAATGTTAGATAATTCTGATGGTAATTTTAAGTTTAGAAAACTGAAATAAGAAGAGACTGAAATAGTAGTTTTAAATACCATATTCACCTATTAAGAAAACTATTTTCGTACAGTGTTTTTGTATATCAATGACATATATTTATTCAAGGCATAAACCCCCATTGAAAACCACATATATGCACATATTTAAACCGCGGTTTATTCATAAAGTGGTAAAAAACTATCTAACATACAATCTAGGCGATCGTTATCTACCTATATTTGATTAACTATCGTATGATTAAAAGTGCAAAACAAACATTAAAAAGAAAGTATTTTATCACTGATATCGCGTTATCAGAATTAATAAGCTTTATCAGGATTTTGGGTAAAATAAATTATAACGATTAAAAGCATTGTATTATAGTCCGACGTAACTCAATGTCACAATTAAAGCAAATATTTAAAGTAAACGAATAATAAATTATATCATTTCTTTTATGTTAACATTTGGAGACAATTTTATTCGTTTTTCATTGTCAGAGTACCCTGACTTCACACCTGGATGAAACAGAAATCACGATATTCCACTACGGCATAATATTACAAAAATTGTTCTTCCTAGTATTCTCAAAAATCATAATTTCATATGTACAAACTAAACTGGCAATAAACTCTCCGCCACTCTTTTTAATCGCCAAGTTCTTTCATTCACACAACATTTGTAAGGAGCTGCAACCATTACACCATGTTCACCTTGACATCTTAAGTAGTAAAGAATAATAAAATAAATTAAAAACAAATACATTTTTCTGAAGTATATTTCTCAACAGATCTAAATTGCATAGATTAATATTTAAGTTATTAATTAATTGTCATAAAACTATACATTTCCCAGTTCTATAGACGTCATAAGCTGTTACATAAAAGGTATATGCAAATATCAATACTATTAGTTCTGATGACGTAAAGAATACGTTGTGCTTACTAATTAGTATTAATTTAAATTCGTTGGTTAAATAAAAGAAAGCAAGTTGCGTTTGCGAAGTGTAAGCATTAAAACTGACGTCAATGTCAAAGAATGTTTTACAAATAAACTCATAGTTACCAAATATTACGTAAATATAAAACTAATTATATTTTTAAACATTTATATACAATCTACATAATTGTGATAATATTTCCCAGCCCATACATTTAATTATTTAACTTTGATCACTATTAATGGTACTAATTATATGTTTCATATATACAATTTATAAAAAGACATATAATTTAGCGGCACAACGACATATTTCTGTTATTAGCACGAGAAACAGTTGCTTCTGATAACTCTATTTGTTACTACGAGTATTTTTCAATTTCATATTACTATAGTATGAGTCCTTTACTCATGTGGAAATGCATCAGACCAGTCTAGTTCCGTTTCGTATTTCACAGCACGTATTCCGAGGCCATACTAATGAGGCCTCACGAAATCGAAAGTATGTTTAGATGTTGCCTATATACACTTGTTAAATACTCCAAATAATATACAACTTTAATGCAAGATGCTGCCCTCTATTTTGCTGCTTTTAGTTTATTTAGCAAAGTTTACCACATCATATACAATGCTATCTACAGTATATGTTACAAGTAATATTTTAGAAAAAAAATATGTTTATGGGCAGGAGTGTCTAATGTTAAGTGATACCGACCTATGGACACTTTCAATGCGAGAGGGCTCGAGAGTGTTTTGATGGCCTTTTAAGAATTGGTACGCTCTTTTTTGAGAGTTCCACATGGCAGTGGTAGTGGTTCGCGGCAAAAACTGCCTTAGAAACGCTCAGTTGTGGAACGACGGAAACAAAAATACATAACAATTGTAGAATAAATAATAAAAAATAAGACGTGACAATATTAAATTAAATCCAATTTTACTTATAGATAGGCGCTTCAAAAGGCTTTTTTTATTTATGAACCCACTATCGAATATATTAAGCTCTAGATAGTTTAGGTACTTTTATCGTAAACAAGTCTTTGAAGTCCAATATCTTCCTTTGTTTGTTCAAATTATACAAAACATTAGTAACACAGTGATAAGAAATAACAAGTTAATCGCACTAACGGTTATAATTAGATAAAATTAGATGGCAGTAGAATTTCCTCTGCTAAAACAGCTGCTATATAAAAGAAATCTTTTATAAACTCGATGACGTCCAGTTGAAACCAAATGTTCTCCTTATATCCACAGTTTACACTTAATGAAATCAAAATGGTGGATATAGAATCTTAAAAGGCTTTTACGACCTTACCTTTTTTCTAACAAAACCAATAAATCTAACTAATCGAATTTAATACGTAATTAGAACTGTTTTGCCGTAAATGTTAAAGTGTTTCAATTTAAAATTGGAACGCGACTTTGGCCTAGTGATTTATTATCATAATTGCGCATACAGATTTTATCATGACACAGCATATTACGAAACAACAAAAAAATTGCCAAACAAATAAACACTTGTAATTTTTTGACTCTATTAAGTTGTAGGTTTAATTTTTAATTTTAGAATTCTTTTATCTATTTATAGATTTCATTGATATTATCTGTGGCGTACATTTAAACAATGTAATCTGTTATGGCTTTGCATATTGTGTAAGTGTTTTCTTATATACAATGGATATGTGTAGCTGTAAGTTTATTTATATTAAATAAATAAATCAGAACATTTGAATCAAAACGTTACACACATAATCCGCATCTATTTCTCAAATGGCATGAGATCATGACTCGTTAAATTTTCTTTGCGCTTTGTATCATCCGAAATCACACTCCCGAAGAAACATAATAAACTCAATGTATCGTGAGTAATTTCAACTAACCAAAATATCAAAATTTAAACTAGTATAAGTGGCGTAATACTTGGAAGATCTCATTATATATTCCGTAGCAAAGTCACGTACGAATGCTAATATAGTTATTGAAATCGAAAGCATCTTTTAAGGTGCGCTATTGCAAATAGAGGCATCGACCTTCTCTTGCGGATGTCCGTTCTGTTACGTCATTATGCTAGAAGGGCTTCTCTAAAAAGATTGAAATTGAACTGGATTTTGAATTGACCAATGTGTTGTCTACGCAATCGCGAAGTTACAATCATGCCTTGGGCATGTAGGTCCATCAAACAAAAAAATGAATACTTGTGCTGTCAGATTCTTTGGGTAAGACTCTGTTGAAACTTCGCGCGACTGTGACTTTTATATGTTGATAAAAGATATATCGTTTTTTAAATACTTGGACTTCAATCTTGACTCTAAATTTTTACTTTAATAGGACCAGTGCTTTTGCTTCTGTAATATGCAATTTATATAAACCAATTTTTTTCAAATAATTTACCGAATTTTATTTGCGCGTTTAAACTCAGCAACGGTTATGTCACTCAGAGCTTAGATCACGTACTTACAAGTATTACTTATAATAAATTCTAAGAATTACAAGCAAAATCTAAAAAATCTAACAATTGTTTCTATAATTATACAAAGATTGCTGTTTACTTCTTGGAACGGAAGTCAAAATTGCTACATTTTTCTTTACAATAATAATTGGTTGAGGAAAATGGTTCCATTTTTTAAAATTGTTCAACTACATTTTTTACATATGTAGATTTTATTTTAATAATAATACATATAACTGTATGTTATTACAGATTTATTCAAAACTTAACTTAAATTACTACAATAATGAAGCTACTTAATAAACAACAATCTCTTTTATAAAACATATTCTACAACGAAAATTGAATGCTGTTAAATGATAACAACACCAATCATAAATAATACGTAAAATGATTCAAATAATAACTTAACATTTTTGTATTAAAATTAAAATGGTAAGAACATCGATCAGTGATGAACTGAACGAAATCTGTTAGCTTGGAAAAAAACATTACGCGTTCCACGAATCGTCAACAAAAATATATTCAATCGTAACAACCAATTTTACAATATGTCTGTGTCAATTTAACAAAAGATAAACGACAAATAAATTGTATGAAAAGAAATACGCAACGCTTTACAAAGCTGACGTAAACATAATCGTGACAAACACCTGTACAGAGTTGTTTTGTACACGATGACGTGATTGTAATATTTATATTAAATAAATCATTATTCGGAATCATTTTATTAGAAAAGAGTTTTTTATGACTATTTAGGGACTATAAGAAGGCTAAAATTATCTGGGATCACTCAAGATACTTTCTGATAATTTTCGAAGGCTGTATTAGTGTCGCCTCACAACTTCCTCCACCTGTCTCAGATGTGATGGCAAGACCTGTAGGAGCCTTTACTGGATCGGTCCAGCATGTAGGGAGTCAGCCTCGAGGCTTGGTGCCCTCCACTCTGCCAGTCAGATGAGTAATGCTGAACTTTCTGGATATATAATGTTTAAAGAACTTTATTTCTCATTACAAAAAAAAATATTTTATTTACATGAGAAACTTAATATTAATATTTATATACGAGCAAGATACACGTCGCCATTAGCCGTCTGAATTTTAATCAACTGTAATCATTCTAACACGCATCTTTACTGCCTTTTTGAATTTGTCAAACACTCCAATATTGCGAATTTGAGATGGTAATTGATGTGTATTACATGTCCAAAAAACTCAAGATACGTTGGTAACTAAGTGTCGAAAGATTTGTTTCTTGTATCAGTCTTAGTATGAACGCGACTGTTTCCTTATTTATGATACTTAAACGAAAATTTATGAATTAACTTACAAAACACTTCAATAATTTATTAAACATTTAAATAACAATAATAAATGTTACAAACATACGTTTGAAAAAACAAACTCTAGGCAACGGGCGACCTTATTGCTAAAAAGCGATTTCTTCAAGGCAACCCTAGTATAGAACAATAAAAAGGCAGCTTCTGACAGTAAAGTACAAGAAGTGCATAAATTATTACAAAAACATAATATTAAAAAAACACAATATATAATATAATATATAATATAATATATAATAATATTATATATATCAAATTATTGAATTTCAAACTATTAAAATTGAAACTATTCGTACACTTGTAATGTAATGAAATCTCGAAGATATCCATTAGAAAATTAAAAAATGATTAAAATTCAAATTAAATTGTACTTCTTCAAAGTAAAATAAATGTTAATCGTTTAAATGTTTTAAGCGATAATGCTTCTAACAATGTAAACTAGAAATTATTTTGATTTAAAAAGAAATCTTATTTAGCAGTTTCAAAAACAGTGGCCATTTTAAATTTTACGTTAAATAATACCGCTGCGTAATATTTTTTGCGTGAGTGTTTTAGGTATACATTTTCGCGTTTGTTTTTCGCGGTATTTTCCACCAATTGAGTCTAATTCAATTTAATTGAATTATTTTGACCTTCTGTATAACCTTATGATTATTACACATAACAAATTTGGATGACATTGTAACACACTGTTAAAATTCAGTGTTACAATTATTTCATATTACGAATAAGTGTCATTAAAAAAGTAATTACAAATTTATATAAACTTAATTTTTGTACTCAATATATTTTATATCAACTATTCTAAATTTACAAACTTATAATATAACCACATCAAGCTTTTTTAATACAATTTCTAAAGTAGATGCTAGTTAATGCAGACTTTTGTAATTATCTCATTGACATATATTTAATATATTCAACGTAGGAGCCTAGGCCATTTTCTCACTCTATTTCTAAGTTGTTTTTTAAGCGCGGCGATTTCCTAAATTGTCGGAGTCATGCCCCGAGAGTATAACTGACGCAGACACAGGAACTCTCGTCAGCGTATACATATAGAGTAACGATAATATGCGTCTGTTCCATCCATTTTCCCTGTCAATTGTCTGTTCAATTCCATCCTGTTAACCCAGGAAACGTACACCTTGCAAACAAATAAATCGCTAGTTTAAAATTTGGTGGATAATGTTCGTTGCCTTACTCAGCACTAAGACTCTGCAATTCTTAAAAGGTCGACAATGCAGTGCACGACACATGCCTCTCACTTATCATCAAGTAAGCCGTTTGCTCTCTGTTCTATAAAAAAAAAAACTTTTATTATTTTACGTTTCTTTACTATTATGGTAACTAAACTGTGCCCGAACAGCTGGTAACTATTTAAATTCACGCTTGACGTGATCCCGTTTTGTTATTTAAATTACAGAGATCATACTCACTACGACCTTTTTACAGAAACTAAATTAGGCGAACAAAGTTTTATTCCTCTAAGTTTATTGCTTCGTTGGAATTCTGACGTTTGACGTTTGACATGTCACTGTCAACAGCAGTTATAAATCGTGATAACATTGTTTCAAACGGAAACCACAGATTGTTATCGACAGAAAAATTATTTACAATACGCTCGATTATCATTCGCTGTAACCATTTTATGGGAATAAATTTGAATTTCATCGCATAACATAACAATATTTTGCAAAGAGGTCATCAAACTACATACATTGTTTGGCAATAACACACGCTCCGTTCGCACGGTACGCTTCACACGCGAAGTTCACGATCGCTTCACTCTAGTGCGGTGTCAATGACAGCTGGATAATGGGGTCTTTATATATAACGCATTGTTTTAACCCTCCACGTGATATGCATTGACATCTGACAGTATGTGGTGTTAACAATGTTTATTGTGTCATATCTAAGTCATAGACATAGAATTTTTGAAGTGAAACTTCGTTTTGCGCCATGAGGGTAAAATTTTTACGGATTGTCACGAAGATGCGCAGCGTTTTGTCAAAGAAAAGGGAGAGAGCGATTGAGATCGATTGAGAGAGAGTTTGAGAGAGAGATCGAGAAAAAATACACGTTATTGGTTGAGTTATTCGTTTAGTAATTACATATCATAAGCATGTATACAGTATGTAAACAGTGTGAATATATACACTGTTTACATAGTACATGATCATGTATTGGGGCTTTTACCTTAGTAATAATTAATTTACCTGGAAGTTTTACTTCTGACATGTGTGTTTTGTACAGTCGCACTTTTTTATACCATAAAGAATATCTTTATGCAGTCGAGCACGATTTTTATAAAAACTCCACCTCATTTTTGTTTGACATGTCTTTTATTTTGTCGTTGTAGGTGGTTAATTGATTTTTAACATATGTCAATTCTCCAATGTATTCTTAAACGCCACCTACATTGTTAATACTGGTAGGTTTGCAAGTACGTTACCTGGTTTAAAGAAGCCTGAATAATTTTAGTATTAACAGAATATTGTAATAATATTGTAATCTTTATGCCATAATTCTTGTCCATTATCGGTTGGCTTCTTTTATATTACCATAATCCGACGAAATGATAATATTTCCTTGAACTCATTGGCGTACTTTTGCATGTTGCAAATATTCCACTTATAAATAAAAATAAATGGCTGGCACTGCAAATTTAGGTTTACTTCTGTGTAAAATACTTTAGAATTGTATTTTTATGTGTAAAGGCACCACTTTAAACGATCTCAAAAATATAACCAACGAATCAACTAATTTACATGTCTCTGTACCATGTAATGTTATAGTATATAAACCAAATTTCTTTATGAAATTAATACTAGTAAAATTTGGCAATAGATCAGAGCCAATTTTGACTGTAGCCCAGCACCACCTAACCTCAAATTCTAAATATTGGAAATAAAGAAAGCGCTAGAAGACATAACAAACGATATAATATTTATTTCGAAAGTCCAATATCTCCGAAAACCAATAGATATGTACAATAGATGATGTATGTTATGGATGTTATAGGTGATGGATGTTATTAAGAAATAAAGGCTTAAAAAAGAAACAAGTAAATTGCTATTTCCTAATAAAATATTCAAATTACAAAACATGCAATTTACTTTGATAGGACTTAATGTTAGCGTATATTGATTTGTAAATTATTATAATATACAATTTTGATACGCAATTTTGCGAACCGTTTAAATCTCACGTATGCCAACATTATGCAATAAACATTATCAAATAGTTTTGTGAAACGTTTTCATCAAAAATATAAAACTAACTCGACAGACGTTGTCCTGCATGATATTTTAAGCGATTAGGATATTACACAAAGTATAAGGATAGATCTGTGTTGGTCTAGTGGCTTTACCGTGCGATTCTCTTAGGTTCCCCATAGGTCGTAGGTTCGATCCTCGGCTGTGCATTAATGGACTTTCTACCATACATTATACAACTTTATTTAAAATCGAAAAATCTAAAGAAAAGCCAATTATAATATATCTATAAAATTATTTCAATTTGCTATAAAAGTACAGAAACTGTATTAATGTAGCGGAATGTAACATCTTCAACACAAATCCGTAAAGGATGTACAATTTTAAATTAAATGGTCATAGACCATAACTTTATGCAATGTTTTCACTTAAAGACACCAAGGTTTGCGGTCTACTTATTTTTTTGTGTTATAAATTTAGCTCACTATATCTATCAACTAAATTAAATTGTATTATCTGTGGTTGCTATTTTATGGATTTGATGTGAAACTACTGAAACTAGTTCACTCTCAACAGACAAGGATTCTTCTCGCAAATGCTAGAGAATGTTCAAAAGATGGATAATAAAGTGCTGTTTGGCTAAATAAGGTTTCTTGTTAAATGGTTCTAATTTAAAAAAAACATAAAAGTAACAACGAACAGTTAAAGATATAAGAAAAGTTCAAGAATAAAAGTTTTAATATATGTACATGTATTATTGAGACGGAATAAAATTTATTACAAGTGATAAATTGGTGCGAAGACAACAATGGATTCACTTTGAGTCGGATCACATTAGTATTTATTGTAGGGGCAATTTATTTCCATTAACTGCTACGGAAATTAGTATCCAATATATTGTGATAGATGGAGGTAAAGTCTCCTTACAATTAAATTCATTGCTAGCAGAGATTCTTGAAAATGAAAGCAAAAATATGTTTCTTATACAGACCAATATAGCTTCTTCGCGAGTTTACGAGTCTGTATTTCAATATAAATATACTAGTAATGTCAAAGAAACATGTGCTTTTTTAATTATATAACATTTTTAACAGACGAGATTATTCTATCGGACGCCACATTTTGACTGCAATTTAAATTAACCTTGACATGATAATTATATGATGCATACCTCATCTTATTTTTAATAAGATGTGTTGATATATTATTATAAGTCACAGTATATTAACAAATACATAATGTACAAAACTGATGCGGCGATTACTATGCTAATACCAGACATAATCGTCTCGATCTCAGGATGTCTCAACAATAAATCGTTTCCTTTAGTGCTGTAATTTGATTGCTATTTAGGCCACCAGTTTTTGCAGATGTTTCATTTGTTTTTTTAATTTTGAATAAACTTGTCTTGTTTATATTAACGTTGATATTTCATTGTTGCAGAGCGAATCGAGCTACACCTCTTCAGAGGAGGGCTGTTTTAGCGGCGAACGCCACGCCGTACTCAGCTACGAGCAGGTGAGGAGGCTCAACGATGTCATGGACGAGGTGGTGCCAATCCACGGCCGCGGCAACTTCCCCACGTTGCACGTGCGTCTGCGAGAACTTGTGGCTGGAGTCCGCGCTCGCCTTGAAGCCTCGCAAACTGAAGGTGGCGCCGGAGTTGCCGTGAGAGACGTCCGGCTTAACGGCGGAGCTGCGAGCCATGTCCTCACAGACCAGTCTCAACCCTACTCGGATATCGACCTCATCTTCACCGCGGAGTTGCCCACAGCCCGCCACTGTGATCGAGTCAAAGCGGCTGTCTTGGGACATCTCGCCACGCTCATGCCTGCCGCCACTCCCCGCCGTCGGGCTTCTCCAGCCGGTCTGAAGGAAGCCTATGTTTCGAAAATGGTCCGAGTAAATTCCGATGGTGACCGCTGGTCTTTGATATCCTTGGGAATTTCCCGAGGTCATAAATCCGTGGAACTGAAATTTGTAGACACGATGCGACGCCAGTTCGAGTTCTCCGTGGACTCCTTCCAAATAGCGTTAGACTCCTTACTTGCCTTCCACGAGTGCGCTCAGCTGCCAATCGGGGAGAACTTCTATCCAACTGTCGTTGGAGAATCTGTGTATGGAGACTTCCACGAAGCCCTTATGCATCTGTCGGAGAAGTTGATCGCAACCCGACAGCCTGAGGAGATCCGCGGAGGGGGACTGCTAAAATACTGCGCTCTGCTGGCAAAGGCTTACCGACCGGCGCGACCTGACAAGATTAAGATCCTTGAACGCTACATGTGCTCAAGATTCTTCATAGACTTCCCTGAGTTGGGACAACAACGAGCCAAGCTCGAGGCATATCTCCGGAACCACTTCGTTGGCTTAGAAGAAGAGGCGCTAAAGCACAGGTTTGTTGACATAAATTATAATATACTATAAATAATCCGGTGAAGTGTGGCTATTGTATTTGAACTTATTTTCTTAGAAACACAGTCAAACGGAAAGTCACGTTTCTAAGAATTTATTTGCCCAAAAACTTGCACTTTTGTGATGTAATCTGTATTATATATTTAGACGTAGCAACTGGTTTTTCCTGTTTTTTCATATAACGCGACATTGGTGTCCTTAAAGCGTATTCTAGTAACAAAAAACCTGTCTAGACTTGTTGGTTGCCAAGGCGAGGACCTAATTCTCTACTTAATGATACAGTGTATATATCGAAAGTTGTCCGTCTGCAGGTACCTGACGCTGCTGCACGGCGTCGTGCGCGAGTCGACAGTTTGCCTCATGGGCCACGAGCGACGGCAGACTCTGGCACTGATCGAAGCACTGGCGTGTCGCGAGCTTTGTGCACGTGCTGTGCTTATGCCGCAAATGGTGGTGCCGCAGTACTACGTGTGTGTGTGTGCGTGTGCGGCCTGCGCCACATACGCGCCGTGCTGCGAATGCTGCCGCCCGCAGCTGTGCCCCGCGTGACCCTCACGCGACCACGACCGACCATGAATTTAGTGCCAAATGTATATAATATATGTATGATACGCTGTGTGTATATAATGTGAGATTCGCTTGAACCAACGCGGTTACACTCTGCGTCAATTCGATGTTGCTCACTCTACGGATCAATTCTTGTCAATTCGTTGTGATGGGCTCGCGCATCTTCCCGACATCACCGCGTCATTCATTCGCCGATTTCTAAATTCTAACTCGGCTCGCCCGGGACGTCGACGCGTGATATAATTTTTGATGGTACTCCTTTCGTGTTGATTGCTTAATATGTCAGCAGTACGGAAATTGTCGATCACGCCAATCCGACCGACCATTGGCCCCAGTCGACGGCCTACGGCTCGTGATGCCCATGGCCTATTAAAAGACTAGTTAGTTATTTTTAAGATGTTATGTATAAATCGTCTCTCATAATGTAATTGCATGTCTCTCTCAACAAAGACCGCGAAACTAATTGATGATTCATTCCTCATTTCATTAACTCATTCCGTAGTTAAGCCATCTGATGACAGTCGAGAATCAAAATGATCCTACGCATTTACAGTGCACTAGATGGCATGTGAGATGTGAACAATGATGCTAATAAGTCATGAGATGGTTTATCTAGTCATTCAAAGCCCCGCCTTGACAGGCCTTGAAACGCGACAAAAGACATTAATCTAAATTTTAATGAATACAGAGTGTACAGATGCAAACAGACGCGGAGTAAGATGTACGAAAGCTGGATCTTGATGACTATGTTGTAAAGGTCAATACGGTTCGTTCCTTGTGAGATAAATGACCTATTTTACTAAATATTTATTAATCTAAAATTGTATGTATACACTTCTATCGTAATCGCTTTAATTATTGTATGCGGCTTGGAGAAAATATACCAAAATAAAAATAAACTAAAAAGAAAAAGCCAAGATGAATACAATGTTAAAGTAACATTGAAATATAACATTGTTTATAAATATTTTAAGAACATTTACAAGTAGTAAAGTCATGTCTTAGGAACATGTTTTTCTTTAAGTTTCAATGAACAGTAGTCGATATGCGAAATTGTGATGTAATTGTTGTAGAATAATGTTGTCAAGGATTATATACTTACATAACATATTATCTAGTTAAATTCGATAGAGATATATTATTGTTGTATTTAATAGTGATACGAATGGTGTAAACATTGTCCGGCCAAATCGTGCATGTCTTATCTAGTTGCCAACGCAAAGTTATATGTATACAATTGTATGGACTAATTCTAAGTTGTCTAGGTCCGGAGTACTGAGTACAACCTGCTTATCTTTAAGGATCTTCGGAACAATGAACGATTTTATGAACGAATTTTTCTATCTTGCTCACGAAACAAAATTAAGATCTCATCTAACCGATTTGACATTTTGTTCACTCTTCGCTTCGGATGACTTTTCTACATTGTCTGCGTTCTTGTCATAACATTCTAAGCTTCCATTGTTAATATCTAATGTACCATAGATTACCGCATGTAGATTAAACGTAGCTTTGTAATTATCGCGTAATATCCTGAACCCGAGACCGTATGGACGGAACGCAGTGCAACATTTTGATGTACCTAGACGTAGACCACATGTACTTAGTTATGTAATTTAAAATACATAATGTAGCTATTGAGAAATTTAACTATATTCCATTTATTAAGATTATCACTAGTATTTCGCCTGGTACATAAGTGTAGTGAAAGGTGGACATACACTTGCTATCGAGAGATTCAAAGCCAAGGTATGGCCGTCTTTCGGAATATCTAAAGAATATTCAACTTTGTCTTCTCTGTTGTGTCTACGGCCTACGCTATCGACGCAGGCGTCTAGCGCCCGAACCCAATAATTAATCCACAATCTCAAATTGCAAACAATCCGAGATCTCTTATTAATATCAATCGTCGATTGGTTATTGCACACCTTTATCAATATTTGGATTAAGATCTCTATCTCAGATCACAAATGAATTGAGATAGGTTTATTATGTTGGGTTTGGGCGTAAGTTATGAATTGTGATCTTTTTGACGGATATTTTTAAATCGCCTTTGTTATTGTCATTTCTTAATACAGAATCTCATCATTCAATTAATCTATGTCAACGTGTCTATTAAAAGATGAGAGTTTATTTTAATTGGATGGTAAGATTCGGTCATCTGTGATTAATTATGCAGCTTGACTATTGGCATAATATTTTTCATAAATCTACCTCCTGAAGAGACTTTATACGGAATTTTTTTATTCATGGAATACTTAATAAAATAGTAGATTATATATCGCTTTGACCTTTATCCATATTAGCATATGGGCGATTTCTTTTGTTTTTTTAACCCAAAAATTTTAAGGTCGTGTATAATGAGGTAGGTTTTTTTGTTTAATTTTACATAGCATCATAGTAAGTTGAAATTTTAAAAAAATCGTCATGTTCAAAAAAAAGGTTGCAATATTTAAAAATAGTTTTTATTATGTATTCGATAGAAATGGTAAAGTTTTTGCAATGGCCCCAATAGGCTTTAATAATAAACTGCTTCCCTAACGGTCTTAATATATACAATAAAAATCGAGAGACATGATATTGTTTAAGATTATATTTTTCTATAGTTACCATCAGTTTTCAGCTAGCCTTATTTTTAATTATTTTTTAATCTACTTATGCATTGTAAACCGTTTGTGTGTTTCCATTTAATAATCTTTCACATAAATGTTTGTCGTTGGTTTTTTGGAAATAAAAAGAACAAAGTGGCAGTCATGGATATTAAACAGAACACACAAATGTAAAAACGTTGCTTCGAATGATTTAAAGTACTAAAAGTCGTTAAAGTTCGATATTACAGTTAAAAATAAATACAGTGTGAAAATACGGTGTTGGTAAAAAATCAGTGCTGTTTTTTATGAAATATAATTTTATTATATCCAGTACGATGTAAAGATCTTATCTTACGTGTAAATAAATTAACGATAAATCTCAAATATTATCACTCTGAATGAAACTAAAGTTTTTAATCGATCTACTTGCTCTAACTAGTCGTTTATTTGTCGTCCTAACTGTAATGTCGAACTATCGGAGTGGCGTCAGGTCCCGTCGC
This sequence comes from Pieris rapae, assembly GCF_905147795.1. Classification (NCBI taxonomy): domain Eukaryota; kingdom Metazoa; phylum Arthropoda; class Insecta; order Lepidoptera; family Pieridae; genus Pieris; species Pieris rapae. The sequence continues at coordinate 10,066,725 of NC_059515.1, read as the reverse complement.
TCATATGTTACAAGCGAAGCCGGGGCCACAGACTCTCTAGAGTAGATGCTAGTACATAAAGCCTTAGATTATATAAGCTTATTTTAAGTTTTGAATACCTTTCTTGTAGTGAACAAATCCGAATTCTATAACCAAGATATTTAAAAAAAATTGAATCTTGATGCCCCTTTGTCCCGGCTGGCGAGGGACAAAAATATTCAGTGACGTCAACACTACGCCCTACTCAAAACTATGTATCGAGAGGAAGATCAAATAGACCCTTTCAGTTTCTGAGACAAATCACGCGAAGTACAGTGAGGACAATCTCACTGGCGCTGTTATTATTTACATATAAATAAAATTCGGATTTCTTCGAGTTGAGGTAGATTATATTTACACTTATTGATATATTTTCTCTTCCAAGTTGCCTGTTTCGTATAACATGAGGCATGGACTCGCTGTTGTTGGGTTACATAATGTTTATATTTGTGAAGAGTTTTAAGCTATTGTAAATTTTACAGAAAACTAAATAAAAATGTTGTGAAAATAAATTATAAAAAAGTGATAAACAGTGATTTCGTGTTTTATTCATCTACCCGACCTTTTAGATAAGACAAATTTAAACTATTATTTTATATGAGCCAGTAATAATAATACAATTATGGTACTACCATCTAAGGTTCGCCTATTCTGTCACACATAATATCTTGGAAATTTGTCTTAAAATATTTTTTTTTGAAGTTACATTATGAGACAAATGTAAAGAGTAGAGAGTAGAGTAGTAGCCTAGTAGAGTACCTAATCTTTAATATCGGCAGAAAAGGCTTCTTTGCTGACCAAAAATGTATTTAGCCCTTTCGGGTTTTCACTTAGATAGAAATAACCCGTATTCTGAAGCATTTTTCCATATTCAAGTACAAAACAGTTTTTACATATTAATAAGTGTTGACCCTACATTTTGCGACAATTTACTACACCGCATTACGTATAGCATTAGCTCGAGTATGTAAGTTCATTTTTTTGCTATATATAAATAATTTCAATGAAAAAATTGTATTTTACAAATGTGACAGAGTTTCAATGAAGCATAGTTTCCATATAGAAATGAGCGAAAGACAAACAAATACACAACAACATATAGTAGCATCTTTGAACCTTGTAAACACTGTTTGTTATAATATAATAAAATTCAATCGAAAATTGTAAGCGGTTTTTAAAAGTGTAAATAGAACTTTGCAACCAAAAGGGATGGAAGCATTTCTTTATTTATTTGTTTGATCATTTTCATACCCACATCACGTTTTCTTTACCTTACAAACAAGTGTTATTTACGCATAGAATGAACGAGATAAACAGCCTGAATTCGGACCTGGAAAAAAATTGGGAATATCTAGGACTACTTAAAAATTGTCTGTTTAAGGACTTGTCTCCGAATTGGAGGCATTGCTAATCACTGTCAGTCTGTGACAGGTATTTCGTTGACATTGACAGTCTTGAAGAAGAAGCAGTGGTAATTGCTACATCCTCCCTCGCGAGGGGGATGTTTAAACCCGTACGGGGTATGTGCCCCCTTCGGTTGGGTTGTAGGTTCGCACCCTTCTGATACAGGGTAGTACGGTGGCGGTCTATATAAACTAAGCAATTGTTGTATTGATTAATAAAGCTTTAATAATAATTATAAAAGCATATACTTGATATAACACAAACTTTTAGACATTTTGATAATTTAGGTTTTTTATTAGGTACTAAGAGAATTGGAAGTAAATGTCATTTCATTATTAATGTCTTTATAATCTTAAGTCGAGTATGTTTTGACGTTTGAACAGAACTTTCTATATTTTGGGACATTAGATTAATATATTATGCAGAATGATTTGTCAACTAGGTATTTGTTTTAAGCAATAAGTCTACCTTACGTATTTTATTTTAAAGTCCTGAAACCCCATCAGTGAAGTAAGGGGTTTCAGCTTTTCAAAACGACATCTTTTCGCCAGGAATCAACAAACTTCTACTACGCGTAAACGCTACTAATACAAGACAGACAGAATCAGTTCGAAACATCAAGTATATTAATTATTGTAAATGAAATCTCTATTTCGTAATCCGTTTCATATACATGTGTCCCGTTAGCTGCGTGTTCTAGATACAATAATTCAACATTCTAGTCATCGTATAGGACCTTCAGCCCTTTCAAAACTTAGTTCAAAATTGAGCATAGACAATGTACTCGTAAGGTTTGAAACTTTTTAGGAACTAATATTTTTATGAAGTGCTTGATTTATTGTTAACTTGTTTATGATTAGTAATTTTTGTATATAATGCATTAATGGCGAAGGTATTTTAAAAACATAATTCGGGCCTTAACAATTTTTTAAATTATTAGTTTAGATGAATATTACAAATTCAAGTATTACCGGGATCCCGTAAACTTACTGCCTTAATCACTACAAATTATAAAACAAAGTCGCTTTCTCTGTCCCTATGTCCTTTTGTATGCTTAAATCTTTGAAACTACGCAACGGATTTTGATGCGGTTTTTTTTAATAGATAGAGTGATTAAAAGAGAAAGGTTTATATGTATAATAACATCCATTAAATAGTGGAAAAGTACTGTTATTTTTGAGGTTTCTAATGTGATGACGTAAATAATTACATTTTTTCCGCTTACATTGCAAACGCAGGCTGAACCCTACGAGTTTTATCAAAATAATGTTCTAACTACTAAGTACTGTACACATTGAAAAGGTCTACAGAAAAGTCCATGATGGTATATGTCTATCTCTTATGGATAACCCACAATTTTTTTTTCATTTACTTTTTACGACAAGTAATGGCTAATTTTCAAAGCGATTTTAACCAATACAGCATTAATCCTTAAACAAGAAGATAAACGAAGAAACTCGAAAATAAACGAAAATACACGAAAATAAACGAAAATACACGAAAATAAACGAAAATACACGAAAATAAACGAAGGTAAACAAAAATACACGAAAATAAACGGAAGGTAAACGAAAATACACGAAAATAAACGAAGATAATCGAAAATGCACGAAAATTAACGAAGGTAAACGAAAATACACGAAAATACACGAAGATAAACGAAAATGCACAAAAATTAACGAAGGTAAACAAAATAAACGAAAATGCACGAAAATTAACGAAGGCAAACGAAAATACACGAAAATACACGAAAATAAACGAAAATAAACGAAAATAAACGAAGATAAACGAATAGTTTAGAATTTAGATAGGTTAAATATTCATATCCAGTACGAATATGAATTTGATATTGTAAGATTATTAATTAGTAATGTCTTATGCAATAAAATCTTAAACTCACGTTGTTGGCATTATTCACATACAAGTCATAGGTTTATCAATCTAGATTGATATGTTACAGTTATAGATTTAAAATGAATGAAAGCGTGCAGTGGAATATATAATTAGTCTACCGATAAATATTATTACATAAAAACTTTCCATTTTTTTACAACTTTTTAAATTTTTAAATTTGGAACACGTAGGTAAATTATTTTAAAATTTCTTTAGATTTTGCGCCATTTCACATATTTTTTCGTGTATCAAATTACAATATGAAATGTTAAAGAAAGTATATATAACCTGTATATATATTCGCTGCTCAAGTGGCCGGAAAGGTACAACGTGGTCATCAATCTGCGGCAGTGATGGTTTGGTAGGGCGTCTCTTATCATGGAGTCACAAAACTACATTATTGTAAAAAAGAAGTGAAAACTTCAGCCAAAGTGTATCAAGATATAGTCTTGGATTATGTTGTGAAACAATAGCAATACACTTTTTAAAAATATACCGTGGACTTTACAGCAGGATTTTGCACCTGATCACAAGGCACGATCTAAACAAACCTGGCTTGAAACCAACGTTCTGGACTTTATAACTTAAATCTTTTATTAGCGCCTGCGTACGCAAATAGGTGTTCAATCCCCACGGCCCAAGAATGTATATTATTTTTTTTATAATTTTAAAACAGTAATTAGATAAAATATGTATATAATGGTTTGTACTATTATTACCAGCTACTTTTTTATTACTATTATTATTGCTTATAAAAAGTGAAAATGGTAAACTTTTAATACAATTGAATGAATAATGTAATGCAATAAATAAAATATATTTTTCAAATGAATAGTGTATCTGTTGCATTTAAGTGGTCTCTAATTTCCTAATAATTAAAAGAACTTGTGTAATTATAACTCAAACTTCGTTAATTGCTAATATTTATGGAGAAAAAATAGCATAATTTTAAGGCTACGCAATTTTAGCTTGAAAACCCGCGTACATAATGTTTTTAATTGAGAACTAATACATAATGTTCTAGTGATACTGTATTTCAAATTTTATATTTGTACAGTTTGATTTACCTTATTTGGTTTAAATATTTATTATCAAAGTGTAAAGAGCGAAGAGAATGCATTATATTCGACGCCAAAAATGGATGGTCTTCGTAGGGTTTGATTACTGCGATGCAGATAGGTGATCGATGGACTGTCACGGTCAGATTGTCGATTAATTATTGGGTTCGGGCGGTAGGGTAGTTTCGATAATATCTATTAGCTGCAGTAGAAAAGTCACCCCGTAAAAGTGAATAAATCTTCGCGTCTCATAACTATTTAATTATTACAGTAACTGTAAAACAAATGATATTCCGAGAATATAGGACATTTATTCCATAATTTGAGTTTGTTATTCAGTTCAGGTTCAATGTTCGTATACAAAATGACCACAATTTCTAGAATAAACAACGCGTCAGAATAAATACATGGAATAACATCGAATGTTGCTAGAAAAGAAAATTAGAACACCAACGATTATACAGTAAAATATTTTTGGTGAAGACAATATGCTCGTGATCTTTGGGTTTGCTTTCACTTAAAACGTATTATTTTCCCTAAAATTGATTCCAGTACTTACATTTATTATGGCAATGGATCAAGATGTTTTAAACAACTGCCCATAACAAGGACAAATTTTGCGTATTGTAATCACCTCCAAATCGAAATATTTATAAACAAATAAGTTCATTTTTTATGGCGATAGTTTATGCCAGTTTTAAGTTAAAACCCATTGAAGGTAAGAATCATATCATTAGAATACTGGTAGCGCCATCTATGAACGAACTCGTACGAACTTTTCAACCCACCTAATTTGAATACCATTTTTCTAAGTAAAAATAAATTCAGATAAAAACTAAATTGTAGAGAAGTATTTACAACAAACATGGTCTCTTATCATATGACGTTTGTTATTATTTAACCATAATTGGAGCTTAATCGGATCCATTAACATGCACTTGTCAACGCTCACACTTGACCCGCTCCAAACTTTGTCAACTTAACGCTAATAAACACGAGGACTGATAAAGACACAGTATAGTTAAGACAGTAATTCAGATTCAAGATAGATCCTTTATTAGAGAATAATACTTAAGATTAATTAGAGTTATTAATAGTGGAGATTCCTTGTAGACTTGCGCCGATGCTGTTCATTATTATTCAATAGCGCAAGGAGAACTTGACGTGTAGAAATAGCGAATACATAATTAAAAAAAATTCCATAAGTACTATAAAGATAGGCCACATCGACTTCCACGAGTTGTGAATTTTTTGACCACAAAATAAAATAAAAACATTATCTAAAACTTGTTGATTACTTATGACAAATAATAAAAAAGTAGTCATTATTTTAAAGATATTTATATTTAATTGGAAGTTGATAACTATCCTATGTATTCATAAAAACTTAAACAAATAACTAAAACTAAAAATGTATTATTATACAATACAAATTTTATCTTTGTTATAATAAGATATTCTAAAACAATAAATAAGCTTGATTTCTATAAAGGGTTTTATTTATAAAGACACTGGAAGTATTTTTGTAATACGCCAGTATTACAATTATATAAATTTTCTTGTTCTTTCTAGCAACATAGACTCAAAACTACTCCTCATTAACTATCGACTAATATTTCACAGACTTAAAAAAAAGTGCGTGCATAAAGTACACATGTCAGAAGTGTAACTTCTTTGTAAATTAATTATTACTAAGGTAAAAGCCACAATAGATTATCATGTACCATACGATATGTATTTATATAACTATATTCACACTATTTACGTGCTAATTATAAGATATATAAATAAAAAATCTGAGTTAAATGCACAAGACGTTACAGAATTGTCATCTAAAGTTTTAATTGTAACTACTAACAAATACATCAATCAATAGCGTGTAATTTTTCTCGATCTCCCTTTCTCACTCTCTCTTAATCGGTCTCAATCACTCCCTCCCTTTTCTTCGACAAAAACGCTGCACATCTTCGTGACGTTCCGTAAAAAACGTGCCCTCATGCGCCTAAAGAAGTTACAGTTAAAAAAACTTTCATATTAAGTTAATCAAATTAAAAATAAACATAGTCACGAGATTTTACTAGTGCAAATGTATTAAGCTGAAAACAAAACAAAATGCAAGTGCATTGACTGACATCCGACCATGAGGTGACGCGTGAATGATATCAGTTATCTTTACCATTACGATTATTTATCACATTATTCGCTGCGAATTAGTACGACATTACTCTTTTCATCATTAGTTCAAAGTCCACCCATGTATAAACCAATGTATGTCTTGGACAGTACTACAGGTGGTAAAGATTGGATTATAACGATATATCAAATCAAATTAAATCAAAATATCCTTAATCGTATAGGTACTTATAAACGTCAAGAAAACAAATTAAATTAACTGTAAATTTACATTTACAACCAGTTCGCAAGTCAAGGGCGTAGAGCGGGTAAGAAGAACTGGCAAGAAACTTTCCGCCACTCTTTTCAATCGCCAAGTTTGTATATATATGTCTTAGCATTCCTAATATAATATGTTGAGTGTCATACTAGTACTGTGGCTTAATTGATACCACTGCCTTGGGTTTTCTCCTTGGCATAAAAGCACAGCGAAGACTATATTAATCTAAATAAATAGTTCTGAATATATACAAGAATAAGCTAGCCTAGTTTTTTAAAACTAAATAAAATACAATTATTTAAAATATGATTCTAGATCTATGACTTAACAATTCTTTTGATACATAGAACAGGAAGAAAAGCTGCTATGTAGGAGACAGCAGCTTTTCAGTGTGGGTATGGGAGTGTCAAAAATTCCTATAAAGGGACTTTATTTGATTTTAATATAAGCCCACCAGCGCTTAATGTTTCACGCCAGACCCGACTGATAACAAAGTTGATTTCCTTCAAGAAAAGACCATACCAATTCTTATATTGTCCATGAGCAGCACCTTAACATCAAATGAGCCTCCTGTTATATGGAGTAAATACAGTGTCTACATCATTTTTGATTCAAAATATTAAATAAAAACAAATTAATCTTAAGACCACGCGATTCATCACTGATTGACATTATCTGTTTACATAATAGCAATGAGTAGTTTATATCGTGCTTAAGTAAATTATGAACACGTAAATAGAACGATGTTAATACGTGTTAGGAAATTTTATGCTGACACACAGTGGTTTTGGGCAGATCAAACATACTCGTGTGTGTCACGTGGCACTGCCATAATTGGTAAAATTAAGATTAGCCTAACTTTGTAAGTACGTTATTTTGGTATCTATTACAATTTTCGTGGTTAAGGTTTACAATTCAATACCTCGATTTTGAGGTCGGGGGAGGGTATACTTATCACCCCCAACCAATTTCAAGTACCAGCAACAGTTATTTCAATAAAAAAAAAACAAAACATTCATATAGTACCTAAGATTACCCCGGCCCATCGTCATCAAAGTCATCCACATAAGCCGGTCGTTTATCAAGCAAAATTCACCAAGTTTAAAAAAAATCAAATAAACTCACGCACATTCACGAGAAAACAAAAGAAATGTAAAAAGTAACGGCTTTTTAACGAATAATCCGCGCACACTAACACACTGTTCTGGCGGATCGTTTACAAATTTCTAATATTGCACAAAATATCGAAAAAAAAAATTAATTAGTTTAAACAACTCAAGCAGCATAAATTACTCCAAATCTCACGGAGGTTTTCGAATCAAGGTCCCCCGAGACTCCTACATACTCAGTATAATCAAATTCAAGGTATTGAATTATAAACCCAACCCATTTTCGTTTTTCTTCATAGACCAGTAGATACCAATTTTATGTACACGTCGTTTTTTGATTACATTTGTCATGATGTCGTCGGCGTACAGTGATACTTACGCGGGATTTTAAATGTTAACAGCACAGAAATAATAAAATCCTATCAAAACAGAAGAGAATATTATAATTAACGGACGTCAAATGTATTTAATAGGAGCAATAATAATTTGTAATAAATAATGTTCCGTAAACATAATTTACGTGTGGAACATCCGCTTGTTATTCAATAGTCTGACGCTATTTTTAAAATAATCTCCTTTAACATAAATTTCTTTGAACGCCAGTCTGGGAGAAAATTGAAAAACTTTGTACATAACGAGACCTGAAAAGGTTTGAAATAAACTGTAAGGAAAATTATTTATTGCCTTTGATCGACGTTATTGATGGAATTATTAAATTATAGAAAAACACAAAGGGCAGAGTTATTTTTATGTGTTATTTTTATGTACCTACTACAGGTTATTCATAGAAATACTCGCGATATTTAATAATATATTCCTCTCAAAGTAAGGTCGGTTTAATCGGAAACTCTACGAATCTTAGACACTAGCAATACCTGCGCATGGTTTAAGGAGCGTATTTGTTTTGATGTGTTTTAATGTGTATTAGACGCATTTACGCAGATGTTATGGGTACAAGTTATTTTTACAGATTTTAATCCGTTCATTTCCAGCAGTGATATTGTTAACTTTCACTAAGATTATTATTCTCATTTCCATGATGTCGGCGTTAATATATCCTTTTTTTTGTGACTGAGGGCAAACTAGCTGATGTGGTGTCTGGCAGAATGACAGCATAATGCTAAGCCAGGGCCATTAACAGCCACAGCCACACGTATTACATGCTAAAGACGAACCGAATGGGAAAAGGAAAAAAATCTATATATATACCTCTCATTATATGTTTTATTTAATTTTTTCTCTTTGATTATTGTTATTTTGTGTATTTATATGTGTGTTTTGTTTGTAATAAATAATATGTCTATGTCTATTTTGTAAAGTGTCCACTCTTATTTAGTGGTTCTTACTTCTTTCCAGTCAGTTACTTTTATTACTTAACATAGGATTTGGTATCTACAGATTCTTACAGTACTTAGTGTGTACTTCACTTTAAGTACGTACGTTTTGGATAAGTTATCCTCCTTTTTAATCATAAATTTATGTGTACAATTTAGATCTTAATATCTTCTAATAACCTTAAATATCTTCTAATAAACAGTCCTTTGGCAAAATTTCTTTCGGCATCTTTTGTGAATTAATTTCTATAGTATCGTGGTTAATTATGAAACAAGAAAATTGAAACAAATCTCGCATTTAATTCAGATATTTTTTGTTGATATAAGTATAAGACCCGGTTTTAGCTTCGACAAAGATTACTTACGTTAAGTAAATGGCAATGTAATTGTATTATTTAGTACACTTATTTGTTTTTTTTTTGTAGTTCTGCATATATATATCCTCTTTCTATATTTTGTATTATTGTTGTATGTTACATGACTCTACATGAGTCATGTAACCTAACGTTAGTTAAGTTTCATATATATTACTAAATTATAGAAAAATACAAAGAGTCGAGTTATTTTTAAGTGTAATATGTACCTACTACAGGGTTTTTGATCTTCGAAGGCTTGGATGCTCTCGAAATCTATAGGTTAAATGGGCAAATAGCAGACAAGTCTACGTCTGTTTCATCATTTAAAAAATGACAATAATCAGCCTTTGGGGCCTCTCAAATGTTATTGATTCATAGATTCATATGTTCTATTTTCTTTTACTGAGCACTATGATAATTGTACATTATCATATTATACAAACCCTGGACCTAAGGTTTGATAATCAAACCCTTGACCACCAGACTACTCTTAATACGAGCTAGACATTCTGCATCTAATGTTAATTACTAATATTGTAGAACCTTATACTCAGGCATGTGTTTGAGAATGTCTATTTTAAATCGTTGTAAATAACTTAAATCTCTTATTTGTATTTGGAAGTTAATTAAGCTTGATTAGAAAGATATTTCAATTAAGGCATGTTGTGAGAAGATTTATTTATCTGGGTTGCATTTGCAATAGCAATTTTACATACATAATGTACAAATAAACTCTTTTATAGCGTTTAAAAAAATATATTCATATTATTCCAATTTTTTTACATAATGTTTATTAGCAATTATAGCAAAAATATACGATTATCTTTGACTTCTAAGTAAAAATAAAATAATTAAAAATTAATAAAACGAAAATTTAAAACAACGAGGAAAGACTCCTTCATTTGAGCCGTTTAATATTTTCCGCCTGCTGCGCATCAGATTTTTTGCTTGTCCGAGGGAGATTAAACGAGGCAAACGTTTCCACACATGTATGTAAATAAGTAATTCTAATTAACCAAAATGAGGCAGATGAATTTCTGGATCCGTTTTTTCGGTGACAGCTTCAGACAGCACACAGCACAGACTCACATAAATAAACTATGGAATAGTAATCCAACAAAGGCGCCCCCTACCATAATCACCATGGGCTTCACAAATGCCACAATCATCCACCCTTCAATATAGTTTTTGCTGCGTACCATCACTATGTGGAACCAGATGCCCCATGAAGTATTTCCGAACCAGTTCGACTACTTACCAATTCATGAAACGCCGGCAACGCACCTACGAACCTTTTGGTAATGAGTGTCCATGTCATTAACATCAGGTGACCGTTCCGTCCCGTGTGCCTCGTATTTCATAAAAAGGTATAAATATAATAATGCATTGCAGTATATAAAATAATGTTAAATCATGTAAAATCAAGGCCTCTCGATTAAAGCTATACCTTTTCTAATTAAATACGTTTGTTGAGCAAGGAAACGCCCATTATCTTGAACTTTATAATTCAAGGTTGCATTACTTAATAAACTTACTATTTCGTAAATTGCGTCGTCTTCAATTAAAATAGTTTAAACTGCTGTTGCACATTTCAACGGATTTGTATGCAAAGTATCTCTACGGTTCCTGGGTCAACGGGATGTTTTAAATAATAGAGGATATTATTTTCACTCTATATTCACGTACATGATATATAATGTAATACTAAATAAAATTTCTGCATCTGGCTTCACTCTCGGGGCGTAACTCTGACTTAGGTTATGGCGACACTTAAATAACTAAGAAACCCTGAATGAGCCTTGACTCAAACAGTATCATTAATCTTAAAGATTGATATCAATTACTAAAGGTATATCGTTTATATTAAATGATTGGTATCGGAAAATATAAATATTTCGACTTCGATTGCTGATGAACTACTCGCATGCTTTATGGTACGCAGAAATGTGTCTTCCCCATTTATGTTACTTTGGTACAGGATTTTAAACAATTCAACATATAAATTTGAAAGTGTAGACATTTAAATTTTTATAATTTACATTATTTACACAGGTGTGCTATACATATAGTAAATCAGTATACATAATCTTTGTTCACATTATTTACTCCATAACGAATTGTTATTGTAACAACTGGTCATTTGTATATAGGAATGGCTATACGAAATTTTAGAAATGTAAGTATTATGTAAGTTATAGTAAAGTTAAAAGTTATTAATTAGAAACGCTTAGAATAACGGATCTCTATAATGAGATTATAACAAAACATAGACTTTTTTACTATAATAAACTGAACTGAGAAGACCTCTAATAGGCAACGATGGCGGCACGAGCATCTTCTAGTACCACTACTACTATATATACAAGTAGTGAGCATGACCGCCCTGTCAAAAGTGTACCGCATAAGAAGAAGAAATATAGATCCCGTTATATCCTCCCTCATAAGCAACCAACGATGGGAACTCCATAGGCGAACACAGAAAGCTACAGCAGCAATGAGCAAACTGACCAGAATATGGCAAAACAGAAACGTGTCGAAAACCAAGAACAGGCCAGTCAGAACTTTGCTTTTTTCCATATTTTTACAGATCAGAGGCCTGGTTAATTCATGTAGAGGAGCGAAAAACGATAGAGGCATTGATATGTGGCGTTTGAGATGATTGTTGCGAGTATATACCATGTACCATGTAGTAATACCATGCAGTACAAAAAGAACCAATAAGTCCATTCATTTATATTTTTCAACCAGAGATCTGGTTGAGAATAAAGAAAGAGATCTGGTAAATAACCATCCTAAAGATCACCACCACACATATATTAGACAGCTATCATTTCCAAACGGGTGCTTAGCTACATTGGCAAAATATCCAGCAGTGAACCAAATAGTTTTGACAAGCTGTTGATGTCATGAGAAGGCGGGGTTCGATTGTCCACCCGTTGGTCTGACCAAATAAAGATTCAAGCAAGAGGGTAGAGTGGTTTGAAGGCAGCAATTCGACGTGTCAGTTTGGGCATTCCAATTCAGGCACAACCGGCAGTAATGAAGATGGAGTATAGAAATAGCAAAGCAATTGAACATAGAACCTTCGTCCTATTTGAAGGTGTTGTGTGTCAAATACTAAGCCAGGAAGCAGATAAAGATAATATAAAGCCACCTGCTGCTGTTTTTGGTATTCATATGCATACGTATAACGCACCTATTGGTACCTATGTGCTTATGTATAACATATAATATAACGAAAGACAACGCCTAAGAACCTGACAAACGACCAAACGCAACGTAACTTTTAAAATAGTTGCGGAATGATACGGTCGATACTAAAAATTTCGCAAATTGAAGATTGAATAGTACCTAATAAAAGAAATATTTACAAAAGAGTCTTAATACTCTCTGCCTAACAAGATCAAAAAGTTTTAAATCGTGAAACGGGGTCGCAACACTCATTTTACATTATTACTGGCATTATTCTGACTTCAACCAATCACTGTGCATTTTTATAAATATTTTAGAGAACAAGGTCGTAGGTTCCATCCTCAGCTGTAACGAATAGACTTACTTTCTATGTGGGCATACATTTGCTCGTACGGTGAAAATTGTGAAAACCAGATTGCCTTAGAGCCAAAAAGTCAACTTTGCATATTAGGTTGATAAATTATCATAAAACAGATACAGAAATGTGAGGTCTTTTTTTAAATGAATAGACTAATCTATAGTTCTTCAAATAATTTACACACTTAAATGAAGCCGTTTTTACTAAACTTGTTTTAAAGTTAGTATAGGTGTTATAAATGACTTATTTGTATTCTTTAGAAGTGCTTAAAGATGCTATAATATTAGAATAATTACGATATAAAACAGTATTACATTTATAAAACAAACAAAGTATGTGTGTGTTTATATGCTTGCAGTGCACAGACCCTGTGCAATTAATACAAATCATTCACTCATAACACAGCCAAATTAGGTATTACTTAGTTTAATTGTTGAATAATTTATAAATAGTATTTATCCTTTGGTAATATTCGAAACTTTTTGTTTATATTATGTATTCCATCATGGTTATACTGTTGATATATTGTATTTTATTAAATATAATATATGTTAGCTGTTACGAAATAAATAAAGCAAATCTATTTAACACACAACATTTGACAAGATTTTTGCTTTCTTGGGCTGTGTTGTTATCATTTCAGTGAAAAAAAAATAAAAAATGTAAAATATGTTTAGAAATTTCTTTCTTGGTTACAATGCGACAGAAACATCAGCCTCTCTCGAAAATGTGCAATGCCTGCAAAATGTATTATTATTAATTCAAGGTTTCAGAAACCGTTATTGTTCAGTAAAATAAAATCTCCGGATTCAGTCTCATACGTAACATAGATTTTGGTAGTACAATTATATTCATTACATTTTTGTTACAATTTATGTGTAAATTTAGAGATTTTAATTTCGTAAAGCTCTACGAACAAATACTTAAAAGTGCACTTATATGTAACGAATGTAGTGTAATAAGCAAAAGTAAATCGGCAAGGCCGTCCAAGGCAGGCGAGCTCGACACGTGGGAACGCTCTCTCGGCTGTAGAGGCATACCTGTTGCCACACTGACATTCACTTTGTTCTGACTTAAATGAATTCACTTTGTTTTACCAGACATTTGTAAGATATCGCGTAGAGGAATCCAATATGGATTACGAAATAAACTTACAATAAAAAAAGAATTTTGATTCCAGGGAAGTGGCAAATTTATGTAATTGGAAATGTGCATATTTCTAATGTGTTTAATTACAAAATGTGTATGTAAAAATATGCAAACTCAAGGTGCATATCAGGTCCTTCGTCATTTAAAGTTTGTGAGCTGTTTAAGTATCTGACTAGTCGCATCAACATTCAGGCGCTGAAGCGTGCATGGGAAGGGACCAAACCTTGTTACGAAATTGATTATTTTAATTATTTTCGATTTCAACCTTTAAAATGTAACATGACATAACATTTAATTCTAGATTCGATTGATTTAATTAATATAAAAACAAGTTGCCACATACTGAAATCACTTTTTACAAGAAACAAAAAGTTGTTTTCGATAATTAAGAAAATAAAATGGTATTTGATTTATAGAAGGCTTTATCGCACTTGGGAGTGGCGCGAAACCTATTTATATCATTGACGATTTAATGTGTGCAACCTTTAAAGGTAAAGTTAAAATCTACGATGTCAACTTTGATAAAGGTGCAAGAAATTATCAATGGTGTACTAAAATCAGATGAATATAAAATATTTTAAAACACTATTAATTGTATGAACTGACATAAGTATTATCATATATATTTTTATTACGCGGTGGACTATCCTTTAACGTCTCTCCTTGCATGATTAAGTCAACAACAAGATCATTTATACCCGTAGTTGTTTTATCTAACTCTAAAGAACTTGATATAGGTTCTGGTGTATCTTTAAAAGTAACTTTCTCAATGGCATTGAATGTAGGATCATTCTCAATGACATAAATGGTTTCGGATAGGTCACTAGCAAACATAGTCGTACTGAAAGAACTTGCATCATTAGTAATGTTATTATCTTCTGGTAAAGTTGTACTATTAATTAAATCATCCATTCGATTTTCAGTTAGATGATTGAAGGTCATATTTTCAAACGATAGCTCGTCTTTTGTCATATTAGGTTGCTCTTCATCAAATGTATTCCCATCTACTGTATTCGATATTACATTAAGAAGAATAGATTCATCGACTTCTATAACGATGACTGTTTTGTTGTAAACCTTTTCCTGACTATAACTTCTTTTTCTTCCTCTTTTATTAATGCTTTCAGGGCTTAAATTGATAACAATTTTTGGTCCAGCATAATCTCTGAGGTTTAAAATTAACGAACTAGGAATTTTGATTAAATTAAGATACTCGTCGTCGTATTTAATTGATCTTCTTTGTCCCTTTATGTTTGAGAGAATAGAATCCATGTCAGTTGTTTCATTTTCTGATGTTATATTATCTTTGACATGAGTGTTATTCCTAATGTTTGGCCCTACAGGTACGGATATTATAGCATTATCAGACGAAAAGGATTGGATATTACTCTCGGTGGAAGGTTTTACATGCACAGTAACATTTGCTGGAAGCTTTTCCAAACCATAGTCCAAATTACCATTCTGCTGCAGTTCTTCCGTAAACGGTATTACTTGCTAAAATAAAAATCAAATTATTTAAACCTTTTATTAAAATACATAAATAAGTATTTACGTTATGTTATTATTTTTAAAGATGTTAGGTGTTTGAATCAATCAAACATTTGTATTATATATAAACCTCTGCTTAGGTAGAAAACTAAACCATCAATTAATTTAAATATTGTTTTCGGAACTTACTGAGCTGTATCTCCTAGCGTTTTCTGGAATCGGTTTCGGATTAACACTCCTCATGAGAAAACAGAGTAATCCAAAACAAAACACAACAATAGTTGCTGTTGCTATAAGGAATACTGGACCAAGTTTAACCATTTTAATGGATTTATAAAGTTATATATAAAGCTATAAAAGTGTAAAAATTAAAAAAAATAACATCTTTGAAATGCCAAAGCACAATAAACACAAAACGCTGTCAAATCGATTAAAGTTGTTTAATTATAGATAATTTAAAATTGTTTAAAAGATTTATCACAGAATATTATAATTAGTTTAGAGTTTTTACTTTTACCTACTTCATACTACCTACGTTTCAGCATCAATGAATTTATATTTATATATATAATAAATAAAATATATATAAGATTGCCAAATGATCATGAAACAGATACAGACATCTGAGGCCCAGACCTAAGAGGTTCTACAGCCACAACCTTTTTTTGTTTTTGCTTGGTTGGTAGGTTATAAGTGTATATTTTCTTAATTTTCCATTCATTTTGCGATTTAGCCCCATTGCACATTATTTTGTATAACGGACAAATATATATTAAAGATGTATGTTGTTAACCATCGCTTATATACGATAAGGCCGCCTAACGTAATCTATAACCTTTTTAATTAATTAACTTTCTAGAAAGTTACTACTTTCCGTTAAGTAGGCAATTTAGGCTACATAATACAACCGAATCTAGGTATAGTTTCGTACACGGAATTTTTGGGATATATTAAAACGCTACTTTTTAAATATTATTTATTACGCAGACAGTGGTCTTATGTTTTCACTTATGTTACCATATAATATTTCTCCAAGTAGTGTTGAAAATACTTTCATGATTATTCATATCAATATATATTTCTTGCGACGGCTGAAAATTAAAACACATAAGATGGCCTATAATATATTTTTTTAGTTTAATACTTTAAATAAATCATGTACTAAAACGTCAATATGAGCTTTCAAGTTTTTATGTACTTTAATAATGTTAAAAACAACAGTTATAAGCTTCTTCAACACTTGCCGTATTCACACATTTCCACAAAAGAAGTGGTGGGTGTTTCCGAGTGGGATTGTTATGATTAGTATTATGGTGAGTGATGAACGAGTGATATTCAAAAATACCAACAAGATACTATTTCTTATCAATATTATTGAATAAAAACAAAAGACTACATTTTTACCAATTCATTTGTAACAACTTCCCGTGAATAATATTCCATCATACGAGCAGCCTTATTCGGTATATTTCTTAAATCAGGGTCCACTTGAATCATTAAATACATGAACCCGACAAAGCAAAAGATTGTTACTATAGTGAAAGATAAAATATATCGATATAGTTTCATTATTGTTTTTTTATAATATTTTAATCGTTGTTTCTTTAAATCCTTTATAACGACTTTTTGACAGAATAAATGGCTGTTTGAATAAAAACCAAATCACAGACAAATTATAAGAAATACATAAGGTGAATCTGTAGTATAAAAAAAAACATGCGTGAAGTGGTGCGGCTAAATAAATTGTACTTATTTAATCACGATTACATAGATATTATTTAATATAATTTGCACTTAGGTTATAAAGGAATTCAATTGTCTATTATGTTTGTATGTCATAAGTCAATTTAAATATTTGACATTATTTTTCTTGACTGAATAAAATAAAAATTATCGAAACATTCTATTAGTTAAAATGAATTATAATAGTTTTTATTATTAATCACATGAAAATCAAGGTTTGGTATAGGTTAGTATTGAATAACTTTTTTAAGAAAAAATAGATATTGTCTGCCTTAAAGAAAATTTAAAATGTTAAAACTAATTACACCTGTTAGTCATTATGGCCAACTAGCAATGGCTTACACGTTGTAATTGTTGCGAGAGAAGAGAATTGTTAAAGTTAAATTAATTACTATAGTTGCTTTTGCCTTGCCTGAATAACTTTCAGGCTGACTCAGCTGGACTTAAATTCAAGACCTCCTGACCCGCAGACCATAACAAAGAAACAGTTATCTCAGCCTGTTAATGTTTTATAGTACTTATTTTTTGTAACTGGAAAGAATTTGTTTCAGAAATGACAAAAGATTCCGAAAGACACAGCGAATCCGATTCTGAAATTGCATCAGTTCGCTCCAATCGACTTGGAAGACTTGCTCCAATAATATGCCCTATCATTTGTGCCCTTTTTTTGGCTAGTGTTCTTGCGATTTCATTTATAGTTTCAAAATTGCTATACAGCTATATGATCAGCACAACTACTTTCTGTACAAGCCGGAAATATGACCAAACTAAATTATATGTTATTTTAAAAAATAACACCAAAACACCATCCTTACTTACTAACGGATTTTAATAGTGTTTAGTGCCACCTGTTACTCATTGGCTGTATTACTATTATTTTCAACCTATTACACAGTTGACTATAACATAATATAATTAAAACTAGGTGGCAGTATATTATTAAAAGTTAAAATACCATATTTAATTTTTTATTGTTGTTATTTATTTACAAAATAATATTGGATTTAAATTAAAATATATGTAGATTCAGTATTTTTATTTTTTTCCTACATTTTGTACATGACTGACGACTTTTGATTGTTGGGTACTTGACATTTCACTTAGCTGCCATGTTTCAAAACTCAATTGACAATGTACACAAATCTTATGTCAAAACATGTTCATTGTTAGCAAAGTAACAACTATTGAAATTTGTATTAGAAATTTTTGTGGTGTGGATTAATTTTGGTTGGCAGATAATTTTTTATACCAAATAATTAATACAATAAAGATAACAATGTCCACAGTGATAGTTTGGTAGTTCAATATATCCTGTTTAATACGCGGCAACGTCTATTATGTAAGTTACAAATTTAACTTTATTATTTTTATTGATTTGTATTGCGAAGGTCATTGTCAACCGGCTTTTCATCTTTCTTTAATTAATATAAATTTTACATAATTTGAAATTGAATAAGCGTATGGTGTATAATACTTTTTTTAACTTTATCATCCTTAAATAAAACTAAAGATTCTATGATTCTCGAAATGTTGATGATCATGGCAATTTTTCGTTCACGTAATTATTCAAAAAAATATCAATAGAAAATACTTTACTATAGAGTTTTTGTTAATATTCATATTTTTTTACATTGTGAATTGTAAAACATATATGAATCATGGTGGATCACATATATAATAAAATATGACTTAAAGGATTACTTTTAGCTTTTTCTTTCCATAAGTAAACTAGTTATTTACTAATTGTGTTAATTTTCCATGGGCAGACTGTTTTTAATTAAAAAAGGTTTGCCAGGGCAAGAGGCTTATCTTATGTTTAGTGATATTGTGAGATAAGTACTGTGGATACTCAATTATTTAGTATTCATCCACAACCCTAATTTTCTTAGCGACCTACCATCATACACTTTGATTTGCTATATTAGAACTTGGTTTGCCCTATTAGAACTTGGTTAGTCAGACAATGCCATCTTCCAGATGTTCTGAACGACTAAAACTGAAGCTTTTCCACATTCGTTATTGTTGGTTGTTTGCTGTGAAACATCCAAATGAAATCAGGCAGAATATAGTGCGGAGTTTAGCATTTTATTCAGATACAGGATCTATTACCAATGCCTTGTATTAGCTGACACAATGTGCTCTTATTTTAAACAAAGATTTGTACATACTTTATTTTACCTTCTCTTTAGTCTGGAAAATAATTATACATCAAGGCAATGTTTTACTTTGTAAGAATCTTTTGCGAAATACAAATCTTTAGATACAAACATAATATTCAGAAGTACAACTTCCCTGGGGGCTTCACATAAAAGCCCATAGGGTCATTCAGAAATCTCAAACACAATGGATGACTTAACCTATTAAAGCAAGTGCCTCTCTTTTTGTTAAGGCTTTGTCATTGTGATAAAAAGTGAAGTTTGGTCAAGTGCTTGTGAGTGTTAAGATGCTTTGGTGATGATTTCATATGCAGGTGTGTTACTTGTATAGTATATTTTATTTATTTTTGGTTCAAGTCTTGTTTTTTAATATGTGTCAGAGTCTCTTATCTCATTTCTCGGGACAAAGATATTTTCTTTGTAATGGGGTTTCCACGATATCTGGCTTTAACAGCATTAACAGGTGATGTTTTTGATAGATAAAGTGTTGTTGTATCGGTTCATAGTACGATATACGAACATACGGCTTTTTAAGTGTCTAGAATTTGACCGAGGGCTCCATCCTGGGACCACTTTGGGTCACTTTCGTTCACACGATTACTGCAATCCTAACATGCAGTGCAGTCTGTAACACCCCATTACATATTGTAAATTGATAATGACCACGAAAACATGAGAAATCGCGCAAAATCAAAAGAAATTTTTAAAATTATATACATGTTCTGAATTCAAAATAATCAAAAAGTTTTAAAAAAGTAAATTTATATGTAATGGTATTTATGGCCAGACTATTTAGATAAGAAGCGGACATACTCCGATTGCAATCTCTCTTAAAAAGTTTTTTTAAACTGCACCAGTTAGCGTAAGGGCAACTCACAGAGCTAACGCCTTCGCTTAGCACATAACTTCGCTTATAACAGACAGAAACACAGATCTGTATGTATAAGGTTTTTTGTAACGTACAAACTTTTAATATAATAAAATATTTAGAGCTATTTATTTTAGAAATTCACTTGGGCTAATATACTACTGGATGCAGTCAGAAAGTTAAGGAAACCCTATTAAAATCATATTTGCTAATCAAGCTTGCCATTGTCGTTGTCGACAATTTAAATCGATTACGGACAATTAAGTAATTTGGCACAAAGAGTGATGTGAACTTTGATCCCTGCCCCAGTTTCCGGGGTCATACGTTATAGTGACGTCACGGGTGGCCCGCTGACCTATTTTCAAGGTGCGCCCCATTGAGGTTCCCTTCTAATATCCTATATTTAGTCGCACTACTCCATTCATTGCTCGATGCACATGGAAGTGAATGGGTTCTGCGCATGCTTGATCAAGTTTTTATATTCGTAATAAAACCACTTATTACAAGTTATAATAAGCCGCACTTTACAGATATTAGAACATCTTCTTCGTTTAATTTCTTCACACACCGGCAACCACTTAAGCTTTAGTTTTCTTTTGTTTAGGACTTTAGTTTTAGTGGTGGATTTACCAGCAGACTGGAGCGGTGGGCGCCACATTTGGGAACCGTTTTTTTGCTACCAAATCAAAGAAATGTCTACAGGACGTTTTTCTGATGTTTTCCTTCTGCGCCCTCAGCTCACACTTTGTATGTGTAAAGAGTGAATTTGCAGAAAGTGTATTTCCATCTTTCTTCTTTCCCCTTATCAACCCATACACGTCAGTCTTACTACGGGAGGCTGTGAAGTGGATGGTTTGTGTATGATTTTGTGCTCGAAAATCAAACCCAAAAATTTTACGTGCAATTTCAACGAAATTGTTGGATTATAAAAATAATCTAGGACATGACATTTGCTGTGTAATTGAGATGACTAAACTATGTAATCTTGTTTTTTTTATATTATCCGTCTGCCATGGAAGGCTTGTTACCTGTTTCCACAGGACTCTTTTAGTGCTGTTATAGGCAGCAAATTAACCCGTAAAATGGTAAGAAGCAAATAAAATTTATTATTATATCATAAGTAGTAATGGACTAACTTGATCATGGATCATTTGTTTCTCTTAGGCAAGGAGTCTTCTCAAGTTACTAGAACCAGATTTTTAATTACATACTTGTACAAAAATGGTAAATCACGATAATATATTCTATAGTTAGTTAGTCGTAGCATATAAATAAATAAATCGTTTTTTGTAAAGCAATTAGTATATTTAGATAATCGATCTATATGTATATAATGTAATTATGAAAATTCGCCAAAATAATTATAAATTTTTTGTGTTCATCAATTGTTTGTGTTCATCTGCAATCGGCTATCAGCCATAATCAGATATTTTCTGAGGTAAATTTAAGTTGGGTGCGATTCCATTGAGAGGCACCGTTTGCGTTGTAGAAATAATGTATGTATGTATATTTAAACCACCGTATGTGGTTTAAAAAAATGTACATAAAGATTTGCATGCCAAATGTCATATTAATTTTTATAATGTCTTGATAATAAGTTATTTATAACTGTTATTAAACCTGTGGACAAAATACTCGGAATGCATAACTGCTTGCATGGTTATATAAATTTGGTATTGTCAATCGTCTACAGCTTACAAGAGGTAGGTACAACGTCTAAAACAGCCTTAATAAATTCCTTATAAAATGATACTACAACTCAGAACTGAGGCAACATAGCCGTGATAAGTAGTAGTTGCTGCGAGCCACTTTGCGAGTTCGACTCAAAGCAAACACAAATCTATTAAAATATATTGATAAAACGTATTGTTTCCAAGTAAGATTTGGATCTAGTGTTATGCCTGGAAACTTAGTCAATTGACTCGTTTTTTTTAAAAGTAATTTAGAATTTATTGGGTTTGCTATAACTATAATTAAGTATAAGTAAAATAAGTCCTGAAAAGAGCGTATCAATTCTTTTACGCTGGTTACGCACCTGCGAATTGTAAGCCGCCTGCTCGTTGTAAAATTGTATAAACAAGTTAGTTTTTTATATTTACACTTGAATTATTACTTCTACCTAATTCTTTTTTCTAATTATTACTCTACTTCAACTATGACATTCTTTGTTCAATAACGATTCGTGGTTATACCTAATATTATCGGTAGAGCCTTAGAATATTAGGAAATATCCCTTTGTTTTTTATTGTTAAAGGCCAATTGTTAATACAGTATAAATTGTACGCAATTAATTACATAATTGCATTCCTTTGTTTCGTATCGAATATAAATTATGTATTAGGTATGGAATAATTGAGTTCGTTAGTTGCGTTTACTGCTACACTGATAAAGACTTTAATTCATAACTAAGTCTTATAATAATAATTAAGCCTCTCGAAACATAAAATTTTAAGTTTAAATTTTAATCTTATACACAGATATGTTTTTATCGTTAAGACCTCTCATATATATAGCCCTCTTTCAACTGGCTCCACCTCTATCTATATTGAGCAGTTTTCTTCCAAGCTGGAGAAGCTTTCTCCACCACTTCTGTATGCTTGCCGAGTCAAGCCGTATAATATGTTTAAAATGATACATTTTAGTATAGACATAGGGTCTATAGACTCACCCAACGATTTTTCTTCTCATTTATTTACTACGGTGTAGGCAAACACCAGAGCAGTGTTGGGTTAGTGACGTCAGCATGCGATACTCATAGGACGTAGAAACGATTTCCGGCTGTGCACCAATGCACTTTCTGTCTATGTGCGCAATTAACATTCCGAACGGTGAAGGAAAACATCGCGACACAGTAGAGGAGCTGTATCATCAAGTGATCATGGAACAGATACAGAAATCTGAGGCGCAGACCAAAAGGTAGCGCCACTGGTTCGTTTCTCGTTTTTAGGCAAACACCGTGACGAGACAGAAGACCTGCTGTAGTAATCTCAATGATGATCTGCGTGAGGGACGGGACAGCGACTACTGAAGATAACATCAGTGATGTGCGACGCATGACAGAGGAAGATAGGAGAGTGACCTACTGAGTAGATACGGGCAAGCCTAGGCATTGGTATGAGTCAAATTCACATATAACACAAACATTCAGGCGTCAGGAAGATTTAGAAAACTAAAGCTACAATTCGAGGTATTTTCTTTACGAGCCCTGAAGATGCGGTGAAAGAAAGCGTATAAGGGACCCCTAAGGAAGAATGGGTCCACTGCTTTTCTCAGTGGTTCTATCAATGCTACGATGTGTAGAGAGGAACGGAGATTACGTCGAAATACAGAAGTATTGGCAACTTTCTACATGAAGCTGTTTTTTTATGTTCTAAACATTTTAGTTACCTAGGTTTACGCAATAGCGTTCAAATAAGATTTGTGTTTCAGAACTAAACTTGTCTTTTTCTAATACAAATTTTTCATCACACTCGACAACTTTTTGTAACTCTGTGTGTGTGGGTGTCTACTGTGTAGTTTTAATAAAAATTATGTTTAAGATGAAGAGCTACCTCAAATCCCACGACGATTCTGTTTCCACTCCAACGTACAGTACTAATTACGAATGCGGAAAACAAATTCTTTAAAAACCCCATCGACTGTTGACAGTGTGAATCGTGTAGGCAAACTCGTTTCAAGCTTCAAAGAATCCACAATGAAACAAACAAATATAAACTTTATCAATATACACACAACACTATGTTTGGAATAAATAGCTATGCATTGCTTGATGTCACCGATCAGTTTGTGTTTTATCCGTGTTAAAGGCAGACGTATTTCTGTGCGATTAAAGTTTTGTGTCGTGTTTGTGTATTGTCAAGGAATAATTTTCACGCTGGATTTTACATTTAACGGTACGTATTGTCTCTGTATTATTATGTCTAAATAGTCAACCACAATCAATAGTTTACGGATATATGTTAGTCATTCTTTGACGTTATCTAATGGCTTTTGTTTAGGGACCTTGATTCTCTTTAATACGAGGGTCATCCCAGAGGGTCTTCAAATGGATGAATTTTGGAAAGCCTTGCTCAGGGTTTATGTATCATTCTGATGCTGAAAAATATATTCGTTACACAAAGCATTCCTTTTTATTAATAAAGAAATAGTTTCAAGTAGGGTTATAAACTTAATGCATCTATTGCATGAATAATATCGGCTTGCTTCACCGCGGTCAATCCACTTGAGTCACAGGTTTATCTTCAAACCGTTTATAGAAAAGTGGTTTCATGTTTATGTGTATGGATAATTCGTAAAAGAAGAAAATATATAAGCATAGCTGATCTATATATATTTCAGTCTTTAGTGCTTAGCAGTGAAAAAATAGAACACAAATGTGTCTTCCCCATAATAAGTAAGTAGTCTTATTGGACACTTCCTTATGTAATTAGTAAATTAAGTTAGACTTAAATTACTTTATCTAGTATTAAGTTAGGTTCACAAAAGTTATTTTATATAACAGTTAAGGCTTTATTGTGCGACTCAAAAGGAAAGTGTAATCTACTATCTTACTATCTTTGGTATTATTGGAATTGGAAATTATTGAAGTATGATATATACAGGGTCTACATCGTATGTGTACGGTTTAGATGTTTATTTATGTATCATTCCATATTTATATAAACCTGAAGTTTTAAAGCTTTATATTAAGTAGTTTAAGTCAGTCTACATTTGACTGTTTTCAAATATGACTAAAAATAGACAATTCCCTCTTTGAATTTTACTATACTAAGCAGCTAGCTATAAACCTGTACTTGAGTAGGTTTCTTTATCATTTGTATGCAGTGGCAGTAGTCAACAGTTAGACGCCCATCATAAGGCATCCGCCTGCATAATTAGTCTTACCTAATGGGAGTGAATGTACTGAAGAGCAATTAATAATTATAACTATATTTATATAGGACGCTAGATGTTAAAAATAGCTTCACCTAATGTTATGTGTGTGTTTGTTCTGTCACAGCAAATTTACATGATTTTTTTAATTTTATAAAACACTTAAAACTTCAGTGATACCGTCGCCCATAGAAAGAAAGTCCATTGGTGCACAGCCGGGTATCGAACCTACGACCTCACTGAGAGTCGCACGCTAAAGCCACTAGGGCATCACTGCACAATTACACTACTGCTTGTAGCATTAACAAATGGTTAAAAACAGACCGTAATCCCTTCGGGTACTAACAATATGCTTTAAAGTGAATTAACAATAAACTGAGTAGTTCATGTATTTTAAAACGTCTTATCTAATTCTTTTGGTTTTCTTATTTTATAAAATGACTATCTATTTCTGTGGTCACAAATCAGACGATGATAATACATTTTTGCTCAGTATGACTATTAATATATCGAGTGTTTTATATTTTTATAGTGCCTTCAAGATTTCTTAATAATTTAATTTCTGGTCCTGAAAAATAATGAAATTGCATTAATCATGTTCTGACCTATGGCCACAGATTTATTTACCAAAATACAAACATTACTGATAACTTCAATGCGGTAATTAAGTACATATATACATACAAAACAATACATATGTGTAAAAACACAAAAAATACAGTAGAGACAAGAACTTGTTCAATCAACGTTATAAACGTCTGTTAATCTATGCAGTTTGTTAATTGATATTATTTCCATGTTATTAAACTACGTAGTTCCCTTTTTAGTTTTTTTATGAAATTAATTATTTTTATTATAGCACAAGAGTCACGAATGATGTTTAAAATTAATTGGAAGTTTTTGAAATAAAATATGAAAACGTTTATGCAAACGATTCTTTGTTTCAGTTTTAATTGGGTTTGGATGAATGCCTAATTATAAGCAGACTGTTACCGTTTTGTTGAATATATCTTGTCTATATTAAAATATATTAAACATATATACAATATGTCATTAGGTAAGCTAATTACATTATTACTTAAAAAAGAAGTTCTCATATGTAGGGACTGAATAAATTAACCCAGTTGGTATTACATCAATCTTGCAACTTTTTACTGTGCGTTGCGAGAGTTAAGTTCGGTTTCGGTTGTAGTGTGGAGATGTTAAAATTGAACACTTTGTTTGATGCTGGGTAACAATACTGACAATAGTTTTATATATGAGTTTATAACTTATATAAAAATTACGGATTGAGACGCTAACATAAATTAAATTGGCTTATCTAAATGACGATTATATTATTGGAAATTATCGGACATAGAGAAACTGTTTAATAAGACAAATAGTTGTTTTCACCTTTTTGTTTTAATTCTAATATTTAATACATACGTAAGAACTTATATTTTTCAGGCTAGTAGGATTTGTAGGAATTATGAAAGACAGTAAATTTTTGAATTGCATTTGTGTTTCTAGGATACAAACATACAAAAGTATATATAAAATTACATAATGATAAGCTTCATCCTGCGCCAAATTTCAAATCTCCCATAAAATTCACCTTTTCCGCATTAATTTCAAAAGAAACGAAAATAACATTTCATTTTTGATAAGATTCGCATTCTCCAGAAGCTTCCTTG
The DNA here is from genome assembly GCF_905147795.1 of Pieris rapae. NCBI lineage: Eukaryota > Metazoa > Arthropoda > Insecta > Lepidoptera > Pieridae > Pieris > Pieris rapae. The sequence goes on along the minus strand of NC_059515.1, from coordinate 10,039,659 downwards.
CGAGGCGAAATTACATGAATTTCACATGAAATTAAGATGCTCCGTTATTTATGTACTATTGTAAGAATGAACATTTCAACAAGGTAACGGAATTCTTCACGTGTTGTACTAGTCAAGGATATTGAAGTAACTATTATGTTATGTAAATTACATAGGTACATATTAATTTTAATGACTTTCTGTTTTAGCTGATGCTAATGAAAAAATATCACTTGCGCTATCTTTTTAGATCTCGGCCTCATTTCTGTATCCAGATTTTATGTAACTACATATCTTTAATGTTTAATTAATTTAATATATTATTGGCTACGGCTAGCTGAAAACGGGGGGACGCTCTCAACTAATGCACAAACTCCAACTCTCGTTCTATATTCATCCATCAAGCGTTAAGTTTGGTTATTCAATACCCGTAGAGTTGAATGTCTTGACGAACCCCGAGAGCCCAACTTAAGGACGTTTTTAGTGGGTAAAGTCTCGCTACAGAATAGCAGAGGGGTTTAAGTGTTGACCCCCCAAAGGCCTCTCGCCCAGCTCGGCATCCATGATGCGGTCTTGCGTAAAGGCATCTTTACCCCAAACATAAGACAAGTCCTTCACAACTCACCATTTCCTTCATTCTTCGATTGATGACTGCACATCACTTCCATATCTTTACCTTGTCTCTGGTCGTCACTTTGTTTACTAAATAGGTATCAATCAATTCAGAGAAACTTTACTATTCTTTGAAATCTTAACTGGATTCCAAAGGAATTGTTTTATATTTATTTCTAATGACAATAGTCATCTGGTATCCCTATAATTTATATCCATGCAACTGAACTGAATGTGTTCAGTGAACCATTAATGGTTGTACAATACACGTGATCTTTGATGTGTTCACCATTTACTAGTTTAGTTATATCTGTGTACCTTATGTAATGTATTTAAAGTATTTAGTATTATCATAGCTAGGCCAGTTCTTGGTCTTATCAGCTTTGAAAGAAAATTTTAATGGCGAATTTTAATTTGTTTTTTCGTTTAAAATTCATTGAATTTTGCTAACACTTGATAGCACGGATGTTTATGTACTCAGAATCGTTTATTAAGCTTAAGGTCTTAAAGTCTAACAGTCCCATTCAGAGTTGCCTCGTTGTGTAGATTTCTTATCTGATTTTGTCTTGCCATGGTTGTCTGAAAGAGTAATACGGCTCTCGTTAGTAATTTATTACCCACAAGATTGTTTTAACTATTATATGAAGCAAGACCCGTCAGCGACCCGGGGCGACACTTGGTTGGTGAATTTATTTTTGACCTTATTCTCATTATTTATCCTTGAACACAGCACCTTGACTTATCACTCGCCATGAATAGCTTCGAAATAGGATAAACAGTAGTCATTTAGGGCTTCCTCCACGCGACTGAAGCCACCAAACTGCCCATATCAGATTAATGTGTGGTGTACACTCCACTGGAATTGTGTAATATCGAATTTTACGGTAATTACATTACAATGCGGTAATATGAGACATATTTGTAATGAAATGAAATCGTTTATTTGCTATGATACTCGTACAACTAGATACATTTATTATAAAAAAATCGCACAATGCGCCACATATAAATAGGCAAGTATATGTCATATTAATTTTATAATGACGTTATAAAATAAGTATAAATGAATAAATCTTAACATTCATGCCAAATGTGAAGTAAATATATCTAGTATATAAAAAATTATTTAATTATACTTAATAACAATTGACGAAGGGACGTCCGCAAAAGCCTCTAAACTCTAAAGCTTCCCAATCTTGACGTTCTCTAGCAGTGGGGATCCACATTGACCTACTATCCCGTCAATCTCCATCTTAGTACTCCTATTTTTCTATCCAGTATTGAAACAAAATCAGGTAATTTCTGCCCATCTCTAACACCAGTACAGCTGTCAGCAACATACACATATTGTAAACTATTTCCCTTCATAGGCGTTAAGTTTCTTAATTTCAGACATTTACCAGAACCTTTTCTATGTATAATAGATAAGATGAATCTTGATTACATAAGAAATCCTTCAACATATTGCTATCATTGAATGTCGTGACAGCAGTATACAATTTAGCACATAAGCTAATGTGTAGAAGTAATTGACGTCAATTTGAATGCACTTGGATAATTCTTGTGTG